>NC_056744.1:126475485-126775485 GCF_019279795.1 Protopterus annectens | reverse complement strand
TGGTGTTCAGGGGGATCCCCTAAAGGCAGGAGGAGGATATTCTGTACACTGTCAAGAGTATCCTCTCTGAATTATTATCAGCACCCATTTTTTCTGAGACTATTTGAGGCCAGGCTGCTGGGTGGAGTGAAAGCCTGGAGAAGGAGGAATCGGAAAGGGGAGGGGGGACAGGAGAAAGAGAGAGAATGCCTGAGTCTTGGCATAGTTGTTCTTTAGAAAGGGACTGAAACTTTTAAAAAGAATCCCCTTTTATTTGGTTTGGAAGAAATACCCCCTGCCATTTCCTCTTGATACCCTGACTCTTGTTAGGCTGGGAATTTATTTTGTTCTGTCATTTGAAATCAGACACTTTGTTGGGGGGGACCTTGGAAAATTAAACATTTAGGTACCTTATGCATCAATTTACTTCCATCATCACACTGGTTGAGAATCTGGGTAGCAGCAGGACCAAACACAAATTCAGAACTTAAGCACTCAAAATCTAATTTTTTTTAAATCCTCAGAAAAATTCAGGTTATATGGCCTTTCTTGAAATTGTGTCTGTACCTTCCAAGACAGTCCTCCAAGTATGTTACAAAACTTGAGTCACACTAAAAATTATCTCAGTCATAACAACTCTTCTAAACTGTAAGCAGATTGCAAAATAAACTTCCCCATAGCCATTGTAGGAACTGGTTCACTAGCTGAAGGGAATTTACCTGAAGTTTTATTGATATCTTCTAAGGTCAGTAACAGAGTATTAAGAGGCAAAACATTTGCAATCTCATCCTTTATGAGATCATAAACTCTGCCAACCTCTATCACAGCTCCAGACTGCTTCCAGTTAATATATATTTCTAAACCTAGCTAGCATATGTGGAAAGGTGAACAGCTGCTTGGTTTTTTCAACCTGTTCACCTTCTGAAAAATCACACTGGCTGGAATCAAAAGTGTTCACTATTGTCTATATCACAGTCCCTATCATATCTGAAGCCAACGACTGCTATCTAAAGAGGTAGCCCCATAGTCATACTGAATAAGAGCATAGTCTCCAAGTTTAGCTGACTATAAAATACTTAGCTAAGGAAACCACATCTGCTTGTTCCATAGTAATAATGTGAATATCAGCAGTGTGAAGTTTTTGTTTATTTTTACAGAGCAATACACTAGAGGCCAAAACATCTGGGGACAGAATACTATATATAGCAAGTGGTCTCTTACACTAGACCTCTCCTGCACCTAAAGGGTTTGGTTCTCCCATACCGGAGCCAGGTAGTGGAACAGCCCAGGAGGGTCTGCCTGATCCCCATACCATAGAGGGTTGCAAGGCTCACAGCAGAGGGTGATGAGTAAAAGGTAAGGGGTGTACATACCAGTTTAAGGTAATAACAGATTCACAAACCATAGGCTGTGTCACGTTTTGTTGAGGTTGTTTCTTTTCAGGTGCAACTGAATTTGATGGGAGGAGAACAGTTGTATTAGAATCCATCAATTCAGGGGAAAAAAATAAACCAGCCATAATAATACACTGACACTATGGGCTGATTAAGGGCAGCAATAACAGAAAATATAAACTATGTCGTCACACAGGAAATAGGGCTAAACAGCATAACATATTGCAGAGACCATTTAAAATGTCCTTAGACTTGTTCTACATCCTACACAGAGTGTTAACGATCATCATACACAGTCACAGTACCAAGTAAAATTCACTTGTCCAAATAGTGCCAAAAATCAGATTTATGTCAGAAAATTACATAGAAACATTTTAAAACAGCATGAATAAGCATCTACTTAGAGATTCTCTTGTCAGAAATGAAAAAAATTATCACAGAAAATACAAATAAAGTAATTTGTGGTAAAACTGTGATTTAACAATAAAAATGGTTATAGCAGAGTTAAATCATTAGCAAATATTATGTAAATGAAGAAAAAAGTGAAAAAAATGCAATAGTTTCTTATCAGAACTTCCATTACAAAGAACACTCCTCTACCTACTTAACTGAATAAACTTCAACATGGCATCATTATTCCTCCCACAGGAAGTGATTTTATCTGCACTAATCCTTCGTACTCTGTTTCTAGTTAGTCCTGGCACCCTCTGGGTCACAGGTGGGACATCAGACTTAACTCGTGCCTTCTGGATTACCTCTGTTAACTTCCAAAT
This sequence comes from Protopterus annectens, assembly GCF_019279795.1. Classification (NCBI taxonomy): domain Eukaryota; kingdom Metazoa; phylum Chordata; order Ceratodontiformes; family Protopteridae; genus Protopterus; species Protopterus annectens. The sequence goes on along the minus strand of NC_056744.1, from coordinate 126,773,339 downwards.
AAAGCATATAAACAACAGCAACAAGAGGCCAAGTGTTCAACTGATACCACAGAACTTCAGTTTCACAGTACAAGTCATAAAACACTTTAGAAAAGCCCCATAACTGCTCACAATCTGTAGTAAGCATACAAATAACACAGTAGTAAGTTAGAATTAACAGCAGTAATAAATACCAAGTATGTTAAAATAAAAAGTTAACATACACTCATATATATATATAAAACAGAAAAATCAATTATATATAATAAAGAGAAAAGGAAGTTTCCAAAGGGATCGTATCAGAGTCTGGAAGCTGAAATCCACCAGTGCAGGCTGCTGAGCAGATTCAAATGCCTGATTCCTACAGCTGGTAGGAAGACTGAACTGATTCCTGTGACAGGGGTTAGGTTTCCTCTGATGGGAACGGCTTAGCTAATCCCCTGGTCAAACGTAGTCAGAAGAGGGAAATCTGTGCTCTCAAAGGCTGCCAGTGTGGGTTTGTGCAGGCACAGAACCCCAAGTGCCACTGAGGCAGAGTGAATGATGAACAAATGGAATTATAATGGACTGTCTTTATGACTTGTTAATTAATGGCTCTATAGACAATAATTTTTATATATATATATATATATATATATATATATATATGAAATTTTGCAACTTAAAAATCCTGTTATAGAAACACTTTTTGAATTCCAACAATACTTCAAACCAACAATTTCAGTCTCAGGTGCATGACAAAATAGATTTCTATAACTTTGGATACAATTTTCAGTCCTTTAGTCCAACAACTGAACTCATTTTTAAAAGACTCATGGTACTTTATAAATAAATTGAGAAATTAAGAACTCAGTGGAAATGAAAAAAAATGTTGACAGATTTTTGTTCACTATTTACTAGTATTCCTCAGGATGAAAGCATTAAATTTGTCACATATTTGCATTCTGTTGCGAACATTTCTAATGATAATATTCATACTATTTGCTACTGGAATTTTATTACATTTTTTGTTCTTTTGTTTTTAGCAGACAGTATTATAAACAACTCAGGTGGTTAGCTATAGGTTCCTCTCTTGCACCTGTGTTCGCCAACAAGGTGCTGGTGTCATGGGAAAGGGTATATTTTTCTAAGTGTAAAATGTTTTGTTTCATTTTATTTTAAAAGAGTTTTGTGGACGGTATTTCTATTATATTCAAAGGAGGAAAATGAAGTATCCCAACTAGAAGATGAAATAAGTGCTATAACACTTTTCTTTTAAATTTACTCTGGAAGATTTAGGCACAAAACAAAAGTTAATAATTTTTTATGTTACAATGCACATGGACCCCTCCCCTCTAAATAAAATATTTTGAAGTTCCATTCATGGGAAGGGCACATATACTAACAATTACCTTCACTACGCCCCGTGGGCACCTTATTTACATTTAGAAGAATATTTGCAGAACCAATTTATTCAGGCTTTTAGGGTGCATTCAGAAGAGTCAGTGTTTCTTAAAGAGGTAGTATGTTTATTTAGAGAGAAGTTATAAATATAGTGGTTTGGAAAATTCAGGCACTGAAATGCTATAAAAAACAGATACTAAATTTCCATTTTAACAATGGTCTTGACTAATGCTAAAGAGAATTTATACAAGAATCAATCAATGTTCTATCTTATGTCCACAGACACTAAAACCATCAGACATGTTATTAGTTCTAATTAGAAAATAAAATAGGGGGACCACTAATTTATGTATGACAGTAATAAATTAGTTTTTACTCATAAGAAAAAATACCCGCATTAAAATTTTACAATGCAACAGTTATTTTGTTTGCAGTGAATGTAAGAAAAAGGAAGAGTAGCATGTAAGTGTTGGCATTGTGAGGTTTGCCAGCACATTTTAGATGGACCCAAGGTGTACTTTCAACATTTGGGGAAAGCATGATGCAGGAACAAATGCATTTCTGACTGTCAATGGATGTGATTTATGTAGTTAAGTGTTGCTAATGAACAGCATTTTATGTAGGCATGACTAAAGGCAATTGGAAAAAAGTTAAAGAACATTTATATTCTATTAAACATGGTTATAGTAATAATGCACTTTTTAAACATTCCCAAATATACACTGGTTTTAAAAGGTTTTACTTTTTTATTTGAGATAATTTACCATTTGACATTACAGGACAGGATTATAAAAGTCTTCTAGAGACAGTGTGGCAGTTCAGATTAGGAACAGATAAGAATCTTGGATTAAGTGAATACATTAATATCAAATGTGTTTTAAAAATGAGGTGGGGTTACTGAAAAATAACTGAGAGACATAAACAATAGATAATTAGCTTGTTGGCATTAAATATATTTTTACCAATATATTGTGTGACGTCATATTATTGTATTTATAGCTTATGTGCTTTTTGTAATACTATGTAAATTATGCTTTCAGCTGATTATGTGACTTGATCATGTGGCAAAATATCTTTATAAGGAATGTTTCTCATGATCATGTAATGGATTTTAGCTTTATAAGGATAGTTTTGTTCATTCTGAAGAAGTCTGGTGGATATTACTGGCTGAAAGTATTGAATTAAAGAGTGCTATGTCTACTTTTATTTGTTTGTTTCTTTCAAAAGAGCTTTGGTGCTTTTGTTTGTTGGTTTGGACTTTGATTTACATGATCATTAGGAAAATGGATTTGGATTTCGTCTTAGTGAAGTAGCCGTAAAGTGATTAATTATTCCATTCATTTACACATTGTATAAACTACCCTTCTAAATTTACAACTACAGTCACCTTCAGCATGGCCAAGTTTTATTTTTATTATACACCATAGTTTGTTCAGTGCATAACAATCATTATAAATATTGTGCTACTTCTTGCTTCAAAATAATTTTTACAGAGAGAACATCTATACAAGAACCCTTTAGCTAAAAGATCTTCTAGAGCATATCTTTTTAGTGACTCTATACCAATAACAGCTTTTCTATTCTTTTTTTTTCAAAATAATTTTTTATTTTTTAAAAAAAAATGAGTAAACAAAACCATGCATACACATAAAGGTACAAGCAATGAAAATACACAAGTATTACATTCATGGATGCTTGTAACCTTGATATAAAGAGAGAGGAACATAAGAACATATTTAACATGAACGAAGAAAAAGACTACAACATCTTGAAGTATGCATAGTACACAAATTAACAACAATAACCCAAAAGGAACAATATATACAGTGCTACCGGTACTAAAGAAAAAGAACAACAGTGTCAGTAATTATAAGACTAAATATTAACATCCCTACTTGTAATTTGCAGTAGGAGGGAGTGGCCCCTCAAACAAAGATAGAGAGTGTAGGGGAAGGTTTGTAGGATAGCCAAAGTTTAGTCGCACAGGATTACTTCAAACAGGCTTTTCCAAAGTTTACTGAAATAGGCTCTCTTCTTAGGTCCATTTATGATGAACTTCTGAGCAGAGATATATTTAATGGCCATGTCTTTGAATCCCCGCCAGCATAGTTTGGTCCGATCTAACCAATTATAGGTGATGTAAAGTTTTATGAGGGAGCACAGCGTTATTAGGATATGAAGATGAAATTTAGGCAGGCCCAGAGGGGGTATATTTAGGATAACCGTTTCCCATGAGAGAGTGGAGCTATAGTAACCCATTTTTTGAGACGCACTTTGAGAGAACAGCATAATTTATGGGAATTCTTGCAGTGCCACATAATATGTAGTAAGTCGGCTCTCACACCAGGACAGCACGTACAAAAAGGAGAGCTATTGGTGTTAAATTTGTTAATTCTTACGGGAGTATAGTTGGAGTTGTTATTCAACATCAGTTGAGTGTATAAGAATTTTTTAAAGGGGGAGAGTTCTATAGTAGTTTTTATAGCTAGTAATTTTTGATCTTCTGTAATAGAAGAGTTTTGCTTATCCCAGTATTTGGAGAATAGACAGTTACCTTTGTAGAGTAATGGGTGTAATAATTTGTATGACGAGGATATTGTTTTATTGTCATTAGCAACTGTATTAATGATTAGGTTTAATTTATCAATTAGTTGTGTATCAGGGAATATATTATTGGTTTGTGAAGAAATAAGTTCCCTGAGTTGACGGAGAATAACCGTGTATTTGTTATTAACTTTAAGAGTTAATCGTAGCTCAGCAAGAGACATGGATTTATATTTAAGAATATCCCACACTGTAAGGTCTTTAATGAGAGGGAATTCCGCAAGATCTATCATCTTGTTGTTGATCTTTAGATTTGGATTGAGATGTATTGGTTGAAGAAAAGGAAGAATAAGTTGAAGATTGATGTCCTTAATCAGTTTCTGAAAAGATTTTATTTGAAATTTCAATAGGGGTGATAGTCTTGAACTTTTCAGAGAGGCGGGAGATAGAAAAGGAATAGACTTAGGATTAATTTTATTAGAGAGAATATGACCGTGCCATATCTTTAACCAAGCTGGATAGTGAGTTTGAGCTTTACTATTCATGTTTGCGATGGACCATAGTTTATTAGAGCAAATAATTAGATAATAAAGATGAAAATTTGGAAGGCCCACCCCGCCTTTCTCCTTGGGAAGGCTTAATTTGGAAAAAGAGATCCTAACATTCTTAGGGAACCAAAGAAATTTGACCAAGGTTTTATCAAACTGTGAAAAAAGGTTGTTTGATATAATTACATTGATCGAACTAAATTGATACAGGAGTCTGGGTAAAATATTCATTTTCACAATAGCTACTTTTGAAAGAAATGATAGATTCAATAACTTCCATCTTTGAAGGTCCTGACATATGATAGACCATGATTTAAGCAGATTGTTTTGAAGCAAAGAAGCTTGATTGTGTTCAAAGTTAATGCCTAGGTATTTAAGACTGTATGAGATATGAAAGGGAGATTCAGGTAAAAAAAAGGTTTATGAGCCTCAGGATTTATTGGGAAGATGTGTGACTTTTTATTGTTGGCTTGGTAGCAAGAGGCCTCAGAAAAGATAGCAATTGCATTTAAAATTTTTGGCAGATCTGTGTTAGGAAATTTGAAGTAAAGGTTTAAGTCATCAGCAAAGGCCGATAGAGCTACTTGTGTGTTGAGAATTTTAGGTATGGTGTGATATGTATTTTGAGTAAAATATAAGAAGAATGGTTCAATAAATAGATTGAAGAGAAAGGGAGAAAGTGGACAGCCTTGTCTTGTACCATTGGTGATCTGGATTGAATTAGATCTTTTTTTGTTTATATATAAATAGGTGGATGAGTTTGAATAGAGAATTCTGATCATATCTGAAAAAATTATAGGTATATTAAAATGTGATAACGTGGAAAACAGAAAGTCCCAATTTACCCTGTCGAATGCTTTCGACGCGTCCAAAGTCAAGGCATAAAGCGGATTTTTCTCTTTTTTAGTAAACTGAATAAGAGAGTCCAAAGTTAGTGTATTATCCCATGTATGTCTACTGGACATAAACCCAGCTTGATCAGATGATACTATATGTGGCAATATCTGTTTAAGTCTGTTAGCTAAGATAGTAGAAAATATTTTGATATCAACATTTATAAGCGAAATAGGTCTGTAGTTATGCGGGTCAGTTTTTTCTTTGTTGTTTTTAAGTAATAGAATTGTTTTTGAGTTGTTCCAGTGTATGTCAGTGATTCCATTTTTTATAATGAAGTTAAAGACTTCAAGAAGAATAGGGGCAATTTTTGGACTAAAAGTTTTGAAAAAATTAGTAGTGAAGCCATCCGGACCAGGAGATTTCCCTATTTTAAGTTTGTTGATGGCACTTTGAATCTCTTGAATATTAAGTGGAGCTGATAAGAGGGTTATTTGATCCTGATTAAGAGATGGGAAGGAGATGGAGTTGAGAAATGTTTCCATCTGCGGATTAGAGGTAATGTGCCTATTCTTGCTATAAATATCTGTATAAATGTCATGAAAAAGTTTAATTATCTCAGAGTCTGATTTATATAATTCCCCTCTGTATTGCAAAATGGAGATCGTCGGGGCGCCGCTATTGTTTTTGAGTATTCTAGATAGGGTTCTAGATGGGATTTGTGCCCATTCAGAGTAAGTTGCAATCTGTTTTTGTTCTTGTAATGAATAATTATGTAGGTGTAACTCACATAATTCTTTATGTGTCGTATTGATTAAGTTCTCTAACTTGGGGTCGGGATGGATTTTTAGTTCTCTCTCCAAAGAAGCTAATTTTAGAACTAGACTAGTTTATTTTTCTTTATTAAGCTTATTAAAGAAAGTGGCTTTGCTGATCAAATAACCTCTTAGTTCAGCTTTGCAAGCCGCCCATTGTATATCAAGCGCTATTTGAGATTTACCAAAGTTAGCATATAATTCAGACAATGACGTATTAATTCTCTCTAGGATCTCTTTGTATTTTAGTAAGTTATTATTAAAGGACCAGTTCATATGCGGAGATGCAGCATATGTGAAAGAAATCATAAGGGAGATTTTTGCATGGTCAGATAATAGCCTAGGCTCACATCTTAGTGTGTTCTTGAATTTGGAGAAAAACTTAGAGATTAAGAAGTCGTCTAGACGTGACCATGATTTGTGACAATTAGAGTAGAAAGTATACATGCTGTCCTTACGTGAGTCAGTGCTGAAGACAATAGTATCCATGAGATTAAAGTCAGACATTAGTTCCTCAAGGGCAATAGAAGCTTGAAAGTTATATGAGAGAGAGTTGCTGGTACGATCTAAACTGGGATTTATCACTGCATTCCAGTCCCCTGCAACTATCAAAAGGTGGTTTGGGAATGAGCTAAGGATATTATAAATTTCTAGGAAAAAGAAATGTTGTAGAGTACACGGACCATATATATTCAAAAATAAAACAGGTTTGGTAGAGTCCGGTAATATGGAAGTAAAATAACACCACCTACCATATTTATCAGACTTACATTCCATAATAGCACCCTGGAATTGTTTCTTAATTATAATGGCTACACCCTTAGAGTTTGAACTATCACCCCCCGCTATTATAGTCCTGATCCATTTTCTGTTGGATGTTTTATCCCAGCCCTCTTTGGGTAAGTGCGTCTCCTGTAAAAAACAAATACTAGCCTGAGATTTAAAAAAAAGATGAAGAATTAAGTTCTTTTTCACAGCATTTTGTAGACCTTTAACATTCCAGCAGTCTAAATGCCAACTATTGAATTCCTTATTTTAATTGGATATACTGAGAAATTATAAGAATGTGGGATTGTTATTATACCTGTACGTGATAATGTTTGTTTAGGGGGAGTTGCCTTAGGGCTTAAGGAAAAGAAGAGAGCACAATACATCATTAACACTGTCTTTATGATGAGGTTAACATTGCAGAAGGAGGTAGCCCATAACTTCTTCAAACTAACCCCAGTGCCTAACCACCCATACTCCTTGTATGAAGAAGAATATAAACACACAAACAAAAAACAAAAAACTCCTATACATATGTACAAAATATACGTCTTCCAAATGAACATCAAACCTAGAATACTTACACATACACCCTCTGAGCTTCCAAGATCATATGTAATGTAAATACAGTTTAAATATCTTGTGGCATGTTTCTGTAGTAAAAAAGAGCAGTGTACGATTGTAAATGCATCTACATGCCTACTCGAAGATGTACGCTTTCGGGAGTCCAACATTTAATTTGAATTTTAAGTAACTAAGTTATGTGTTTAGGTAAAATTTAAATGATGCAGTATGCAAGTTAGTAAATCACTACTTACTTCAAATATCTTTTATCTTACAATAGCAAATAGTAAAAGGATATCAACATATTTTCCCATGAAGAAAAAGGAAGAAGGAGATATTTATGTATGGTAACCTAGCACCAAGCCACAGCTAACTATGTTAACATCATATCATAACGCCACCATCAAACATAAGGAAGAGAAAGACCCCATCAGTTTAACTAAGAAATGTTAAAAAAAAAAAAAACAGTTAAGAGCCCTCTGTTCTACTATCAGGCTACATGACATGTGAATATGAATAGTTATATGAGATAGAGCCACTTACAACAGCCTTAGGGCCGTGCACTCTAGGATATTTAATTTGCATACCTTGAGTTTAACAAATTATCCCATAGACTATTTTAAGGTCAGCAATAAGTCTTGGCAAGTACCACATACCACACATTGTATTGGTTGCCCTATGACACAACACTATTATCAGCCCCTCAGCCTTTTTAAGAGGCATGCTACAGTAAACACATATTGGAATAGAAAGTAGCTAATACTGCTAATGAGCTATTGGGGGAAGTAGCTTGCACAGAATTAATCAAGTGAAATTAGCAGGTGAAGAAGAAAGACATCTTTCTGTTTATAGAATTTAAAACATGGCAAGATATAAGTGAGGTTATCTTACATAATGTATATTACATGGCTGACATCACCATAGCTTTAATGTTTAACACAAATAGTGTTAGAGGTCCACACATTTCACACTACAAGTGTGTTACATATCTAGCATACAGGTTTAAAAACAGAGCCAGCGTTTTGTTTTAGGCAGTACAATCTATACAGAGTTGAAAAAAAAAAAACTAAGCGTTAACTCCGCATCCCATCTAAATAACCACAGATCACATATCCCTTATCGACAAGGTCAGGAACCTGATTTCTGTAAGTTACGCTTGCCTAACTGCTACAAAGTGGACACTGTAAATTGCAATCTCTTCTATCAATGTCGCCTACATCAACGATATAATATTGCCATGGTGTCTCTTTAAACCATACCTGGTGAAATTCTATCAATGCAAAATTTAGCGACTGTAGAAAATAACGTACTTATCTGATAAATTTGTCATGCAGCACTTTAAAAGGGTTATTTAAAAGCTACTATATTAAAACAAAATCTTGTGACACTAAATCACACATTTAATGGGAATAATGTGCACAGGTGATTTATGTAGTTCACATTTATAACTGGATGAATTCCTAAGTTTCTGATTGTCCACGCAAGGATGAAGAATGTCGTCGGGTCAGTCTGTGTCCTGTAGCCATCTCTCTCTCCTATGCTCGCTAGTTTGCGCTAGGTACCTAAATGCATATAGCTTTCAAAACGAAAGTCAATAGCTGTACACAGCGTTTAGATGAGAATCATCAATCACATTACCTGCTTCAGCCTGGGTATTCCAATTTTGTATATGTATTAAGTAGGGTTCGAAATATCAGGGAAGCAATTAGGCATATTGCCTACATTGTCTTGCACTTCCTGAAGCACGCATTCTATGCGCCGATCAAAAAGTCCCAGGGATGTTACAGTAGGATCTGGGTGTTCCAACTATTTGGGACCCTCTTGGAAACATCTTATGGAGAAGTCTGTACCTACCAACATGAGGACAGCGCTAACAGTTAAGCAGGCCATTGGAATTTTTTAAAAAAAAAGCATGTAAGTGTAGATAAACTGTGAGAATACAATATTCATATTTTTTGAGAGGAGATTAAACGGCAGACCATTGAAAGCAAAATATATAACTATAACAGACTTAGTCAAAGAGTCGCTGGCAGTAACATATTTTCAGGGAGTAGGAACTTTATTAAAAGCCTTGATAAAGGCTGTTTTAGCTTCATTTTGAGTGTTTACTGAGTATTTCACTTCGTTACTGTAGAAGATCAGATTGTTGGGGTAGCGCATTTGAAACCGGATGTTTCTTTTAATTAAATCTGCGCAAAACGGAGCTAGTTTTTGTCTGTTTTCCTTAATGGTTGAAGGTAAATCTTGTGAGAAGGAGATTTTATGGTTATTCCACATAACAAATTTATGTTTTTGGCTGCATATAGTATCTTTTGTGTTACTTGATAGTTGAGCAGTTTAACATACACTTGACGTGGATCTGAACTGTCCTGTCTTCTACTAAGTGCTCGGTGAGCTCTTTCAATGGTAATTTCAGGCTTCTCATCAACAAGTTGTAATAATGATTCAAAGATTTGTTTTGCAGTGGTGATTAAGTTTTGGTTGTCATAGCTCTCCGGGATACCTCTAATTAAAATATTGTTTCTCCGACTTCTTGCCTCTAAATCTGTTATTTTCATTTGTAATTCTGATAACGCTGTTGATTTGGCACTGAGATCTTCAGTGAGAGTTTGGATTTGCATCTCATTTGACTGTGTTTTCTGTTCAAGTGTGCCCACTCTTTCTGCAATCTGAGTAACAGATTTACCAATGGTTGAGAGCTGTTCCGAAAAGTTTTGTATAGCTGCATGTATGGGTTGCAAGGCCTGTTTTAATTCATCCATGTGAAAGCCAGTATCCTCACTAGTGCTAGTGGTATTTTTGTTAAGTTCCATCTGTTGTTTGTTGGTTTTTTGCCTTTTTGAAAGATTCTCTTTTTCTGGTGAAAAAATTGCAGAAGATTTAGCTTTTGTTGTCTGTATCTCCATTGTAGTAGAGTCAATTGAAGATTTTAGCTGCCTGGCCATGTGGTCTTCAGAGTGCAGCAGCAAGGTTAGGCCTTATAGATCACAGTAAGTGTAAAACTTTAAGAGAAGGTATAAGAAATTCAATTAATTTGGTCTCTATTTAACAGCTGATAGTATTGAATAGTTTGGCTTTTTGATGCTGAAAAGAATTCCTTTATTCCAATGAACGTCCCGAAGCTCTGAGAAGTATAAATCTAAGATAAGACTAAATGCAGTAGGGAGCTCAGTTTAGATGCAGTTCACCAGGCGTCCACCATTTTGGAATCAACAGCTTTTCTATTCTCTTCTGCTAGAGCAAGTGTTCTTATAGCTGTGTACAGTTCAGTTACCTCACACTATTGCTGTAAACCATAGCCTTACAGAATACCTCAATCAGAGATTTACAAGAAAAAAAAATAATTCTGTTTTGAAAAACAGTGCTTGACTCTGTCAGCAGGTATCCAAAATAAATGATGTTAGGCTTACTAGAGCAACCATTCTTATAGCAGTGTACAGAAAGTAGCAGTGCCTGTGCAGATATAGGAGCCTGTCAGCCGAAACACAAACCCCTGTTATCTTAGAATACACTGTAACACACAGCCTTACACAATATCTTAGTCAGAGACTCACAGGAAAAGAATCAAACACTTTTGTTTAAATAAAAACACTGCCTTACTCTGACAGCAGATACCCGGAATAACAAATGATAGTAACAAATAAAATGATAAAAGCATAATTTATGCGTGAATGACCAATCCTAAAATGAAACCTAAAAGTCCATTTGCCACTTCTGTACATATCATGGTTCCATTTCTTGTCGGCTTATGGGCTTGGTTTTCAAAATAGTAGTTACCAATGACAGGAATGAAAAAATACTAAAGCAAATTTAAGATGCTAGTTATTTTAAAATTCAATACCATATAACCTGCTGGCATGAGCACTAAACTGACATGGAAATTCTTAATTTAGTTCATTATGATTTTGATGTGACTAGTATTTTATGATTTATCAGCCATACACATTTACATGCTGTTTTTGGACTGATATGGTTGTCCATCCCCCCCGACACACACACCCACACACACACACAAAACAAATCTCACAGCAAATATATCAGAGAGATTTAATAAAAGTTCCCAAGTTTTACTATTATTTTTTTTCCATCCTGGCAGGCTTCTTAAAACAAATTTGACATTTTATATACAGTTTTCTAACTTAACTAGGACAAGTACTGGGTTGCTAAAAATGTCACCTTCCACAACAGCAAGTAATATTTATGATTTTGCATCCTTGGATATGTCCTCCAACCTCATCCAAGCATATCTCCTAATGATAACTGCTGTCTTTACCATTCTAAAAATTTCAGGAAGTAATTGATTGTTAGTTTAAACATCACATCCTTTTTCTTCTGAATCTTAAAAATAATAATAATAATAATAATAATAATAAATAAAATATTGGACTGAATCTGTTTCAAACTGTATATTGATATACCAGTATATGTGAAAAAGAGATTATTGGATCTAACAGATAAAATAATGGGTATGCATAATTTTCTTATGCCAGACTTGTCCAACAGCTTCCATTACTTCTCAAAATGAAGTATCTCAGCATGTAAGGAGTATCTGAAGATGAGGAAGGCAAAGTCAAACTTCATGGATCAGCTTTTAAGTTGAACTATAACTGGAAACTGCCTATCATACTTATAGATCAGATCTGCCATTCCGGTGTCATATAGTCTTAAGCATAGAAGGAATCCTGGTCAAGAACTCGGGAAGCTTAAGTATCTCCAAATATCTCAGCTAAGAAGACACATCAGTTATATGCCAATTTAAAGACTGATGATTATTGCTTTCTCATTAACACTGACCCCTGATGAGGGCAGCATAATGATTGCTAGGACAACCTTTAATGGCCTAAACATGAATATTGCTGCAAAGAATGAAAATAATACTTATCTTCAAATCAAAGAGGAGGAAGGATCCTGTCTCTTTGTACCTTGAGTCTTTGTTAGGTCCAATTAAGGTCTGTGCTGGAGAACTTCCATACTGCTATTACACTGACCACCAGGATGATTAGAGCATGTCCACTGTGAAAAACTCAGAAACAAAAGTCAAAGCAATTTTTCAGTTTGGGTAAAATGTAATAACTGACTAGTAATTATACTGCCTGAATACCAGAAAACAATGAATATAGAGAAATTCAGAGACTGCAAAGGCAAAAAAAAAAAAAAAAAAACTCTGGCTGGGAAGAACCTTGCAGCAGTTTAGCAAGATTGTAGTATGAATCGCCTTTCTGCATAATCCTAAGTATGAGAAAAGCAGAAAATTTATGTCTGAAACACACAAGAGTAAAAATCAACTTCAAGCATTTTTTGGAAGGAGGGAACTCAACTCCATGATCCCACCAACTTGAAAAAGGGAGAAGTCTCACAAAAGAAGGGAATCATTGTAGCCTAACACAAATCACAACACTAATGACCTATAGACAACAGTGATTGACATTATGTTCCTATGCATTTTTTTTCCTTTGGGCAACTGACACTCAAGGAGTTTCACCTTGACCTGTAGAGGAGCTATTCAGCAAATAGCAGTTTAAGTTTCAGCTCTGGTACAAGAGGTAGCTTCCAGTAATTTAGAGGATGAAATAAATTAAATGTACTCATAGGTGTTTAAAATAAATGAAACACTGAAGGAATATAAGTAAATAACAAAAGACTGGAAAAACAAACTAGTATTCAGATAAACTGATAAAAAAATGCAAGAATCACAAGATGAAATGAAAAATGTCTGACTGGGCATGAGGCTTTTCAAGAAGACCTGTTTCAAAAACTAGTGGAGTTAAAATGGAAGGAAGGAAAAGACTGCACTAAACTTATAAAAGTACAGATAAGTAACTGGACTGGTATTCCACCGCAGGATTTATTGGTAGGGTGTATTGTGTGCATGCTTCAAATCAGGCCACAAGCTGTATTATTAAAGATGCCATCATATCAACAAAAAAGAGTTGCTCATGCAAAATAGACTCAACCTTATGTTATTAATATTTAGAAAAACACTGAAGGAAGTGAAGACATAAATTAGTAAAACAGCTTTGTTTTCACTAATATCTGTATAAAAACATCATGATTTAATTCACATGTTATGTTATGTTTATGTTATGTTAAATCAGTTTTGTATAGTGTGCAGTCAGGGGTATTTTAAATGTGTATGGAGGAGTCTTAGCAGTAACTGTGGTATATGTTAAAGATACTAAAGTTTGAAAGTATTTTTTCATGGTTGTAAGGTATATAGGCATTACACTGTAGCATAATAAGAGAGGCCAGACATAACTAAGTTAAAGTTAATATAATGTGATCTTTGACTGATGGGTTAGGGGATACTAAAGTGTATTAATCACATTACTTATATGTAGGACTAAGATGACAATTACTTCTATGTATATAGAAGTGGATGTCTAAATTAATGTTCTTGGTTTAAGTTATTGATATTTTAAGCAAATAGGCTTGAAAATGATGAAATGGTACTACATAGTTATGTTTCCCAGTAGCAAAGACTTTTCACTGAGAGACAAGGAGTCTACAAGTGTAATCATGAGAGAGTTTAACCGTGCTCGCTGGGTGAAATTTGTAAAGATTCTGCAAAGCCAATGGTTTTCTTAATTAGCAGTTTGAAAATAAGATGTCTGCAGGGGCAAGCAATTAAGCATAAGTTGCCTGAACAACTGTATGTTGAGAGAATTGTACAAGGTATAGTGTAACATTCAAAACTACCTTGGCAACAGTTCAACGAAAAATAAATGAAGTTTGAAACTATGGGAAATGAATAAGTTATATAAGTGTGGAACTGCATCCCAAGCAGCCTTAGTACTTTAATGCATTTAATACATCAGTGCATAATTTATTTATTTAAATGTAGCCAGTGCAGAAAAGAACATATAGTAATTAGTCTAAGTGTAGCATGTACTTTATCATGGTTAATCTTAATTTTAGATTAAGTCATGTTTGTGTTTGCAGCTGTTGATTTAGGGAAACTGTTCTTATCCAGAGGAGTAAACTTCACTTGTTGAAAATGCATATAGTTTTATGTGTTTATTCTAAGTTAAAATGGAATGGGGTTTCTGTAAATGTATTTAGCTATTTGAGTGTTTGTGTTGAACAATAAAGTCTTAAAAAATGTGACGTGTTCAAATGAACCTTTGAAAAAGCAACCATACAAGAGATAAGCCTGTCAAACAATTTGTGCACACAAGCTAAATAACTACCATGCATAACAGCTGAGTATAATAGCTTTCAATCACAATGACTAATCTGTCCATATTATCATGGAAAGTAAATGGCCTTACACATATAGACAAAAAAGCATAGTAGTAGTAGTACAGGACAAAAATAGCGATATTGCAGGAGTCGCACTTGAATTTTATTTATTATTTATTTTATTTTACATTTGTTGACCGGGATAGTCCAACTGGATACATGTCCATTTTCAGAGGAGGCCAGGGGAGAAAAGCTCCAAGGTAACCAAATTAAAAAAAAAACTGCAGTCCATACAGTAATTGACATATACAAGCAAGCATTAAGGTTTATGATTAACAATTTATGCAGAGGTTGCATATCTAGGAAGATAAAAGTAGTTCTGGGGTGACGTAATTCAAAGTGTAGGTCTTCATTAAGTTGTTCAAGTCAGGAAGCATATTGTTTTTAAGTCATACAGTTATTTACAGATAAAATATTTATAGTGGTTACATGCCAAAACACATTAGAGTTAGACAAGGTAAAGGTCAGGATAGTGCAACAGATAAGCTAAACAAACTATTTTAGCCTCATTGTCAAGAAGAGTTAGTCGGGTTTACTACACTGACATAGCCAGTTTAACTCGTTCTTCTCTCGTAACTCATAATTCTTCCACTATTGAGGGTAATTTTTATTTTAGTTTATTTTAATGGAAATGAACATGTGAATTTGACAAAGACAGGATGTTAGGGTGGACACTCACCAAAATATTATCAACAAAGGAAATGGAAATAATAATACTAACTGCTTGAAGGACTCCAACAGTGACAAGAGGAAAAAAGACAATATTTGTAGATTTGAGACTGTACGAAGTTGGTGGCAGGGGAGCTGAATTAAGCTGGCATGTATTTACATGCCACCTAAAATGGTATTCTGCAGTAGAAGAGAATTTGGGGAGAAATGATTTTTCATGAGGGAATATATAACAGAAGAAGGTAGATTTCTGAAGAAATATGTTTGGTCCAGAAGATGTGACTTTGGTAGCAGGGACCCAGATAGAATGTATACAATAACTGGACTAGTCTAGATAGAACTTAGATTTCACAGTAACGTGCATTTAATTGAGAACTTATATTTCACAGTAACATGTGCATTTTATTGAAAGCTTTGAAACATATCCAGTAACTATTCCAGATCATGTACCAATAAAAATGGAAGATAAAGATGCAGAGTAATAAAGTAAAACATGATACACTGGCACTTTCCTACTTACCCACTAGAGGGGAAGTTAAGTAATAGTGGAAATGATTTATTAGGGAAGATAATACATTTTCAGAAGTGACAGCTAGTGAGTAGGATAAAATAAAAAAAGAGTTTAAACATGTCATAGAAATAAGAGAGAATGAGATATGGGGAAAAGTATTAGGAATTAATTAGAGACATGCCAGCAAAGGATAAAGTATTGTAGAATAAGGGAAATCTCACAGAAGAAAGAAAGAAGCAACAGCCCAGTGCTAAAGGGGTGATATGGAAATATTTGAATAATGTGCATGAGCTTAGAAAAGTTGCTGCTACACAACTACTTTGATAACTTCAGAGCACAAAAACTTTTAACACAATGACTTAGGCAACAGATAGCAGAAAGGGATATTGCCAAACTTAGGAAGCCTATTACAAGAAAAATCAACCACAGCTCCTAGAGATATTAGAAATATTTTGAACATTTTAAGAACATTTATACAAAGCAGAGGACTACAGAAACCAAGAAAAGGCAAAATTAGAAATATTTATGGGAGATTTAATTATTTCAACGTTAGAGCAGTTGAGGCTCAACAATTAATAGCCAAGCTGGCTATAGGAAAGATAAAAACAGTGATATATATTAATCAATCAACAAGGAAGTACGTAAGAAAACTAGTATTCCTGTGGAAGCTTGGAAGTTGGGAGAAAAGAAAGCAATAAAAATCTGGAGGGTTTTGTTTAACAATATTTTAAAAGGGGAAACCAGTACCTTGGAAGAAATCTGAGATAGCTGTATTACCCGAAGAGGGTAAAATACCTTCAAACTCAGCTTTATATAGCCCCATTTCAAGTATTTATACTTGTTAAGAGAAAGGCAAACATGTTGCCAAAATTGATATAGATCAATGTAGTTTTGTGGAGGGGCGGCAATCATTTGACAACAGTAATGCAACAATGATGACCTAAAGGGAAGCACAGTGTAAGAAAACACTATTATTGGTGGTGGGTCTTGAGGAACAGAAGGCATTAGCAATGATTTTATGAGTAGGCCAATTGTAGCATTTGTGTTCCCCAATGAATAATTAAGTTAATTATGCGTTTCTATGAATGGACACAAGCAAGAATTAAGGTGGGAGGTTTCCTCTCTGACAAGCTGTGCTTGAACATAGGTACTAGGTTGAGGTGACTTTTTTGCTTTTGTTAACTGCTTTGTATATAGATTCATTAGCAAAGAAAATAAGGGACTCACAAATTCAAGGCTACACCTGGTATGGTAATTAAGAATGTTATGTCCAAATTATATTATTTTATAACAGATAAATCCAGAAAAGGACATTTCAGTGTTGTGAAACATTCTGAGACAGTTTCAAGTGTTTTCATAATAAAACATAAAGGAAGATAAAACAAAAGCTACAGTGATAAACTATGTACCCATACATTAATTGGTTCAATAATACCAACATGAGATGAAGTATTTAGGTATATGGATTAAATAGGATTATTTTAAAGCAGCTAAGCATATGTAGGAAGAGAATAAACAAAGTATAATAAAAAAGGGAAGCTCTTGATTATGGACATGTATAGTAAGACACAGACTGTGAAAATGTTTCAATTCCCTTTGGTTTTATATATAGACCAGGTATATTTTTATTAACCAGAGGAAAAGTTGTGAACCATAATTAATAGAGAGCTAAAATAATTTATTTGAGAGGGAGAGAGGACAACATTTAAGTGGGATGAGTTTATTCTCCCCATAGAACAAGGTAGTTCAGGATTACCTGATTTAATGGGATGCTTTAGAGATGTACAGTTAAGGTTCACATACCCAACACAAGGACAAGGTTATTAATCAAAGTGGAAAGGAATAATAATAAAATTGGGGAGGGGGCTTGAAAATAGAGAGACAGTAGGATTTGGGATGCAATTCCTTAAGGAGAATAACAATCATACAGAATATTATATTCATAAAGTAGAAGAAATGATTCTAAGAACTAAGCCAACACAGGTATGGAAAAAGGAGACTTCCCAATTGGAATGATTGCAAGTAGTAGTATAGAAAATAAGCAAGGGGAAGACTGAATTTACTGGAATAAATTAGGAAAGGAACCAAAATATTACAAGTAAATAACTATACAGGGGAAGGTAACAGAGTGGGATGAGGCTATGGATCCTATACTAACACTGTTAAATTTGAGATGTATTATAAAATGGGCACCTTGACTGGTACCGGTATAAAAACTAATTATATACCTATCAAGTTATTTTGGACTTCAAAGAAGAAACTGGTCTGAATGTGTGTATCACAGAGGAGTCTGATGTTACCCTAGTTCTAAAAGTTAATTTTGTTAACACCATCATTGAATTTTCACTGAAGACATAGGCAAACATACTTTTATAGAAAACAAACCATGTTAACATGTTTGCAGTTAAGAACATTACACATCACATACATTCTTTTACATAATCATCATCAATCCAACAGTACATAAATTGCTCTATTCCTGGCTTCCCTTAAATCTCAGTCCTCCTCCAAAACATTATTCTGCATATATTGGTCCCACAGTTTCCATTGTTTCTATGTTACAATTCTCACTATTTCAAACACAGTTGGTTTAGACTTTGATTTCCATTTTTTTAGTAATTGCTTTTTGGCAGACACATAAAATAAACTTAACAAGGCTTACTACGTCTAGGCAATTCAGATCTGGTATTATAGCTCAGAAAAATAATTTCCTTACTTGCACTCATTTGCTCACAGGATATTTCCTGACAGAATACTCTCTAGGGAGTTTTAAAAGTCTGCCAGCTCATTACACACCCAAAGCATATGTTCCCATTAGCACTTACTTTCCCATCACAACTCCAAAATTTGCCATCTACCTGAAGAAAAATTCAGCTTTGGGTATAACGATCTATATTTAAACAATTCCAAGCAAAAATCCTAAATCTTCTGGACTTTGCTGCATATTTGGGAGCCGTACCTATGTTCTCTCATGGTTTCCTTGTGAACTGCTCATCCTGTTCCTATTTCCAATCTTTTCTAACCCCCTCTGTTTGATTCCTATAGTTATCATCCAATAGTTTATATGCCCTACTAACTTTTCCTCTTTTAACAGCAACTTCTGTTGTAGATTCAAGAAAATCTCTACCACAGCAGGACTTTCACTTAGGATTCCCCTATGAAAGTTCAAACTTTAGTACCAAAACAAGCAGCTCCCCCTCTCTCTAATTTTACCAATACTGATAATGAAGTACCAACAAGTGTGATGGTGTGGGCTGCTGTGGAACAATAAACAGGAACAATGATCCTTTTCACTGCATGTTTGAGTTAAGGGAAAATCAGCATAGACCTATATATCACCTTTATTAAATTCTTACATTGTCAACAATGACATAGGTACATATACAATAATAGAAAACAGACCATAGCAAACATTTGTCATTTTCATGCATTATACATGCATGTTTTCTTTATAACAATTATCATGCACTGAATTATATAAATCATTCGATTTCTGCTTTCCCCTAAACCTCACTCATTCTCTTGAAAATTATACTGCATGTATTCTTCCCACAAATTTAATTTATTTCTATGCAGTTTAATCCTTCCCTTTTGTTAAGATTCCCACGCCTGGTTCTTTAATCTCCTGTACAATGTTTGAAACTCAATTACAATTGGCTTAGGTTTTCAACAAGCCAGTGGAACCAGACACTTTCCAATCCATGTTCATTATCTTTTTACTTCCCCACTTTTGTTAAATGGAAAAAAAACAGTGCCTTGGAATGATTTGTGTCACGCATGCTAGTAGTCAAACCAGCATTTGTTGTGCCACTTAAAACAGATTGAAATTCTGATATCCTCTTCAGTGTTAGCTTGTCACCTGTACTTTTATCTAAAGGAACATGAGGACAACCCCTTTCCTTAAGCATGGATTTTCATTGCTGTAATTCCATACTAAATGTATTATCACTGGATACCAACCTCAATGCTCTATATCTGGCCCTTAAATTGCTTTTTGCCAAGGGGGATGACAATTTCAATAGTACAAGTTAAGAGTTTGAAAAGTTGTTTTCTGTAAATGTTACATTTATATGTTTTAGTTTTGTGGTCTTTACTAATGGTAATGTCCCAAAAATCAATATTATTCACTTTAAATCATTTGTAAAACTTAAAATATATAAAATTATATTAATGAATTGAAGAAATCCATGCAATTGCGTGTTGTGACCTGTTCAAATAATAAAGATAGCATCCAAAAATATTTTAATACATTACCTGGTTTGATAGATTCCTGGGATTATAAAACTAATACTAGTGTATATAATCTGGGAGACACATTGATTACGAAAAAAAGATTTGAGAAATTCTTGTAGTATTACAGGACTGACTGCAATCATGTGCATCATGTTATTCCCTTCTGAAAACTAATTATTTCTCCCAGAATTCTCTTAAGCTCCATAACAGCAGTTTAAGGTAGAATGTAAATACATGCCAGTATAATCCTCACTCCCTGACAATACCCTCATTACCACAAATATAGTATTGTCTTTTCTCATCTATTATTGGAGCCTCTCATACAATCACCATCATTAACACACTTTTCCTTTGTTCCTGACACTCTGGGAATACCCATCGCAATGTTCTTTACTTGCCAAATTTCCATGCTCATTTCTATTCAAATATGCCTCCTATTCTTGATATAATTCAGTACACTCTGATTTTTAACACCTGCAACACCATTAACACTGCATGAATAAATTGATATGGCAGTCATTTTATTAATAAGCTCTATTTTCACATATTTAGCATGACGGGTTTATTTAAATATATGTTTCCGGCTTGTAACTTACCTGCACACGTTAATGGTAGACTGATCTTGTATACAGTTGATCTATCTCATCTCTGTTTGAACCCTTGTCACATTTCCCAGGCATGTTTCTTCAATAAAAACACTCAAAAAAACAAGAAACTAAATACATTTTGAAACTCCAACCCCTTTTACCTCAAGGCAAACTCAGACTATATCCATGTTCCAAAAAAGGAACGTTATCTCTCCATATTGGGAGTTCCCAAATAGACAGCTACAACCATGGGTGTAACCTATTCTAAAGTTGGGTTTATTCATGATGGAAGGGCATACTACAGCCTTGTGCTCCCCCTTACAAAAACACCACATGCCCTTGTCCTACTTCTGTTTTTCCTCCTAGATGTGAACAGCAGCTTGCATGCTCGGTTAACTAATTTTAAGCCTTGAAAAGTGCAGTTATAGTTAATACAGAAGTACTAAGGTTGCAATTAGCTGCAATGGCATTTACTTCTCAGCATCAAACTTTCATTTATTTTCACTGAACTGCTTGACAGTTCCCCTTTAAATAGCAATCATGGTTCTTATATGAATTTCTCCAAACACAGTCTTCAATTGTTTCTTGATTAAGTGCATCCAGCTGTGGACTCACCATCTCCAACTACTGGAATTCATTGATGGGAAGAGAAAAAAAAACAGTAATGCCATTAATGATGCAAAAAAGTGGAAAACCACCATTTTCATATTTTCCATTTTCTAAACAGTTTTCCTAGGGGAAAAATCCCTGGTATGCTGCATAAATTAAGAACATTAATCTAGACTTCCACCTGTATAAAACAAGAGAAATTATTATAATATGAATAATATACTTTGACATATTTAAAACATCATTTTACATAGAACAAAAACCTTTTTACTACTTACAGTTAAATCTTAAGTCATTCACTGTCCTTTTAGACATTAATGACAAAGTGGTATATATACTTCACATTTATACTTTATAATTCCCCCAGCAATTAAGCACAGTAAACAACTTCTTGTAGAAACACACCTCATATCCAAACTGCATCTTTTGGAAATTGCACTTTATAATTCTTCCATTTCTTTCCTACTTCCACATTATTGCTGTTCCTCATTAATTTCAACCAGTCAATATCAATATCTGATTCAAGTCTAAGGCACTCATAGGCTTTTCCTGTCTCTTGGAGGAAGAGTTTGACTTATGGACTATCATACATTCTGTATCAGATACCTGGTGCACCTGCAGTATTACTGTGGGACAGTCTGCTATCTCTGAAAATGCTGATTTAATTGTTCTGTTTTGTAACATTGGAATCAGTAAGGAGTCTTCAGGTATGTTTGTGATACCTATTCTTGGCAGCCATTTGATGATGCAGTCAGAGACATGCATTTCTTACTAATTTGTTTAACTGTCACCATAAGTATTTTATGGGTCTATATCACATCGTTGAACTCTTAATTTATGAAATACCTAATCGTTGAACCCTAATTGTTGAATGACCTTTTCACTAAAGGGGAATTCATGGAAAGATTTCTACTTGGCCAACACCACGAAAGTTAAGCTTTTTTTGTTTTCACAGGGGGGTTGAGCCCCCTGCACCACCTACATACCCTGCAAATGAAATATATCAACTCTGAGATCGCAGTGCAATGAGGTAATAGGTAAATCATGGCCAGCCGGCAAGTCAATCACACTTTTTTTCAGGATGGCCAAGTAAAATCTTTGGATGAATTCCAATTTGATGATTAGGTCATTCATTGAATAGGTAGCTCGACAAGTAGGTATTTGATAAATTAAGAGTTTGACAATGTGATCTAGCCCATATTTTATCTCATTCAGCTTTATGAGAGGTCTTTCTCATTTTTTTCCATTTCACCTAATTTCCTACACTTTGCATTGTTTTTAAGGGACTTCAAATGTTTCTTAATTATACAACTAGAAAAAGTTTTTGAGACATTTTAATTTTACATTTTTATTAAACACTTGCTAAATGTCAAAAGATTTAAAAATATTTCAGACCTACAGAGAGCAAATACTGCATGTAGTCATCTATAGGGGCTCTTCCACCACAAACGCAATTAATTTGAGAGGTACAATACATATATCATCCTTTCTTCCCCCAAATGCAAAATTTGACAATCTGTTTTACTTTAATCTGATGAAAAGCTAATTAATAGTAGACTAGTGGAAGCCACTACAAATGTGAAAAGGTTCAAGCAAAAATAAGAACTTTATGATACTGATATACTGAAAACCTGATAAAAGCACATGACAATGCTGGACATATGCAGGTGACTTGTGCAAAAATGAATAACTAATTCTGTAGTCATGAGACCAGTGTGGGTGCTCATAAGATGGATATGACAGCTGAACAAAATCTGGTCAATTAGAAGACGCAGAATACTGGTGATTTGAAATGTTATGATTTACTCTTACTGTGTTCTTCCCTTGAAGAAGGCTTAATAAGAGAGAGAGAGAAATATCTGCCTCTCATTAGATACTATAAAGAGTCCATGTAGACAGGAAAAAGTACAGTTGTGTAAGCTGAACTTACCATAACAGGAGACATTCAAATGATCACTGCTGCAGTAGCCTTTGCTATATGGGTTATATTCTGCCAAGGATATAACAACTGGCCAGCTTCCAAAACTTCAGGCCAGCTTCCACATGCCCAAACTGTCAAGCAGCTCAAGATGAGAGGACTATAACACAAGTCTGGGCACAAAGCCCTTCACAGCTTTCCTGACAGCAGAGAGGAGGTGGCTGACCCCTGAAAGGGCAATGCTGGGAATAACAAAAAAAGCAAATGTCCACACCCTGGCATAAAAAGACACCAAAAATAAGGGTATGGTGGGAGGGGCTACTGTAATATTGATCATTCTGACACCTACTTTTATGGTTCAGCCTATACAACTGTATTATGTTCTTCATATTGATCACTGCTACGTTGGCTATATAAGTAGATTACCATAGCTAACTATAGTTGGGAGAAGGAAGGAGAAGGGTCCAGAAGCCCCTGAAGAATGGCCCTAGCATAATTTGATCTAGACATAGAGAAGGAATCAAGCTTATAGTGTTTTGTAAAAATAGGTACAGAGGACAAAGTAGAAGCTAACAGAATAATTCTAGAATCAAACCCTTTCCAAAAGCTATAGATGAAGCCAAAGCCCTGGTGGAGTGGGCCTTGACCTTGCATGAATAAATTTATTATAGTGAGTATAACAAATTGCAATAGCCTTAGACAATCATTTGGAAATAGTCTGTTTTGACACCGGCTGTCCTTTCTTATCTTCACAAGAAATGAACAATTGATCCAAAGATCGTAAAGATTTAGTCCTGTCAAAATATGACCTAAGTTGTCTGTGAACATCCAAGGTATAAAGTAGCCTTTCTCCCTAATTTTTAGTTTCTGATAAGAAAATGGGGAGACAAATAGTTTGGCTTAAGCATAAAAGAAGGATCAGTTCTCAAAGAAACTCTGTCCCTGTGGAAAATGAGGTAGGGTTGACTCACCATAATTAGCAAAACTCAGAAACCCTCAGAGGTTAGAGCAAGCAGCAAGTGTTTAACATGTTAAGAGCCGCAGCCAAATTAGCTGGTTCAAATGGAGCAAGTGTTAGATTCTCTAACACAAAATCAAGATCCCAAGGAGGGACCACTAGTTTCATTGGAGGCCTCTTATGCAAAACCCCTTTCAAGAATATTTTGACATGAGACTGCCTAGTAAGAGGAGAATCCATGGGCAGACCTGTTGAAATGGTTGATAAATGAACACTGAAAGAGGAATAAGAAAGGCCAATATGACAGTAACTCACACAACTACTGTAAACCCATAGAACAACTAGCCCTGAATGGCTGCTGGTTATGATGTTGACACCAGCTAGAAAACCTTTCCCATTTGCTAACATGCGATTTTCTAGTAACAGGTTTTCTTGCCCCCTTTAGTACCTGCTGCACATCCTCAGAAAACAGGTGCCTAAAAAGAATTATGACCCTATCATCCAAGCAGTCAACTGGAGATGACTGATGTCGATTTGTATCAAACACCCCTGTTCTTGTGTGAGTAGATCAATTCTGCGAGGATGCTTATGGTAATTGCCCCTGGCCATTTCCAAAGGAAGGAAAAAACATGGTTACCTGGGCCAGAAGGGAGTCACCACAATGCTCTTGTAGGATTCCTTCTGAATCTTCAGAATTACCCTGGATACTAGTGGAAAGGATGGAAAGGCACAGAGGGGCATTCCTGTCTGAAGAAAAGGCATCTATCTTCCAGGCCTTTTTGCATGGAGTACTGTCAGAAGTTTACTCAAAACACAAACACTGAGGACAAACCAGGAAAATCCAAAAAACAATAGATCGAAAAGAACCAATGTAATGGTGCAGGCGAAAAGGACTAAAAAATGCATCACCCAAAATGTTAACTTTAAAAATAAGATTTAATAAGTGCTTTCATCCAGCCATATAACTTGACATTCATCAGATTAAAAACCATATTAAGAAAGCCATTTAAATATCCCACCCCAACATCATGTGACCCCAAATAAAAATGTCACCAAACTAACCATTATTTGTCCAAAGTTAAGATACAAGACATGTCTCCAGTACACTAAATAAATACATCAAAAAATTAACAAATGTTCATAATAAATATATACAAACTCATAAATATAAATGTCCATCTTTCCAAAGCTTTGAGCTTTATTATACAGTAAATTGAACAGTAGTCATTAATTCCAGGAAAATTATACGTGTTCAGTCTTAACTGCCAAATAAGTTCATTTCTTTCTAAACACAAAGCCCAAGATCCACCTCTTACTCCATCTGCCACTTGGCCTATTATTTTATATTTAAAATGATATGCAAGGATTTGCGGAGATGTGCTTAGCCAATGCACTATATGAATTCAACTTTCTAATACAATATTGATGTTCATATATATGTTCTTTAAACTTACATTTGTTTTTTCCTACATAAAAACTTTCACAGATTTGGCATTTAGCTAAATAAACCACTGTCTTTGAATTACAGTTAAATCTCCCATGTATAGTAAAAGTTGTATCCCTTATTTTAAAGGTGTTCCCCATGTCAATATATCTACAATAAGGACAGGACTCACACTTAAACATACCAGGGTTCCTTGACTGGAGTTTTACACCCCCTCTCTAAAGTACTTTTAATGTTAGACCCACACCTGAAAGTTAATCTAGGCCCATTAGGGATTTTATTTCTAATATAAGGGCCTTCCTCAGGTATAGACAAATTCAACATTAAAATTTGTCTAAGTGCACCTGAATCTATATTAAACTTAGTAATAAAACTAGTAGAAAAGATAACAGCTGAATTCAAAGGAGGGTTAAAAGAGTTCTGATCAATTATACTGTCACCCAAATGGGGCTGTATCTCATTGTAGGGCTCACCACACTTCACTACATCCAAAATGGGATTAAAAAGACCCAATTGCCTTTTATTATAAACTTCCTCAATTAGTCTCAAAGGATAACCCCTTTTACTGAACATACATTTGAGTGTATCACATTCAGTTAAAAAATCATCATCCAAAGAAATCATACTTGCAGAATATACTAACTTTCACTACAGACTATTTCTGATGAAATGGATGTGAAGTACAAAAATGCAAAAAAGCATTAGAATAAGTACTTTTTCTATATATTCTTGCAACATAATGACTATTAGGCAAGTCTTTGGTCAGTAATACATCTAAGAAGAGTATCTTTTCTGAATCAGAATTAGATGTAAACCACAAGAAGGAGGTGGTGTTACTAATATATTCAATAAACATAACCGTTTCAGGACTACCTCTCCACATAATAAAAATGTCATCCAAATAACACATATATAAATTAATCCGATTACAGATAGTTGGATTATTCATTATAAACTCATATTCCAAATAGGCCATAACAGTGTTAGAGAAACTAGCACCACATGGGGACCTCATAGCTACACCCATTTTTTGCAGAAGTAGTCCCTTCAAAGTACACAAAATTATTACTGAGAATTATGCTCAATAATTCCTCACATAAGTTAATATCATCTGGTTCAGCACCCTTCTGTAACAAAGTCAGAAACCAATTGAATACCTAAATCTTGAGGGATAATGGTATATAAATCTTCCACATTAACAATTAAAAATAAAATGTTAGGGTGAAACTCCAAATTATTAATACATTCCAAAAAGTTCTAGGAATCCCTGCATATTTTTTGTTCACCTTCTAAAAACCTTTTAAATTTCATGTCCACAAACTTGGTAGGAATTCTGTCACCTATGCATGCACCATCAGCTATAGGACGTAGGGTTATTCAAGTCCTTATGGATTTTAGGACTAATGAAAAATAACAGGAGTTAAGGGTGCAGGTATACTCAAGTAAATGTATAAAGTAAGATCTATACGTGCATCAATAAAAAAGTCATTAAGGTATGACCTTACATGTTGGTACAAACCATTAACTTGACTCAATGAAACAAATTTGTAATTTTCACTTTCCAAAATTTTTAACAATCTAGTTTTATAGTCATTGTTATCCATAAAAACTATCCCTCCCCCTTTGTCCGGTTTCATCATCCTAACGTTCTGGTCTCTTAAAAACTTTAGAGCAGAATGCTCAGCTTTAGACAAGTTAAAACTGCTTTTACCAGTCAAAGGGTTCCTTAACATTGTTGTTATAAGAATCTTGCACATCCTGTCATATAACAAAAGGGTTGGGTGAACTGGTGGATTAAAAGTACTCTTAACCCTAAGTTCATCGTCACAAATTAAGTGTTGTCCATCAAAAGCCTTAAATTAAGCTTACATAAAAATGTTTTAGATCCAGTAAAGTAGTAGCCAGGTCCTCTCTCACCAAAGGGACAAACGTTAACTCCATAGCCAAAGTTTCAACTAAAATCAGCTTCAATCTGAAGGCCCGAATAATTATAAGTCTTAAAGTCATCTTCAAAATTGGTAACCAAATGAAAATTATTCATAGAAGAACAAGGGATCCCTGGGGTGAAAGTTGTTATCCATTACCTGCGTCGGTTAGATCTTACCACCATCTTCTTTTTTAATCTGTACCTCTTGGTCTCCTCTAGAATAGTCAGGAGATGAGACAATACATATTCTAAGAGCACCATAACAATACATATACAATACAATATGTTTCCAAGCTGAGGCTTAAGGCCCTTGCAGTATGCAAATTCTGATATCATGTTTCCCCACAGTTAATCAAAGGATTTGTTACGTTTCAGTAGACTTGCATTTCTTTACATCAACAGATCTTTTGTTCCACCTACTTACCACTCTTTCAGAGAATGATTTATAGTTTTTTGTTCTGCCAGAGTCATCTTAATTTATACTTGGCAATTCCTCTTTTTACAAGTCAAGACTCTTACAAAAGAATGGCTACTTTACTTGAACGGTACACCAGACTCATTATTGTCCTTGTGCCTGTAATTCACTGAGAATAAGCCCAAATTTATCAACCCGACTTCATTTAGTACCATTTTCCAGCTTTCAATAATTTCTTTATATTTTTTATGTACTCTTTAGAGTTTAGCTATTTTCTTTTTGAATATATGCTCTGTAGGAAATTGCTGTACTTAATTTTATGTCTACGTAGGCTACTGCAAATACATGTCAAAACACTGAAGTTTGAATTAATAAATCTTCTGCTGCAACCTCTAATTTTATTGCATTTTTAATAACATTTTCTATGCAAAATCAAGTTTGTAATCCACCCGTATGTCAAGGTCCTTGAATGTGATATGTTTGATGTCTTTACTGCCCAGTTAATAATCATAATGTAAATGTGAAAGACCAAAACTCATGTATTTAGTTTTATCATTACTGATGATATTGTTAGCCCTGCCCCAACTACACACTGTAGAAATTTCAGTTGTTCGTCCCTACCTGTCTTACAATTACCTAATTTTAGATTATCAGCATAAAAGCAATAAAAGATATTTGCTGGAATGTTTATATCAGACATATACAAAAACATATAAGGAATGCCCCCAAATTGATCTGTGTAGCACCCCACTCCACATCCAATGATGTTCCCATAACAACTATAATAAAACTGCCACGTCTGCTCTGAAGCCAAGATCACACTTCACTGCCTAAAGATTTTAATACACAAATCTTAATCAGCTTTGCAATCAGTATTTCACGGTTTACACTGTCAAATACTGTTGTAAAGTCAATGTACACTGCATCAGTCTGGGTATTTCCATGTAAGGCTGTAATTCCATTATTGTAAAATAGCTAGTTACATGCTGTGAGAGATCTACCCTTGATACATGCATATTCACAAATTTCCCTATATTTATATGCCCTAGTAAATAGATACATTTGTATTGTAAGTTCTTGCTGAAGTGTTCTCAAGTCATTATTAGTAATTCCGTTTCATCCCTGTGCTTTACTTGGATCTTCCATTAATTCTTCCAAGTTTTTTTTTTTTTTTTTTTTGGAACCTGAGGCTCTACCCCTTCCTCATACTGCTCAAAAGGCTGATTAACCTATAGCCTTTAATTTCTTTTGGACCTTTCCTTTATATATTTGCTTAACAACTGTAAAATTCCAATCATTTGGGATCTCAGCATTTTGTAACAGGCACCAAGATACATTTCAAAGGTGTTGACATGGTAGATTTTGAAGTTCCATTTATGATGCCATCTTATCCTCAGACTTTGACACAATTCAACCTACCAAGTAATGCCCTCTTCCATCACCCTAAAACTGAATTCCTATAGCCTTCCGTCTTAAGATTTAAAGTAGTGCTTTTAAACCCATAAAAATTAACAAAATGATTAATAAATACTGCAGCGGGTTCAGTCCCTTCCTTACAAGTTGATTTAAAGCAATCACCTGAAGCTTGTGATCTTTTCCAATCTAATAAAAAGAGAGAGACTATTACATACAAATATTTCAAGCATAAGCATTAATGCCCTTCTAACTTGCCAATACACCAAAACAATTGTTCTCATAAGTACCCAGGCTGTTCTTAAAAATATCTAAACTAGTGCTTGGTTTAATGTAATTCGGCAGTCTGTTCCATGCATCAGCTATTCTCTTGAACCAATTAGCACATTTCTCATTCCCGTAGAATCTTCTACATAGGTTGCCTGATGATTTTCTATTATGTTTTGATAACCTCAAACATTCCCAGAGGTAGCTGTCTCTAAATGCCCTATATACCTGAATAAGACTTCCTCTTAAATACCTGAATGAGACACTGTACAAGTTAAGATATTTTAATCTTTCATAACAACAAATGTTCACATCCATGGATACCCTTGCTATATTTCCACTGTACTCTTTCCAGTTTACTCATGCTTGTTTTCTTATAAGGTTTCCATATTTGGGTGTAATGTAGTTAACAAATGGTTTACTATCATTATGTTGATTTGCAGGTGGTGAAGTTCACCTGCATGAGGTTGGAATAATGGTTAAGGTGTTTACCTTACAGACACAAGGTGCAGAGTTTGATTCTCACATGGGGTAACTGGCTAGGCTTAAAATGGCCCATAATTGCAGTTAGCCTACTACTAATCTTATGAGCTACATCCTGCACAATGGAATGTCAAACACCGATGTTCCCAACTGTCCTACCTTGCCCCCTTCTGGACCCTTGTAACACTTGTTCCTGGGTCCAGAGTGGTAGGGAGTTTTGATTTTTAATATTCGTGTTGGGTATACTGGAATTCGGCGGTGCAACATTCGCAGAAATGCTTTGAACATATTCCAACTCAAATGCCCATGAGTTGACATTATGAAAGTAAACCTTAAACAATGACTTCATTATTTCATTTTCTTTTGCAGACATGCTCTATCTGTAACACATGTAATCAATGCACCCAATTTCAAGTCATCTGCATACAGACTGTAGAACACCTCAAATTAAATAGATAGGTCTAAAAGATAGAAAACAAACAAGTATTGGCTTAGGACAGAGCCTTGTTTGACACCTTGACTGTAACAAAGAATTTCACCTAAGTGCTTTATGATTCCTGCCATGTCCTATTTGTAAGTCATGCAGCTATCCATCTTAAGAGTGCATCAATAACGAGTTGTTCTAATTTATTGATCACTGTTTTGCATATGACCCTGTCAAATGCTGAAGTTAAATCTATATACATTACAGCACAGCACAATTTTTCATTCACAGCTATTACATTGTTATAGAACATCATGTTACAGGTGGTAATAGATCAATTTTCAACATATACATGCTGACATATGGTTTCAAATCCCAACCTTTCCAGTTCTGACTAACTTATCCAATATTATCTTCTTCATTATTATTCCACAACATGAAAGTAGATTAAATAGTCATTATTTCTCTGGGATTGTCCTACTTCCCTTCCCCTTAAAGACAGGTTTAATAAATCCATGTCTCCAACCTTGAAGAATCTCTCTATATTTATACGACCTAGTACATAATAGATACATTGGCAAAGTGTTCTCAGGTCATTATTACTAATACTGTTTCCTCCCTATGCTTTGTTTGGATCTAGTTTGCACTGTTGTTTTTCAATATCTCACTTGATTTAAGTATCGAAGGTTACCTGGATGTCACTAGGACAACTTATCACCCCTTTGTGAAGCAAAACTGTTTTGTAGAAGATTTTGTAAATATAGCTATAACCTGTTGTATCTGAGAATAAATTTTGGAATCTGTACAGAGTTTATCAATTTGTATGTCTTTACTCCTTCCACATTTTATGCATCTATAAAATGGTTTCCTATTATGCCAAATATCTTTATATAAATTTTCATAAAAATTTTCTTGATCTTCTCTCAGTCTGTACAGTTTGTTCATTTTAAATCTGTAGTTCGCCCTCTCCCATTTATATTTTTTTGTCTCTCACCTTACTTAGGTATCTTGCTCTTATGGAAATATATCCTCCTGATGTTGATGTCTAAATCCTGATGTAAAACATTTTTTGCACTCAATTTGTCTTTCAAAACTCTCCACATTCCTTCTGTAGTTTTTCCACTGAACACATCACTCAGTTTTACATAGTACTATTTTGTTTCGATATAATCTGTAATTTGTCTTCTGCTTATTGCTTTAGATTTGTTTGGCAGAACTATCTAGCAACAAATTAACCTCTGTAACCCCATGAACACTGCACAGCATGTCATATTTTATTGATGACATTTAGTGTTAGATTTAATTATCTTATGTACTTTGCTTATTTTAATTTTTACTAACCTCCTTTCCTATGTTCTGATTTTTACAGCAATTTACTTCTCTTAATCAAGTGCCGGGTTCATTAACTAATACCACCAATACACAGGAGATGATTCTAACTTTTTTTGTTTTATTTGCAAACCTAAAAAGAGAGTCCCTCTAAACATTCCAATTCTCCATAGTATATTTATTATTTTTCCCTGGGATTATTTAGATATTTTTAGATTCCTTATAGTTTGCAATTAGCTTAAACAGTGGTGTAAAGGGGTTAAAGGTCTGTGATGGTCTGAGGAGATGCCAGAATGAAATGAGAAGCTGCCATCACAGAATGGGCCTAGGAGTAATAGCTGATAACAATAGCGAGCTACAAATTTCACAAAAATTAAAGTTATGTACTCCCCATAACTATCCATCTGTGTTGTCTATTTTCATTCTTCCTCAACGAATGGGTTATGGATCCATTCTTCCATTCTTGGCATATTCCACAGACTTTGGATCCAACTACCGAGCTCCTCCCTCTATGCATAATGCCTTAATCCACCCCTCAGTACCTCATATCAAGTTTGCTGCCTTAAAGGTATTAATGTATAACAGGAAAAGATGAGAGAAATAAGACAAAGGCTCAAACCTGAAACAACAGGTTCCAAATGTACTTCAGAAGATAACAGGAAGGGGGAAGGAGCGAGGGAAGTTGAGGAAGAATGAAAATGGACAACACAGATGCATAGTTATGCTGCGTACATAACTAATATCTCATGTTGTCTTTTTTTTTCTTCCTCAATGAATGGAAGAGTCCCTAGCTATGTAAATCTTGAGTAACCCTCATGGAAGGACATAACGGAGAACTGCTGAAACAAAAGCAGATCTGCTTCTGGAAACCATATCCAATTTGTAATGAATGATACAAGTATGAGCATTAGACCAGATGGCTGCTGCACAAATATCATCAATGGAAGTTCTAGACCAGAAACCTGATGTGGCAGCCATGGATCTGGCTGAATGAGCCTTTGATGATTTTGGTAGGGAGAGACCTTGCTAGGAATATATCCAGAAAATGCAATTAGTTATCCATTTGGCCAATGTAACCTCAGAAACTGGAGAGCTTAACTTACTAGATGAAAAAAATGGTCCATTTCTCTGAAATCTTTTGTTCTGTGTAAATAGAAACATAGTTGTCGATGCACACCTACATTGTGTAGCATGCATTCTCCTTTGTTTGAAAATTTTGGAAAGGAGACTGGCAAATGAATGATTTGATTCAGAACCAACTTTTGCTAGGAAAGAGGGAGTTGTTTGTAAAGTAATTATCTTTATGAAAAGTAATATATGGGGCTTTGGAAGAAAGAGCCTGGAGTTCGGAAATTATTTTCTGCAGAAGCATTAGCCACCAAAAAAGCTGTTTTCCAAGAGAGAAATTTTTAAATCAGTTTTTGCTGAAAGTTCAAAAGGGTTGTTGAGTTAAGCCTTGAAGTAGTACTATCAGATCCCAAGGAGGTGCTGGATCTTTCACTGGAGGTCTGAGCAAGAAGGTGCCCTTTAGGAAAGCCTTGCACAACTTGGAAGTAACCAGGCGAGAAGCATTATCTCTTGAGTGAAAATTTGATATGGCTGCCAACTGTACTTTGATTGTGAAATAACTAGCACCTTCTTTAAACAGAAAAGCTAAAAACTCCAGCACAGAAGAAATGGGGGCAGTAAAAGGATCAGTGTCATTTCTCAGGGCCCAAACTGAGAATTTTTTCCATTTATTCTTTTAATTCTTTTGGTGGAATCTTTCTATGAAAACAAAAAGGAAATGACAAACCAGGGAAGAAAGCCTGGGCAGTCTAGCTATTAATGGAACTGGATAAACCACGTGGTTAGTTTGATGGTAAATACATGCTTTGTAAACCTGTCCAATGCCATGGACTCTGTTAGGGAGATGGATAGCGGAGCTCTGTTCTGCTAACCCCTTCTTAGTGGCTGCTGCCACAAACATTCCATCATCAGGGACTCCTCAGCTCCAATAAGGTTTGTCTTTAAAATTCTATATGGTTGACATAGGATTGGTTCAACAGAATTTTTCTTCTTCCATGCCCAGCGAGACTATCTCATCGGCAAAGGGAGTCACCTAAAATGTAGATAGGCCAGCACCAAAAGCTTGCAGAAATACTGACTCTTCAGGGGAAGGATGATCTGAAGACCTTTCAGTTTAAGGATCTCCAAAATGTCTCCAAATGATCAAGTCATGATCAGGGGGACCCTTCCCCCTTTGAAGTCAGTATGTTCAGTGAGAGATTCCAAGGGGGAATCTTTGTGCCTTCTTTTACATGTTCTCTTTGATGAACCTCCTCAGTGGGATGCTCTAGGGAGTTTTCTAAAGAGAGAGGTAGTTCCTCTGTGGGAGCTATACTAAAAAACCAAAATACATCCAGGAAAAATACCAGGAGTACCAGGACAATACACCAACAAACTTTATTAATGGCGTAAGCACTTTCGGTTATACCTTCCAACCTTCTTCAGACAAGTAATCACAGTAAAAGCACTCATTATATACACCTATAGTATCAATCAATCAATAATTCAATTACTGTCTTAAAGTTAAAAGATACATTAAAAATGGCCATGTCATAAGTCATAAAACATTAACTTGATTATAAAACACAAATACATAAATATACATATCCCCTACATATATAACAATACAAAAAACAATACATACTATCTATACAATTTTTTGAGATTTAAAACACTAGATAGAGCTACATCATTAAAAGCAGGTACTATAGTGGCATTTAAATAAATCTGCCACCAGTATTCTCTATTTTCTAATAATATTTTCCAAGGGCCACCCCTTGGACCATTTTTCACCTGTTCTAAAACTACAATACTATTATTGCTACTATAGGTGTATTATTGATACTATAGGTGTATATAATGAGTGCTTTTACTGTGATTACTTGTCTGAAAAAGGTTGGAAGGTCTAACCAAAAGTGCTTAATAACATTAATAAAGTTCATTGGTGTATTGTCCTGGTATGCCTGGTATTGTTCCTCTGTGGGAGCTGTCTGGATCCTAACTGATACTGGCTGTCCCTGTGGAGTAGGTCTGATGGGATCAGAGCTCTGAAGTATAGAGGGAAAAGTGTAGGATCTGAGGAAGTACTAGACTCGATCTCTAGAATAAGAGAACGCCCTCTTTACAACCTCAAAGCCCAGTGGACCAGGAGAAGCCATGGCTGGCTGCACCAGATCCGAAACTCCCAAAGCTGGCAAGCAGTGACTTCATCCAGATCCATGCCTCAAGGAGGGAGCCTGACCCAAGCTATCTAGCTCCAAGGTTCAGAGGGGGAAGGACGGCTTCGACATCATCAACATAGATCCTGGCCCCACAGATCTGATGCCAACATTTTGGCTCTAAGACTCATCCTGAAGCAAGGGAACAAGAGAAGACTGAACAGGGAAACTGGAGTTGAATATGTAATCTCTTTGGCTCTGACAGTGGTGGTCTCAGAACTCTTGAATCCAGGGGCTCAAAACCAAAGGACAGATTGGGGAAGGGAGTTGCAACTCTATGAGATGTGGAAAGAAGGCTCACAAATCTGATGGGAGCCAGAGATTGTATAACCCCCATCTGGATCTCAGCTCTGAGGTACTTTCTCATTATTCTGTTCACTTCAGCTTAAGAAAGACTCCTGGAGGATCTGACAGATGAGGTAGTGAACTGAGGTGTAGAGTGTTACCTTGGAGTTTGCATGAAAGTGGAATGGAGGCAGGGAGAAATACTGTTTTTAGCAAACTCGGGTGAGTGAATTCTCGGAGTATGACACATGTCAGAAGTCTGGTCAAATGGTTTTGGATCCATATACTGAGGAGGAGGACTGCCTGAAATAACTATTGGAACTGAAGACTTAGGAGCCAAAGTTTTTCCTCTTTTGATCCAACAAAATTGGATCTGATGATCTACATATTTTCTGTGGAGGCTCTGAGGACGATGAAGTCTTTGGAAACTTAGATGGAGACCGTTTTCTAGGCTCCAATGGAGCCTTCAAAGATTTGCTGCATGGTTTGAGCCCCAGAAGAGGAAAATGATGGAGGTAACAACCCTTTGAGGACAAATTTATTCTTCCTATCTGCAACAGCCCTTTAGTTAAATGCAGTACAAATGGTACAGTTTGCACCAAGGTGTGCTGCTCCTAAACAATAAACACATTCAGAATTTTCTGCCCACAGGAAGTACATTTTAAAATAAAACTGTAGGCTTCTCAGCCATAGTTCTATAAAAACCAAAAGTATAGAAAGGATATAAGATTTTTTTCTTTTTTTTACAGCAAAGAACTACCAATGATGATAGTGAAAAATACCCTGTTAAACAGGGAAGGAAATAGAAAAGAAATGTAAAGAAAGAAAAAGTAACAACAGTGGTATGTAGAAAATTACCTTACTGAGGTAGAAGGGCTAATGATAAGACCAAAAGCTAAAAGGGAGGAACTATATCAAAACATTTACAGATACAATTAAATAAGCAAGGTGAAAGACACTCGAGATGGCAGCAAATGAAATATGAGGTATTCGGGGTGTACTATGGCATTATGGGTAGAGAGAGGCACTTGAGAGATGGATCCAAAGTATGTGGAATGTGGCTGAGTCAGATCGGAGGACAAATCCATAACCCATTCATTGAGGAAGAATGAGAAGGACAACATCAGATCTTTTGGGATGCACACAATATCCAATATACTTTCTGTTGCAGTATTAACAATTTAAGTTTTTCTCTAATAAAAAAGTTCCCTATTCTGTTCCAGGCAGGTTGAAAACTCTTGATATGACTCCCCCTTGTGCACCTATGGAGCAGATAAAAAATAATCACTTCCTTTAAATCATCCATACTGGATTTAATTGTTCTGCACATATCACTGAAATATAAAGTCTACCAACTTCAACACCCATAATTACACAATTTATACGGTTCTCCTTTTTTAATGGACTTTAATAACTTCAGTTATGTTCCCTTCACTGAAATCATAACACCTCCAACTCCATTTAATTTCTCTGTATAATATTCAAAAACATTATAACCCCAACAATTGAAGACGACTATGATTCTTTAACGAGGTTTCTCCTAACTGCCATTTAAATTCAGATAACACACAAGATCTTTCAGTAGAAAATCAGTAGTTAAGGGTTTAAATATTCATAAGCAACACTAAGGGTTTAAAGATTCATAGGTAACATTGATTTATGTCCAACTCAGCATCCAAACAATTTTAAGACAGATTTGTGAGACCTTTGTTTGTACAAAAATTAAGAATGTCACTTACAAACCTACAAGTGACAGGCTACCCCTATCTAGTGTTAGATTTCTGTCTAACTCAGATACTACCTGTTCTCAAATTATGGCATAAGATTCTCCTGTCTTCAGATGGAGTCCATCCTTGTATGGATGCTTTGGCTCAAAACTTCAGCCACTCACATGTGCTGCCCTCTTTATCTAACCATTTACCTTGGGTCAGTCTAAAAGTTGCCTCCCTATACACAATCAGTAAAAAATATACCATGATATCTAGCTCTGACATCAGAGAGAGCAGCTTCATGTAATCAAGAGTATGGTGTTTGACCTCAGTTTGCCTACTCTGTAACACTAAGTCACTTAACCAGAAAGGCTGCTCTTAAAATTATTCAATTGTTGCAAATAATGCCTCTTACAGATGCAGTATCTGTAGTTTAACTTAGAGCCATAGCTGGCTGTCCACCCTTTCTCATGTTAATGGCTTCACAAAGTACAGTTGTGTACACTTACCATAAATGTAGATGTTCAAGTGTATTCATTGTTGCAGTCACTACATTTGGGTTATCTGCTTGCAGGTTGCCCTCAGTCGGCCTGATTAACATAGTCTTGGGTCCTGTGTCGGTTGCTGTCCCTTCTTCCATGACGTCAGGTCATCAGGGGTATAAAATATGCAGCCGACGCCATTACATCAGTTTTTCTTGTCCCAGATGTCAGGTGCCCCCCTAATGGGAAGCAATTAAAAAAAATATATATATATATATATATATATATATATATACATACACACACACACACACACACACACACACACACACACACACACACACACACACACACACACACAAGGTTATACCTCCAACAATAAAGCAAATACACCAAAAAGCTTTTAAGCATAGTGAAAAAGGAATAGCCAAAAAAGTTAGGGGGCTGAAGGGAGGGTAACCAGGACTGTAACAGTGAATACACTCGAACATCTGCATTTATGGTAAGTGTACACAACTGTACTATGTTCTTCATGTTTCACTGTTGCAGTCATTACATTTGGGTAGATTCCCAAAGCTATGGTTGGGAGGAGGAACTTAGATAGCATTCGGGCAAGCTATAAGGCCCTGCAAGACTGCAGTGGCAAAACCAGCTCTGGATTTAGAAAAAATTGGCAAATGATAATGCTTGGTGAAAGTATGCACAGAACTCCAAGTAGCAGCTTCTAGGATGTCCCTGGTAGGGACGCCTCTGACAAAAGCTGTAGAGGTAGATGCAGCCCTGGTGGAGTGAGATCTGATCCCCTGGGGGATAGGTTTTCCATGGTGCTTATAGCAGAAATGAATGCAATGGCTTATCCATTTAGAAATGGTTTGCTTTGAAATAGCCTTCCCCTCTGCCTCTGCAGCAAATGCTACCAGCAGTTGTTCAGATTTCCTTTGAGGTTTAGTCCTGTCCAAGTAAAATCTAAGTTGTCTTTGCACATCTAAGGAATGTAGTATCCGCTCCCCTTTATTCTGTGGATTGGGAAAGTAGGTTGACAAATGAATGGACTGATTAAGAACCACACTGGATACCACCTTGGGCATGAAGGATGGATTGGTTCTGAGAGACACCCTGTCTGCATGAAAGATGATGAAAGGCTCCACTGGCATAAGGGCCTGTAATTCAGATACCCTTCTAGCTGAAGTGATTGCTAAAAGGAAAACTGTTTTCCAAGAAAGAAATTTTAAGTCAGCAGTAGCAGCTGGCTCAAAAGGAGGTAGAGTGAGTTTCTACAAGACAAAGTTAAGGTCCCAGGCTGGGGTTGGAGCTCTCCTGGGTGGTCTCAAATTGTTGGCTCATCTGAGGAACTGCTTGAGCAGTGGATGAGAGAAGAGGGGAAGTTCTGTGTTATAATGAGCTGAAATGGCTGAGGCGTGGATTTCAATGGAGGAAAACGACAGGCCCTTGTTAAGCATCTCAGTTAAGTATTGCAAAATCTGAGGTAAATTGGGCGCTGCTGTGCTCATCCTTTGAGATTGGTTCCAGGCACAGAATATTTTCCATTTTTCAGCATAATACTTTCTAGTACTAGGCCTCCTTGCCTCTAAGATAATATCCTCGCACAGGTTTGCTGAGGGATGGTAAAGGAGAGATTTAAGTAATTAGCCAGACTGCAAGGTTCAGTGTTGGAAGCTGAGGGTGCAGAATCTGGTTCTCCTGCTTTGACAGCAGGGAAGAAGTCTGAGGCAGGTGCCATGGAGATAACCGTGACGCACAGCGCAGCAGGGGGTGCCAGTGTTGGCACGGCCAGTCTGGAGCAATCAAAATCATCCTTGGTTTGTCCTGTTTGAATTTTAGTAGTACTTTGGAGAGCAGAAGCAGAGGGGGGAAGGCATAGACTGATAGGTTTTTCCAGCTGAAAGACAGAGCATCCACTTTCCAGGCTTATTTGTGTGGAGCCCTTGTGCAAAATTTATCCAATTGGTAGTTCTGGGGAGAGGCAAACGGTCTATATCTGGGCTCCCCCCATTTGCTTGTCAACATGTTGAAAATCTATGGTTCCAGTTTCCACTCGTGTGGGTCCATGAGGTTTCTGCTTGGTCCATCTGCCAGTGTATTTAATTTTCCTGGCAGGAATTGAGCTTGTAGGTGCACTTGGTAGCTGAAGGCTGTGTTCCACAATGTCATGGCTAGTCTGCAGAGGGGGTAAGAATATGTACCCCCCCTGCTTGTTTATGTACCACGTAACAGTGGTGCTGTCCGTCTTTACCATTAGTTGTCCTGGAAGAATGCGGTCCTTGAAGGCTGTCAGAGCATTCTGTACAGCTAACATTTCTTTTTGATTGATATGCAGGTGCATTTGACTTGGGTTCCATTTGCCCTGAATGCACTTCCCTGCTAGGTGAGCCCCCCATGCATAGTCTGATGCATCTGTTGTTAGGGTTTGGGCATCAGGGGATGGTGTGAAAGGTAGTCCCTTGTTTTGGTGGCAGTCCTCTGCCCACCAAAGGAACTCTAGGCATAGGCAAGGCATGATAGGAATCATTGTTTCTAGGTTCTGAGAATGTTGACACCATAGCTTTTTAGATACCACTGTAGTTTCCTCATATGCAGTCTTGCATATGGAATTAGAAGAATACAGGAGGCCATGAACCCAAAGGCTTGCAGTATTTGTCTTGCAGATAGCAGGGTTTTTGTGGCCACTTGTTTGATGTAGGTTGTCAAATTAATTTGCTTTTCTGGTGTGAGGTAAGTCATCTGGGAAGTAGTATTCAAGCTTGCTCCCAGGAATATAATTTGTTGACAGGGTACCAGGTGTGATTTCTTTTTGTTTATGGTGTACCCCAGACAAGTTAGAACCCTTTTTACAAAGGCCAAATGATTCAAAAGTATGTCCTGGCTTTCTGCCTGAATTAGACAATCGTCCAGGTATGGGTATATTTGAATATTTCCTTGCCTGCAAAATGCAATAACTGGAGCTAGGCACTTTGTGAATACCCTGGATGCAGTAGATAAGCCAAAGGGCAGTGTAGAGAACTGATAGTGCGTGTAGCCTGCTTTGAAGCGTAGGTATCTTCTGCAAGATTCCCTGATTGGGATGTGCAGGTATGCTTCTTTTAAATCTAGTGTTGCCAACCAAGCATCTTTGCCTAGCATAGGAAGTAATTGGTGAAGAGTCTTCATCTTGAATTTTGGAATCTCCAAAAAGGTGTTTAGAGTAGATAGGTCCAGGATAGGATGCCATGAAATGTCTTTTCCAGGTACCAGGAAAAGTCTTGAGTAGAAACCTTGTCCCTTTTCCTCTTCTGGTACCAGTTGAATAGCCCCCATGCTTAAGAGAGAAAGTACTTGTTTTTGGGCCTCTGCCCACTGGTTTGGGGGTAGGTCCGGCCACCCACTTGGTGTTGGCAACGTGTGGAAGTGAATTCTGTATCCCTGGGAAACTATATTTAAAACCCATCTGTCCTGGGTAATGAGTTCCCAATTCTTTGCATGAAGAGCAATCTTTCCCCCAAAGGGGAAGTCAGTTGATAAGTGCTTGGAAATTTTAAATGGAAGTCATTGAGACAGTTTACCATAGGGGGAGTCTTATTATTCCCAGACTTGGAAGTGGAGGCCCCCCACTGCTTAGTTCTGTGAGTCCTGTGGGACTGAAACCTGGAGTTTTTGCTGTGCCTGGGTTTGGCTTGAGAAGACCTGGAAGGGGCTGGAAAGGACCAATTCTTAGAGGGCCAATGCCTACTAAATCTAGGGGGCTAAACTTGTAAAAAATCTTTGACATTTTGCATAGATTTGGCTTTATCTTCCATCTTTTTAAGAACTTCCTCAGCCTTGTTGCCAAACAGGTGGTCCTGATTTAAAGGAGCATCCAACAATTTAGCTTTAACATGATCAGGCAAAGATTCCTCCTTAAGCCAAGCATGCCTTTTGAGCACAGACCCAGTAACAGCAGCTCTGCAAGAGGCCACTAATGAATCAAAATCACATTGCAAAGTATGTTTTCCAACTTGTTCGGCAGAATGCATTAAATTCTGTAATTCTTTATTTTCCACACAGTCAGGAATCAACATAATTTTCTCTTTAAGCAGTCCAATAACATGTTGCTGATATTTTAACATAAGAAACTGGCAGTTTAAAGCCCAAATGGCCAAGGTTGTGTTAGTGTAAACCTTCTTACCCCATCTATCCAGCGCCCTGAAGTCTCTATCAGAAGGGGGAGGATTTTTAGCAGTAGAAGCCTTAATGCCCTTGGGCCCCTGTGAAATAGTCTCTGGATCTGCAATAGGATTTTTGAAAAGGAACTTGTGGGACTCAGGGACCCTGTAGTATCAGTCAGGTTTTCTGGGAGCAGGAGGCAGGGAATCAGGGGCCAAACTAGATTCCAAGAAAGCATCAACAATGTCTAGTACAGGAGGAATAGCTAAAGGCCTATACTGAGGTAGAAGGAGGAAATCCCTAAGCCTCGTTTTTGAATCAGAAAAATCCTGGCTTCCCAGTGGAAATGCTCCCTTAGAGTATGTAAGGTTTCCCCCCAAAAAAATCCTCAGGAGGGGAAGCAGAGGGAAGAGAGTCCTCTGCATCAGAATCCTCATAAGTAGGTAAGGACAAATCCAGATCATCAGAAGAGTCAGAAAAAACAGAATCCTGATCAGAAGATTCATAATCAACCTCAGTTCTAGGCCTCTTGGAAGGGGGGGGGGGCGGGGGGTTGGCTACCCCTGATTAGAGTTATTAGATCTTCAGCCATTCTTATCATTTGTTTATTAGGCATAGAGGCCTGAGCATGTGGCCTGGGCATCAGTTTTTTAGACATGGATTGAGATAAGTAATGAAGGAGGTGTCGATTTAATATGCAAGTCCATAGGCTTGAATACACCCTCAGAAGCTGGTGCCTGCACAATGGCTCCGGACCCATCCAAGGTAGAGACATCCATGGGTTCCATAGTTGAAGCATCTCACTGCATACCAGACTCCGAATGGGTCTCAGTAGAGGCCTGCGAATCAGAAGTAGTGGGTATCAGGGGCTGCGAAAGCACCTCACTGAGTACCGATGAACTGGCGACTGGCTTAGGAGAAGCATCATCGGCAGTTTTGGACATTGG
This sequence comes from Protopterus annectens, assembly GCF_019279795.1. Taxonomy (NCBI): domain Eukaryota; kingdom Metazoa; phylum Chordata; order Ceratodontiformes; family Protopteridae; genus Protopterus; species Protopterus annectens. The sequence continues at coordinate 126,730,649 of NC_056744.1, read as the reverse complement.
CGGCCTGTCTCTGTCTTTATCTTTGCATTTTTTCAGAATCCCGGTAGTTGGATGGCTAACCGACGACATTTCTGGATAATTAAACCAAGAACCGAAATATTTAGAGGCAAAAATATACCAACGATGGTGCGCTGATTAAATAAAGCACAAAACCGACAGCAAGGTACATCGTGGTCAGGGCCTAGGCAAGGAATACAGTATGAATTAAAATCTTTATGAGGTATTTGCTTTCCACAAGTAATGCAATTAAAAACTTTTACTGACATCGGTAAGGAGAAAGAAAAAGTTTCCCCAACGGGGTACTTAGCTTTAGTTGAAGACTTTGGTTCTGAATCTCGAAAACGAAAATTTCAGGAGTCGGCCGACCGGCACTTGCAAACTGCTTCTGCTTCGGGCACTGCACGGCAAGAAAGACTGGGGTAATGGAGTTGGCTGCATGTTTTATACCCCTGATGACTTGACGTCATGGAAGAAGGGACAGCAACCAATGCAGGATCCAAGACTTTGTTAATCAGGGCGACTGAAGGCAACCTGCAAGCAGACAACCCAAATGTAATGACTGCAACAGTGAAACATGAAGAACATCTTTCATTATTAAAACCCTGCATTATTTTATCACTTCCACGTGGTATCTCTATATAAACCTCTTTTAAACACAAGGAATACAGTTGCCATAATTTTCATATGTAATGGTTAAATCAAACATGCTGTACACTGCACTTGATAATGCTTTTTTTTAGCTATGTGGGTGCATAGTGATGTAGTGTACAGAAGATTTACTACTATAATTGTTCTAGCTGACAGCAGTGGAAGATTTTGTGCCCTCCCCTGATTTACTAACTAAAATGAAGCACACCATGACCTTCTCAGTATTGATTTCATAACTAAATTCCATATTGAGAAACTCTCTATCAGATTTCCAGATGGGGAAAAAGTGAATAAAAAAATAATAAAATTTGATATGATGAAACTGCTCACTGGAGTGCAAGAGTGTTTCCCCCAACAGGCCCATAACTAAGATGGCATAACTGGGTACCATCATGGCCCCCACACCAACTTGAATTGCTGCTAAACAGCATTCTTAAATAAAAATACAGTGTTGGTTAGCATCCATTTAATACACTATGTTACAAATCTAAGTTCTCCAACATAAAAATAATTGCCTTCTTTGAGCACAGGTTTTACCCATTCTGTTCCATCCCCATGTCATGGGGTATTGTAGCGAACAGCGAATTTATGTCTATGGTGGCAAACAGATCTGTGGCTTGCATATCCAAAATGTTACTTTTGGCCAAAAATTCAAAAAAATCTTTAACATAGGATGACTTCTTTTCTACTACACTATTTAGTACTCTGCCTACAAACACTAGAAGAAGCTCTAGCTTAGATCCTTCAACATGAACAATAGGTCTTAATGGGGAATTGTTCTCATTCTTGTGCATCTTTGAGGTGCTAAAGATCATCTCAAGTTCAGGATTACTAACAGTGAGAAATTTGTACATCGTTAAGTATCTACCCATAAAATGCCTCTTGTAGCTGGCTATCACTGTGCTGGCTGTATTAACATTTTTCATAGGCATATCTATGTAACAGTTCATATCTAATAGTAATTCAAACATTTTCTTCGCATAATGTGAAGTGTGCATTAATACAGTTACAGCATTTTGCTAAAATATTGCCTCTTCACATGCCCTACTACTGAATAGAATTTTAAAATTCAATTTACAACTAAACATTTAAAAATATTTAGAAGTAACATTTAAAAGTTAATAGTCCATATCAATTTGGCTCTACCAGATGGTACAAAGCACAATTGTTTCTGTACTACAAAATGTTCATCCAGATAAAGAATACAGAATAAAAAAAAGAATTTATGTACTCACTACAATGTTTCATCTGTGTTGTCCATTTTCATTCTTACTCTAAGAATGAGTTCGGATCTGACCCTCGTACCAGACTCAGCCATCTTCTTAGTTTCTAGGATCCAACTCTCAAGCTCCTCCCTTATACATAATGCCCCTAACCACTGCAATTCCAAAGATTAAGTTTGCTGCTATAACGTGTGTTACCAGAAATACAGCAATGTTATGACAGAAAAGTGATAACTGAAATATCACGAGCTCAAACAGGAACTATGGTTCCTATCAATAATCCCATTAGGTTTCTCCCAAAGACTTGGACAGGGGGAAGGAGGTTGGGAAGTTGAGGAAGAATGATAATGGGCAACAGAAATGAAACATTATGGTGAGTACATAACTTCTTTATCTGATGATGTCATTTTCATTTGTTCCTCAATGAATAGGACAGAGTCCCCAGCTACAGTAAACTTGGGTGGCCTTCATGGAAGGATGTTCTGGGGAACCAAAAGCAACTCTGTTTCTGGAGACAATGTCCAATTTCTAATGAGCAGTGAAAGTATAGGTATTAGACCAGTAGCAGCTGCACAAATATCATCAAAGAATGCTCTAACCCAAAAAGCAGCTGATGTGGACATTGACCTTGTTGAATGCACCTTTGGTTGGCTTGGTAAAGTTATGTCTCTCACGGTATAAACACAGGAGATACAATTTGATGTTCATTTAGACAGTGTAATTTTTGAAACTGGGTTACCTATTGTAGTATTAGTGAAGGAGACAAATAATTGATCAGTTTTCCTAAACACTTGGCCCTGTGAAGGTAAAAACAAAGTTGTCTATGTATGTCTAGAAGATGAAGAATATATTCTTTATTTTCAAATTTGGGTAAGAAAACTAGCAAACTGATCACTTGATTTATGTCGGTTTCAGAGGCAACTTTTGGTAAAAAGGAAGGGTTTGTGTTTAAAGTATCTCTGTCTTTGTGAAAAATCAACTACGGTGTTTTGGAAGATGGTGCTTGGAGTTGTGATACTCATCTTAATGAAGTATTAGCCACAAAAAAGACAGTTTTCCAAGAAGGAGCTTGGGATCTACTTTAGCAGATAGTTCAAAAGGAAGATGTACTAAAACTTGTAAAACCATAGTATGGTCCCATGGAGGAGTAGGGTCCTTTATTGGAGATCTCAGTAAAAAGGTACCCTTAAGAAGAGCCTTATATAATTTAGATGACGCTAAAGGAGAAGCATTATCACTGAAGTGATAGTTGGAGATGGTTGCTAACTGAACTTTAATAGTGGAAAAACTTACTCAACCTTGAAAATTCTAGACAAGGAAATCTAGAATAGCAGGAAGTGGTGAGGTAAAAGGATCTAATTCTCTCTGATGAGCCCAAAAGGAAAAGTTTTTTTCATCTATTTTTGTAAATCTTCCTAGTAGAAGGTTTATGAGAACAGACTAGGTTTATTCAAACTGGGGAGAAAAGCCTGGAATGTCTAGCCATCACTGGAATTGCATGCAGTCAACTTGAGGCCTGCAATGTTCGGGTGAATATATACTGATGGGTGAAATAGGAGGTCTAGACTGGGATTCAACATCCATGGAGGACGTACTAGGTGAAACCAAAGGAAGGGGAACCACAACTGTCTAGGCCAGAAGGGAGCAACAAGGATTACTGTTGCTCTTTAACTGAGGTGCTTTCTGAAGAAACTTGGTGATAAGGCAGGGGAGGATAAGTATAAAGGAGACTGGAGGGCCAAACATTGATTAGAGCATCGCTTTGTGACTCTCCCTGAGGTGGGATAAGGATAAAGAACCTGCTGCATTTGTTGTTGAGGAGATGCAAATAGGTATCATCACTGATTGGTTGAGACATCACTTGTGAGGCATGAGGATGGTCCTGCTGAGTTTGTCCACTAGAATGTTGGATTTCCCCATTATGTGCATTGCTACAAGAAAGTGGTTGGTTGAGATAGCACATTGCCATACTCTGTTTATTGACAAAGATGGTACGCTCTGGATCCCCCTATTTGTTGACGTACCAGACTACTGACATGTTTTTTAAACACCTTTATTAAATTATCACTTGTGGCATAGGTAAATTTACATTTATATAAAAGTAATAGTAATCAAACAGCATTAACAAGTTCACGTTTTCAAACATTATACTTCACATAAATTATTCAATTGCTGCCCTTTTTTTTTAAAGAAACATTTTATTAAACCACCACTTATGATACAGGCAATCATACAGTTATATAAATGAAAACAAACACCAACACAATCCAAGTTGCAAGCACTTTACATCACAAACCATACTGACAGACTCCCAGTTGCAAATACTATACATCACTTAAAATCTACCCAATCATTTTCAGTGAAAAATTACAAAGCTCATTTAAGTCCTGCCTTCTTTTAAACCTCATTCCTCCCCTGTATGTATTGTTCCCACAATTCCCATTTTTCCAATGTAGTTTGCTCCTACTCTTTTCTAAAGATCTCAACTCCAGTTGTTTTATCTCTTTACTATAGTCACTACTTCTAGTACAGTTGGTTTAGATTTTGATTTCTATTTTCCAGTAATTGCTTTTTTGGCAGCCACCATAATTAGACACAGCAAGGCCTCACAATGTTCAGGCAATTCAGATTCCATATTACAGCTCAGAAAAAGCATCACCATCATCACACCAATCTGCTCACCCAGCATCTCTGACAGTGCTTCCCACAAGGAATCCTTAAGTCCACCAACTCATTGCACTCCAAGAAAATATGCTCCCAATTAACTCCTCCTTCCCACGTCACACCTCCAACATTTGCTGTCTACCCAAGGAAAAATTCTCTAGCGTGTACTTTAGGTATAAAAATATCTATGTAAACATTTCCAAGCAAAAATCCTACATCTTCTAGATTTTGTTGCATATTTGGGAGACATACATATATCATCCCATTGTTTTTTATGACTTGCTTATCCAATCTCTCGCTTCCCGGTCCTTTCTAACCTCCTCTGATTGATTCTTATAGTTACCATGCAGTATTTCATATGCTCTACTAAGTAATCTTTTTTTAATGGCAGCTTCTGTTCTAGAGTCTACTAAAAACTCTACCCATGCTGGTCTTTCCTTTAGGACACCCACCATTTATTTCTCTATCTACACTCTGATATCAGTCCTTGAAAGGAAAGGCAGTCTCTAACCTGCAGTCCAAATAAATTAGCATCTTCCCATTCTATCTTCTTTCCCTCTAGTTATTTTCTCCCAATACCTTGACTCCTTTGCCAGTTTTCTCCAATAAATTCCAGCCCTCTCCTGCCTATTTTCTATATCCCTAATTGCAGTCAATCCTGTCGGTAGAATTTCCTTTCTCCACTCCTGCATTGGCTTAGTTCTTAGGATAGTTTCTGCTACCTTATAGATACAGTATTCTGTATGATTATTATCCACCTTAAAGGCCTGCATCCAAAATTACACTCTCTCCTTGTTTTTTGAGCTTTCCCCCATTTCATCAACCATTTCCACTTTGAATTATAGTTTTTTTTACTTGTGCTATGTATAGGAGCCTTAACTGTGTAGTACTGAAATACCCCTTCAGATTGGGTAATCCCAATTCACCTTTGTTCTACTGGAAGAATCAGTTTATCCCCCTTGACTCTTGCCATCTTCCCCTCCCAGATAAAGTCCTTCAGCTCTTTATCAATTGCTATCCAATTCTTCGCCTTTAGTTGATAAAAATGTGCCTGACCTGTGTACAAGACCAATGGGACTAAAAATATTTAAACTACTTGTATCTTACTATCCATATCACAAAGCTTCAATTTTCTCACTTTTTGTATTATATTTTTATTCTCTTCCTACATATCCTTAACTGCCACACCAGAATCATATTTAATCCACACTCCTAAATACTTAATTTTATCATGTCCCCATAAATATGCATACTGATGAACTAATTCATATGTGGCTACATAACTTACCACTTCTTCTTTCGGCTTTTCCCAGTTAGGGGTCGCCACAGCATATCACCTGTCCGCTACATAACTTACCACAATAATGCTTTTCTTTTAGCTTCATTAATTTTGTATCCTGAAAAAATCTGAAACTGTCTCAAAATGTTTCACAGCACTGTAATGTCTCTTTCTGGTTTTGTCAGGTATAAAATAATATCTGCAAATAGAGCCAGCTTTTCTTGACTACCATACCAATTATATTCTTGAATTTCTAAGTCCCTTATTTTCTTTGCCAAAGGTTCTAAGTATAATGCAAATAACAAAGGGGAAAGAGGACACCCCTGTCTGATTCCTCTGCTCATGCAGAAATTATCAAAGAACCCAGTGGTTCCACTTTAATTTTCACCTCCGATCCCACATATATCCTCCTAATTAACCTTATATTTTTTTTCAGGAAATGCAAATGCTTCTATTGTCCTGCTGATAAAGTCCCAGCTTACTCTGTCAAATCCCTTCTCTGCATCAAGCCCCAACAACAATGGCATTTTCTTACACTCTGCTTCCCTCTGGATCATCAGTGTTCTGTTAATGCTGTCAAATGTTTGCCTCCCCTCCACAAAACCACATTGATACATAGCTATCAATTTTGGCATAATTTTTGCCATTCTTTTAGTCATTATGGACATGAACACTTTATTAATTATGGTTTAATACTGAAGTGGGTCTGTATGAAGCTAAATCTAATGGATCTGTACCCTCTTTAGGTATTACAGTTACCACTGATTTCTTCCAGGATGTTGGTACTTCTCCTCCTCTTAAAATACTGTTAAACACAACCTTCCAGATCTTTATCAGTTTTTCCCACCTACTTCCAAACTTCCACAGGAATACCATATTTTCTTGGAGACTTTCCTGCAGAATGGTTATATATCATAGTTTTTATCTCATCTCCTCCTATCATGTTAGTAATTGAACCTAATCTACCTCTAACCTTGGCATAGTTAGTTCTTCCATAAACATTTCCATTTGTATCTTTCCTTGATTTCCATGTTTCTTTGCATTATGCAAACTTGTACAGGATTTCCAAAATATTTATAATTCCTCTACAGAATCTCTTCCTACCTTCCTTGTCATAGGCTCCCAAGCTTGGTGACAGCCCTTTCTACTGCTAAAAACTTTTGTGCTCTACTGTTATTACAAAACAGTTAATAGCAATCTTTCTAAACTGGTATATAATATTGAGGCGATCCCTTATTTTCTGCCTAGCTGATCCTCCTCTTGTTCTCTGAGATTCCCCTATTCTGCAATACTTCAGCATTTGTCAGTTCCTCTAAATAATTCTGGTTACTTCTTAACCATAGCTCCCTTTCTTTTATTTCCACCCTACTTTAAACTCTACCTTAATTTTATCCCACTCCCTAGCTATATTTTCAGAAGTAATGTCTATCCTCTCAAATAGTTCCTGAATAATCTCCACTACCCATTCCTTAAATTCCTCTCATTTCAACAAGATAGATGGGAACGTGCCAGGGTCTCATTTTTATTTCATTACCCTGTGTTTTTTATTTATTGTTGGCACATGATCTGAAATAGTTAATAGGTGTGTACCAAGGCCTTCAATTAAATGCACATGTTCCTGTGAAATGTAAAGTCTGTCTAGCGTAGCCCAGTTTTTATATCTTGGGCAATAATATGTAAATTCACTCCAAACTCCTATTACTGAATTCACATCTTCTGTGCCAAATATTTTCAGACATTTCTTCAAAATTCCACTCTCCTTTGTTATACTTTCCCTTCTGGGGCCCCCAGGCACATCTTCACTGCTGTAAATTGATTGTTTCTCCCAAGCTCCATTATGGCAGATTTGGGTGGAATATAAATATATGCCAGTGTAAACCTCCTCTCTTTCCAGTAGCCCCTTAGCACTACAAATCTGCCATTATATTTTTATCCTCTTCTATCACTATTGGAGCTCCTCTTGAAAATAATATAAGTACTCCTCTCTTCCTTTGTCACTGATATTCTGCTTAATAACCATCCTGAAAGCCTCTCTCTATCAACCTCACATGTTCAGTTGTTTGCAAGTGCATATCCTGTAACATAACTATTTGCACTCTACATGCTATAACATAGTTCACTATGTTTCCATTTTTGTATTCATCTGTGAGACCATTGACATTTAAAGACATTACAGAAAGCATCATTGTATTAAAAACGTATTATTCCAACTTTTTATATATAACACAAGTCTATTTCCAGCTTTTGTGTTACATGCATACACCATTTGGCAGGTTGAATTTTTATATACTTGTTTCGTGTCATATCCATTTGAGCTTAAGTCACATCTTAGAAAACGTTTTGTTTGATTGAAAGCCCTCAAACAAAAAACACCTCCTGATAGGAACGAATGTCCTAAACTGAAAGTCTCACACACACTTGAGTTAACCTAAAAGAAAAGTTATGCATGCCAAAACGCATTGTGCAGCCTGCGCTTCAACTATGTGCTAACTGGTTTTATCTTATCTTTATAGCTCTCCCAGCTGGAAAAACACTTGAATGCTTTCAGAGAACATTATCTCCTAGCCAGTTTCTCTTTTCTTTTTTTTTTCTTCCACAGCCAATCATTCTCCATCAGACTGCAACTAATTTCTCTTTATTAAATTGTCTTCATGTTGAGATGAGAACTGGACAACCACATTTTCACTATCAGACTGCCTTCATGGAGACATGAGATCAATTTATTTTTGTCAGATTGTTTCCATGAACACGAGGGCCAGATACAGAACTGCTACCTAGCATAGATTAATTTGCTAGAAGAAAGCTTCATAATATTCAATAATCTTTTTCATTTACTTGCTTTCTCTTAAAATATGTTACTAAATCAGTCCAAGGTCCTTATTCTAATCATTCACCCATGCAAGAATGAGAAAAAGCACATTACGTTTTTTTCTTTTGGCATGCTCTTTTAACCAGGCTTTTATTTACATTGCAGTGCCTACATTTCTTAAAACTGAACAAGAAGAAAGAGAGAAGGGAGAAAAAAAGGAAAACAAGAACATCAGCACCTATTTACAATCACCATTACACTTAAAAATAACTGAGAAAACTTTACTTTATAGCATGCAAAGAAAACCACACACCAGAAAAATAGTACTATTAAGGAAAAAATGTTTTCTTTACTTACAGTTAACTTTCTCTCCTCTCTTCTCTTATTCTGTCATATTTCACAAATATACGTATTGCACTGTAATCCCACATTAAGTTACTGGTTCTATTACTGTTCATCTCCAGCTCCCAAATCTTGTCTCTGCTTCATTTCCAACATACTTTCAATTATTCTAGTCAACTCTCATGGTCCCTTCTTTCTCTCCAACATTTTCAATTGAAACAGTGGAAAAGGTTTCAAAGGTAGTCTCCCTCTATGGTCTTTATTACCAGAAGAATAAGGAGCAGACTCTCCTCCTGTTTCACAACTCACTTTTTGTTGGAGAAACTTTTGTATTTCTGCCTTAGCATGTATCTCATCAAAAAAATTATTTTGTCCCAACAGGGAAGAATACACTCAAGACAGATGGGTATAGCAGTTTGAATCTCACACCTGCATCTTGAGATTCCCTGAATAGTGGGATTAATTTATTCCTCGTCTGCCTGGTGTACAATGAGTAATCATTCTCTACAAATATTCTGTCTCCCACTTTTAGTATTTTGTCCTTCTGCCAGAGTTTTGTCAGAATAAACTCCTTCTACTGGTAGGATTGCATCTCTTCTATTAAAGGTCTAGGCTGCATTCTCAAAGCCAGGTTTGGAGCACGCATACAATGTGCCCTTTCAACTAACTCCTCCTGCTGTAGAATACCATTCCAGTTGCTTATTTGTGCTTTCATAAAATTAATGCAGTCTGCTCCTTCCAGCTTCTCTGGTATAGCTAAAAGGCTCAGGTTTTCCCTACATGCTCTCTCTAATTCTATTATTTTCAAAATGTATCTTCCTGAGTAGTCTCATATTCAGCCAAGTTTTTCTTAATTTATCCTGATTTTTGCATCTTTATCACCTCATCTGAATATCTGTTTAAAGTTTCTTCCATTTTTTCCAGACTTTTGTTGCTTGTGTTGATATACTCAATGTTTATTTTAACCAGGTCCGTGTGCAGTTGTCTTGCATCTTCCTGTACATTACTGGAAATCATGTCTGCAGGATGCATTGATTTTTGTTGAACAACTGCAGAACTTTCCCCCAGTCAGTGTTTTTTCCTCATTTTTTGTAGCCGATTTTTTCCAGGTGCTGTGTATTTCTTTTTTCTTGAAAACTCAGAAACCAATCGTAACTAATAAAAAACAAAACAACTGATGAGAGGCCGGTCCAAGGAACACTATAAAAGGTTTATTGCAGGATACAAACTCAGAGTTTATTGTATCCTGCAATAAACCTTTTACAGTGTACCTTGGACTGGCCTATAATCAGTTTTTTTGTTTTTTATTATTTCTTTTTTCCTGGCATCCAGGCAGTACACTTACTAGCCAGTTACTGAAATTTACCCATAAACACAAAAGACTACTGGTCTTCTCCGTTGAGTTTCTATTTTCACACTGGGAGAGCTACAGTCAAACTGTTACTCAATGTGCAGCCATCTTGGAAGTCCAGACTAGTGACATATTGTTTGTTTGTACAGCAATAAATCGCTAGAGGGAGGAAGCTCTGAGACCTGCAATGCTAGAAGCACCGCTCTCATGTCTAGGACACTGATATGCAAATAGGTCTCTTGGTAACCGCATGTCTTGAACTGTCCATACATGTAATGCCCCTCCCACCCCAACTGGGAGGCATCCATGGTCAACATGGTGCCCGGGGATGGAAAGAAAATGGATGCCCTTAACTGATGATCTTGCAGTGAATCCAATAAAGAGGAGACTTTCTGCAAACCTGAGGCAGTTTTATCGGATGTCTTAAGGGGGCTTTGATGAAAGGGCCATTGCACTGCTAGGGTCCATTGAAAACTTCTCATGTGGAGACAAGTAGTGGGAATTAAAGTAATTGTAGCAGCCATCACCCAAAGTGCTTTCAGGAACAGTTTTGCTGGGGGAGAAGGAAGAGAGAATCTGTCTGACATGCATCTTCAATGTAAGAACTCTGTTTTGAGGCAGAAGACCTAGAGAATTGACTGTCTAAATGAGCACCTATAAACTCCAAGACTTGTGATTTGTCCATATTGACAGTGATTCTCAGTGAGTGAGTGAGAGAGCTGAAGTTAATAGTCTCTGTTTTTTACAAGCAGATACTCAGTGCATTGAGAAGCTAGTCATCTAAGGAAACACTGAATCTGTGCAGTCTCAAGCGAGCTGCTACTGCTGCCATGCATTTGGTGAACACCATGGGGGCTGTGATGAGACTGAAGGGCATCTCTCTGAACTGATAATGAATGGTTCCCAGTTGGAAGTATAGATACCTTTGAGAGTGCCTGGTCATTCTGATGTGATAGTACACATCTTGAAGATTGATTGAGTACATCCTGTCATCCTTCTGCAGAAAAGATAAAATGGACTGAACCATGAGCATCTGGAATTTGGAATTATTTACCAACTAATTTAGATAACTGAGATACAGATCTTAGGTCCAAGACAGATCTCAGGTCCCCTGTCATTTCTGAGGCTAAAAAATAACCTTGAGCAAATTCCAGATCCCATTTGGTCTGGTGGGACTGCTTGGATGACTCTCTTGTCTAGCAACTTTCAGATTTCTTGAGCTGCTAGGCTAGCTCCCTCTGATTGGGTGGAACATTGAGAAGACTCTTCCTCTTTTTTATGGGAGTTTGTAAAAAGGGAATGTTATATCCTCTGGATATAATCCTTTGCACCCAAGACCCTTTTGTGATGACTATCCAGGCTTTTTGGTGCAAGGATAAGCACCTCCCAACTGCCTCCACAGAGGGGCAGTTAAGCAACCTTTCAGGACCGCTGGAAAAAATCTGTCTGAGAAGGAATCTTGAGATCTTTAGTTTTGCAGATCCTCCCTGCTGTGCAGGTAATGTCTACCATTGTAGTTATTTCTATCTCTGCATCTGAAGGAAAAATCCATGTGTGATTCCTGGAAAGAACATTGGGATTTCCAGGACATCTTCTCACCACATTGATTCCTAGAGAAAGGTTTATGTGGGGTAGGAAAGTGGATTCCAATTGCAGAGAAGGTCTTTCCATCCTGTTGACTCTGGGAGATTGTCTCTCATATGGTTAGCCCAAAGAAGAGCCATCAAAATGAGCATTGGTGAATGATGCCTTGAAGGGCTCTGCAAAATTACATAACTGCATCCAGGCATGTCTCCTTATGGCTATGCCTGAACCAGCTGCCCTTGAGGTACCTTCAGCTACATGTAAGATTAACCTCATGGATGAGTTTGTAATAGATTGTAGGGCAACCAGATGGGAGGAAAAGGACTAAAGTTCCTTTGTGGACGTGGACATGGACCCTTGGGCAGAATTAGAGACTTCCTTTACCAAGTCTCTCTGTAATCTAGTGAAATGCGCCGGATAGTTTAGTAATCACAGGGCAAATGTTGCTAATGCATACACTCACTTTCCAAACCTGTCCAACACCCTAGACTCTCTATTAGGGGGATAGACAGTGGAGCTTTGTTTAACCATTTACTTTTTGGTGGCTTCTGCAACAACCATGGCATCTATAGGAATTCCTTTAGTCCAGTACTGTCAGCAGGGGTGCTCAAAATTTTGTCCAGGTGTTCGTAGGGATTGGTTCCACAGAGTCCAGCTCATTTCATGCCCTGCAAGAAACACGATCTAGAAGCACATCTGTAGGGGGAGTAAAGTACAGTTGTGTACACTTACCATAAATGTAGATGTTCGAGTGTATACACTGTTGCAGTCATTACATTTGGGTAATCTGCTGGCAGGTTGCCCTCAGTTGGCCTGAATTCCAAAGTCTTGGGTCCTGCATCGGTTGCTGTCTCTTCTTCCATGACGTCGGGTCATCAGGGGTATAAAACATGCAGCTGATGCCATTTTCTTTAGTTTTTCTTGCCCCTATATATATATATATATATATATATATATATATATATATATATATGTACATGCATCAATATAAACTTTACCTTCATCTACAAGCAAATACACCACATAGGTTGTAGAAGATAGAGAAGGAAAGATAAACTCCAGAATGACAGGGGGATGGCGGGAAGGTTACCTGGACTGCAACAGTGAATACACTCGAACATCTACATTTATGGTAAGTGTACACAACTGTACTATGTTCTTCGTGTTTCACTGTTGCAGTCATTACATTTGGGTAGAATCCCAAAGCTATGGTTGGGAGGCTGGAGCTAAACAGCATTAGGAGAAGCTATAAGTCCCTGCAGAACTGCAGTGGCAAAGCCTTCCCTGGATTTGGAGTAGAGAGGCAAATTAATGCTTTGTAAAGGTGTGAACAAAACTCCAAGTAACAGCCTCTAAAATGTCTTTGGCTGGTACTCCCCTGAGAAAGGCTGCTGAAGTAGCTGCAGCTCTGGTGGAATGAGACCTAATGCCCTTGGGCACAGGTTTACCATGGTGTAAATAGCAGAAACGGATGCAGTGGCTTATCCACTTTGAAATTGTCTGCTTTGAAATAGCCTTGCCTTCTGATCTTGCAGCATATGTCACTAGTAATTGCTCAGTTTTTCTTAGAGCTTTAGTCCTGCTCAAGTAGAATCTTAGCTGTCTGTGTATGTCCAAGGAATTCAGAATTCTCTCCCCCTTGTTCTGCGGATTTGGATAAAAGGTTGGCAGATGAATTGTTTGGTTAAGCGCCACACTGGAAACCACCTTAGGCATAAAAGTAGGATTTGTCCTCAGAGACACCCTGTCTGGGTGAAATATGATAAAAGGCTCTACAGCCATGAGGGCCTGTAGCTCTGAAACTCTTCTTGCTGAAGTAATTGCTAGTAGCAGAGCTGGTTTTCCATGATAAGAACTTTATATCAATGGTAGCAGCTGGTTCAAATGGAGGCATGGTGAGCTTTTTCAACACATAATTGAGGTCCCATGCAGGCAATGATGATCTTCTAGGAGGCCTTAATTTTTTGGCTCCTCTAAGATACTGCTTTAGAAAAGGATGAGAAAAGATTGGTGGCTCTGTATTGTAATGAGCCGAAATGGCAGAGGCATGGATTTTAATTGATGAGAAAGATAGGCCTTTGTCAAGCATTTCAGTTAACTATTGCAATATCTGAGGAATATTTGCTTCTGCTGTATCAGTTCCTAGTGCTTGATTCCAAGCACAGAATCTCTTCCATTTGTCAGCATAAGATTTTCTAGTAGTATGCCTTCTGGCTTCCAAAATGACATCCATCACAGCTTTACTGAGAGGTGTTGTTTGTATAACTACATGATCAGCCATGCTGCCAGGTTAAGGGTCTGCAGTTGATTGTGCAGGACTGGATTGTTTTGCTGGGACAGTAGTTGTGGTCTTTGAGGCAAGGTCCAAGCTGGGTATTGAGACAAGTTCCTTAGGACTGGGTACCAGTATTGGCAGGGCCAGACCAGGGCAATTAGTATCATCCTTGGTTTCTCTTGTCTGACTTTTAGGAGGACCTTGGGGAGAAGAGGCAGAGGAGAAAAGGTGTAAACTGATAGGTTTTTCCAACTGAAGGATAGGGCATCAACTTTCCATGCTTGTCTGTGATAAGTCCTTGTGCAGAATCTTTTTAATTTATAATTTTGAGGAGAGGCAAATAGATCTATATCTGGGCTCTCCCATTTCTCTGTTATCATGCTGAAAGACTTGTGGATTTAGTTTCCACTCATGTGGATCCATAAGGTTTCTGCTTAAATCGTCTGCCAGAGTGTTTTGTTTTCCTGGCAGGAATTGAGCTTGAAGATGTATTTGGTAGGTCAAAGCTGTGTCCCACAGTGCCATGGCTAATCTGCAAAGGGAGTATGAATGTGTGCCCCCCTGCTTGTTTATATGCCACATGACTGTGGTGTTGTCCATCTTTATCAGTAGTTGTCCTGGATGAAGTAAGTCCTTGAAGGCTGTTAGGGCATTTTGAACAGCTAGCATCTCTTTCTGGTTGATATGTAGATGCATTTGTTTTTGTGCCCATATGCCCTGAATGCATCTTCCTGCCATGTGGGCCCCCCAGGCATAACCTGATGCGTATGTTAAGGTTTGGCTGGCAGAGGGTAGAGTGAAGGTGACGTGCCTTAGCCCACCATAGAAACTCCTGTTGCAGGCAGGGAATGAGAGGAATCATTGTTTCCAGACTGTGAGAATGTTGACTCCATAAACTTTTTAGGTACCATTGAAGTTTCCTCATATACAGTCTTGCATATGGAATCAGTAGGATGCAGGATGCCATGAAGCCCAGAGCCTGCAGAATTTGTTTTACAGAAGACTGGGTTTTTGTTGCCATCAGTTTGAAGTAAGTAGTCAGTTGCCTTTGCTTGTCTGGCATGAGGTAAGCCATCTGGACAGTTGTATTAAAGCTTGCACCCAGGAATGTTATCTTTTGAGAGGGTACCAGTTGTGATTTCTTTTCATTTATTGTGTACCCTAGGCATGTTAGAAGCCTTTTCACAAACACCAGGTGTCGAAGAAGTGTGTCCTTGTTCTCTGCTTGAATGAGACAGTCATCTAAGTAAGGATATATTTGTATACTACTTTGCCTGCAAAATGCAATTACTGGTGCCAGGCACATTGAAAAGGCCCTGGGCGCAGTAGATAAGCCAAAGGGTAGCACAGAGAATTGGTAATGCATTAAGCCAGCCTTGAATCTGAGGTATCTTCTGCACGATTGTCTTATTGGGACATGCAGGTATGCCTCTTTTAGGTCTAAAGTTACCAGCCAAGCATTCTTGCCAAGCATGGGCAGAAGCTGCTGCAAAGTCAGCATTTTGAATTTTGGAATTTCCAGGTATGTGTTCAAAATCGATAAATCCAGTATTGGCAGCCAGGCTTTGTCCTTAATGGGTACCAAGAACAGTCGAGTAAAAACCTTGTCCTTTTTCCTGCTCTGGTACTGTCTGAATGGCCTCCATATCTAAGAGGGACTACCCCTGTTTCTGTGCCTCTGCCCATTGATATTTTTGGCAGATCTGGCCAACCATTTGCCATTGGCAGAGTGTGGAAATGGAATCTGTATCCCTGTGATATGATGTTTAGTACCCACTGCCAATTTTGAACAAAAAGTGCTAATTTTCCCCCTATGGGTGCTGCCAAAAGATAAGTGCTTGGTGTAGGCAGAGGGAAGTCAGTGGGATTGCTTTCTGTACGTTTGCACTTTATCTCTTCCAGATTTGGAGGTAGAAGTGCCCCATTGCTTTGATCTGTATGAATCTTGCGCCTGGTATCTGGAACCCTTAGGGGGTCTGGATTTGCCCCTTTGAGCTCTGTCTGACACAGGAAAGGACCGATTTTTTGTAAGCCAGTGTCTACTGAATCTTGGTGGCTGTACTTTTAAGAAGTCTTTTAACAGTTTACATAGGCTTAGCTTTGTCTTCCATTTTCTTTAAAACCTCTTTTGCCTTAATACCAAACAGAGAATCATGCTGTAAAGGGGCATCTAGCAATTTAGCTTTAACATGATCAGGCAAATTTTGTTCCTTTAACCAGGCATGCCTCCTAATCACAGATCCAGTAACTGCGGCCCTGCGGGAGGCCTCTAAGGAATCAAAACCACATTGCGAAGTATGCTTTCCAACTTGTTCAGCTGCATGCAATAATTCCTGCAAATCTTTATTTTCTGCACATTCTGAAATCAACATCATTTTTTGTTTCAGCAATCCCATAACATATTGTTGGTACTTAAGCATATGAAATTGACAGTTTAAGGCCCTGATTGCCAAGGTTGCAGATGTATAAACCTTTTTTCCCCATCTGTCCAGTGCCCTTGAATCTCTGTCAGAGGGGGTAGGATTTTTTGCTGTTGAGGCCTTAACTCCCTTTGGATCCTGTAAAATAGTTTCAGGATCCACAGCAGGGTTTCTAAATAAAAATTTATGAGAGTCAGGGACCCTGTAATATCTGTCAGGCTTACTGGGAGCCAGAGGTAAGGAATCAGGGGTCAAGCTTGACTCCGAAAACGCATCATCCACAATGTCTAAGACAGGGGGAATGGCTAAAGGCCTGTGTTGAGGGAGGAGGAAATACCAAAGCCTCTTTTTTGATTCTGAGAAGTCTTGACTCTCCCAGTGAAAATGCTCCCTCAAAGTATGCAAGGTTTCTCCAAATGAATAATCCTCAGGAGGAGATGCAGATGGAAGAGACTCCTCAGCATCATAATCCTCATAGGGAGGAATAGATAATTCCTGATCAAAAGAGGAATCAGAAGAAATAGAAACCTGATCTGAAGATTCATAATCAGTGTCTTGCCTAGGCCCTTATCTGGAGGGGGATGGGTACCCCTGATCAAGGTAATAAGGTCTTCAGCCATTTTGATCATCTGTTTTTTTAGGCATAGAGGCCTGTGCACTTGGCTCATGCATAGTTTTTTTAGTTTTAGAAGTTGCTTTTGTCTTTGGTCTTGCAGCTGTTGTTGGTTTGATATGCAAATGTTGAGGTCTGAATACACCCTCAGAAGCCGGT
This sequence comes from Protopterus annectens, assembly GCF_019279795.1. Lineage (NCBI taxonomy): Eukaryota > Metazoa > Chordata > Ceratodontiformes > Protopteridae > Protopterus > Protopterus annectens. Next base: position 126,713,282 of record NC_056744.1, on the reverse strand, counting down.
GCCTGCTCAGCGGCTCCAGACCCATCTGAGGGAGATACATCTGTCGGTCCAATACCTTGAGTATCTTGCGGCATGCCTGACTCCACATGGGTGTCGGTAAGAGGCATGCGACTCGAAGGTAGCAGGTATTAGGGGCTGCAAAAGTGCCTCACTGAGTACTGGCGAACCGTCGACTGGCTTAGGAGAAGCTTTGTCGTACGTTTTGGATCTCGACTGCCTTTCTCTGTCCTTTTCTTTGCGTTTTTTATGTACTCCGGTAGTCGGATTGCTATCTGATGACATTTCTGGGTAGTTAAAGCTGTTTCCAAAATACTGTGATGCAAAAATATACCGATGCTTAATAGTGCGTTGGTTAAATCTAGCACAAAACTGACAGCCAGGCACATTGTGATCAGGGCCTGGGCAAGGAATACAGTATAAATGGAAATCCTTATGAGGTATTTGCTTCCCACAAGTAATACAATTATTAACTTTTTCTGACATCGGTAAAAAGAAAGAAAAATGTTTCCCCAACGGGGTACTTAGCTTTAGTGAAGACTTCGGTTCTGAAACTCAACTCGAATATTTCAGTAGTCGGCTGACCGGCACTTGCGAAATGCTTCTGCTTCAGGCACCGCGCGGCAAGAAAGACTAAAGAAAATGGCGTCGGCTGCATGTTTTATTCCCTCTGACGACCCGACGTCATGGAAGAAGAGACAGCAACCTTCGCAGGCCCTAAGACTTTGGAATTCAGGCCGACTGAGGGCAACCTGCCAGCAGATTACCCAAATGTAATGACTGCAACAGTGAAACACGAAGAACATCCCAAGACGTAGATGGTCCAAACCTGAAGGCTTACAAGAATACATATTCCTCTTGAGAAGGGGTTTGGGAAGATCAATCACCTTTTTAGTGAAGGATCTCTAGGATGTCCTCTAATGAGATGTCCTCAGGTGGAGATCTAGATGACCTTTCCCCTTCATCAAAATCAGTGTCTTTCATGAGAGATTCCTGCAGGGAATCTAAATGCCTTTTTTTGCACAACCTCTTCCGAGTGACCTCTTCAGTGGGGTATTCTGGTGAGGTATCAGAAGCAGCAGGGCATTCACAGCTGGGAAGTGAATGGAAGCTCATACGGGTTGGCTGTCCCTGAGAGGGTAGGGTTAGCAGACTCAGACACAGGGGAACAAAGGAAGGATCTAATGGAAGAGTCAAGACTACTCTAAGGTAACAGAAAACCATCTCCACCACTTTGAAGGCAGAAGGACCAGGAGAAGCCAAGGACAATCTTTTCAGAGCTGAAGCTCTTGGAGCAGACAATCCTGGGTCCTTCCCCGACTCTCCACTCCAAATGGAGGAGTCAGAGCCAAGCTGTCCAGCATCGAAGTCCCAAGGGGAAGTGATGGATCTGAAAGCTTTGGCTTTGGAGTCGAAGTCAACTCCTCAGATCTGATGCCACTGCTCCCAGAACACACTGAGGTGGTAGGAGTCAATCAGATTAGGACCCTGCCCTCCTAGAGATGCTCTATATCTGTAAGTCTAACTCCTTGTGCATTAACTGCTTGAAAGGTCTAAATCTAATATGCATCAACAAAACCTGCTGGAGAGACAAGTTTGTTTCCCCGAGGCTTCTCTGTCTCTGGAATAGACCTCCCATATACTTCAAAGTACCTCACTGACCATCTTCAGGCACAACCTTGATGAGTGGGTGGAAAACCACAAATTTATCCTAGGGGTTCCACTTGAGTCCCTCAATGACAGAGGTGTGACAGGTGCTGAAATTTCTTCTTTGGGGATAAACTCTTGGCTAGGCTTGTAAGGGCCCCATGGCCATTAATCTAGTAACCTCCTATGATCCTATGAATAAACATAAACGGTCTTCAGAGCTTCCTTTTAAATTTCTCATGGTCGCACTGATGATGCCAATGAGGTGAAACCAGTCTGCTGTTTTCTCTCTTCAACAGCACTGAAATGTGCTCTTTTTGAAGTTTGATGCCTGCTGGGCTAAAATGTAACCATTTGGTACAAGGATGTCATTTTAATGCATTTTGTGCACTGGTGAAATTAAAACTGAGAAGTTTAAAAGGAAGCTTCTGGATACATTATTTCACACTGAATTAACTGTTTTAAATGACCAAGCACTCTGAAAAACATTTACATATACTGCAAATTTAAAAGGAAGCTACTGGGTGCATTAATTTATGCTGAATTAACTGTTTGAAAACAGTAAGTACTCTGCAGACTGTTTACATTTATTGAGAAGTTTAAAAGAAAGTTTCTGGCTACATTTTTGCATGCAGATTTTCTGTTTGATAGCGTGTTGAGACAATGGGAATGGATTCTCTTTCCATTATGCTGCACTACAACAGACTTCACAGATCTACATCGTTTTGTTGGTGCTTTAGATTTTATATATATATATATATATATATATATATATATATATATATATATATATATATATAAAAACTCCAGCTATACTCTGTCGCATATCGTCTACTCATTGGCGATCTCTGCTTAACATACAAGGCCATGTCAAACCCAGAGCTGTTGGACATGCTACACTTAAAGAAATCCCAATCCCTCAGAGCTACACGCTCCAGGGATCTAAACCTTGTCATCACAATAAACAAAACATGCTGGAGGGATAGGTTCCTGACCCAGAGACTCCCCAGACTCTGGAATAGATTGCCCATACATGTCAAGGAGAGTGCCTCTTTGGACCTCTTCAAGAGGAACCTTGACGATTGGATGGGAGAAAGGAAATTCACCCCAGGGATCACGTCAGTCGCCCTGCTAGACAGGGGTCCAGGTAAGTAAATAATGTGGGAAGAAATAGCCAGGGAAATGTTATGGCTAGGCTTGTATAGGCCCTAGGGCTGATAGCCTAGTACCAACCTATGAACCTATATATATATATATATATATATATATATATATATATATATATATATATAAACTATGGTAGAAAAGATACCAAGAGAAAAACTTGGTATAAAAGAGTAAAGGAGATATTAAGTGACATACTATAAAACAGAAGAAAGACTAAAAAAAGACCATGAAGATCTCCACAGTGCAGATAGGACAGGGCTTCTCCTTCAACAAAAAAAAAAACTGTTTTGTTTGACATTGCTTTTTGTTGTCCATTTGTCAGGTAATGATTGGTGGAGTGCTTATTAAATCTTTCTAGAGACCTGTCTCACTGTTAGATGAAATTATGTCATCATTGCTGTTTTTGAATGAAAATCACTGTAATCATGAATAACTTTTAGTTATGTACTTACCATAACTTCGGATGTATGGGATCCATCTCGCCTACATTCATGACAGATGGGTTCGGAGCCGATCCATCGGCTCCGACTCGGCAACTTATACACTAGCACGAAGTCTCTCATTGGCTGGGCTACTCCCTATCCCAGGATGCACTACACCTGCTTCCCCAGATCTTGTTTGTTCGCTTTCATACACCCATGTAAACACAGAAAACACTATTAGTCACTATAACCAACTAAAGTTCTTCAAGAAAGAACGCCAAGAAAAAAGTGACTACAGCTCCTTTAAATCCAAATGGAAGGGGGAAGGAGGGTGGGTACTTATGAATGTAGGCAAGATGGATCCCATACATCCGAAGTTATGGTAAGTACATAACTAAAAGATGTAATGGGATCCTATCTCGCCTACATTCATGACAGATGGGACAGCGTCCCTAGCACCTACATCCCGGGTGGCTCATTGGAACACACTCCTGAGAACTGTGGAACCAAAGGAAGCTCTGCCTCGAGAAACCACATCCAATTTGTAATGAGAAATAAAAGTGTGCGGAGAAGTCCAGGTTGCCGCAGCACAAATATCATCTATTGATAATTTGGAGTGAAAAGCTACGGAAGTAGCCATTACCCTGGTAGAATGAGCCTTGACTGGAAAGGGAAGGTCTTTATTAGCCTGTGAATAAATAAAAATGATACAATCTTTAATCCATTTAGATATGGAGGCTTTTGTTACTGGTTGACCCAATTTGTTCGCTGCAAAAGAAACAAACAACTGATTTGATTTCCGCTTGAGCGGTTCTATTCAAATAAAACGTAGTTGTCTATGTACGTCCAATTGATGCAAAGTATATTCTGCGTTATTGGAGAATTCTGGGAAAAAGACAGGGAGTTCTATAGTTTGTTGCATACAGAAAGAGGAGGCCACCTTTGGTATAAATGCAGGGTTTAATTTCAATGAAACCCTATGCTTGTGAAAAATCAAATAGGGAGGATCAGAACAAAGAGCTTGAAGTTCTGAAACTCGCCTAGCAGATGTTATGGCTACTAACAAGGCCGTTTTCCAAGACAGAAATTTTAAATCACAAGTAGCAGCTGGTTCGAAAGGACGGGCAGTTAGGGCAGCAAGAACCATATTCAAATCCCAAGGTGGAACAGGCTGAGATAAAGGAGGCCTAAGGAGCCAAGCCCCTTTAAGGAAAGCCTTACAAAGTTTGTGAGACATCAATGAAGGTTCAAAAGAAGCATGAAAATTAGAGATCGCTGCTAATTGAACCTTAATGGTAGAAACTGAAGAGCCCGACTGAAAAAGGGAGGCCAGAAAATTCAGAACCTCCGATACTGGTGCACTGAGAGGATCTATATCCCGTTCTTCAGCCCAGAAGGCAAACCTTTTCCATTTACTGGAATAAAGTTTGATGGTGGAAGGTTTATGAGAAGAAGACAGTATGTGGACCACGTCCGACGAAAGAGCATAATCTCGGACTAAGGATGGAAGTGGAGTAACCATGCTGCCAACTTCAAGGACCTGAGAGACGGATGACGCCGTCCTGACTGGTGAGTCAACAGGTCTGGCACTGGATCCAGAAACCATGGACCTTCTATCGCATGCCTCTGTAGGAAGGGAAACCAAACTTGACGAGGCCAGTGCGGGGCAATCAAAATCATCTCGCTCTCCAAGTAAATGGCCTTCTGTATCACCCTCAGTAGGAGGGGGAACGGAGGGAAGGCGTAGAGAAGACCGGGGGGCCAAATGTGAGTCAGAGCGTCCCTGGGAATCTGTCCCTGAGAAGGAAACAGTGTGAAGAACTCTCTGCATTTCGCATTGTGCGGGCTGGCAAACAGGTCGCAGCAAGGAAGACCCAAATCTGTTGAAGATTTTCACAGCTATACTCTGTTTGAGGGACCACTCGTGGGGTAAAAGAATGGTCCTGCTTAATCTGTCCGCAATCACATTGGACTTCCCCGGTATGTGCGTTGCCATTAGAAAGCGGTTGGTAGCTACCGCCCAGTGCCAAAGTCTCATGGCTTCTCTGCATAGTGGGTAAGACCTGGTTCCACCTTGCTTGTTTATGTACCACACCACCGACATGTTGTCGGATAGGATAGTAATCGGGCCCTGTGGGAGAGCGTGATGGAGAGCTTGGAGTACCAATAGTACCGCTCTCATCTCCAGGACATTGATATGCAAATGCGTTTCTTGGATCTGCCATGTGCCTTGGACCGACCTGTCCAGGTAATGACCCCCCCACCCTACCTGGGAGGCGTCCGTAGTCACAGTGGCAATGGGACGTTGAGGTATAAAGGGTCGCCCCTGGTCGAGATTTGATTGGAGAAGCCACCAATGAAGATCTCGACGGCAACTTTCCGTGATTATGATTAAGTGGTTCAAGGGAAGTTCCTGATAGGACCATTGAACCGACAGTAGCCATTGTAAAATTCGCATGTGAAGTCTGGCCAGGGGAACTAAAAGTATGGTCGACGCCATCGAGCCCAACAGTTGTAGGATCCGATGGGCCGGAGCTCTTTGTAGGGAGAGACAGGATTTGACTTGATCTTGTAAGACCTGAATTCTTGCTGCCGGTAAATAGGCGCGCATTCTTTTTGTGTCTAAGTCTGCGCCTATGAAAGTAATACGCTGAGATGGCTGTAGTACAGATTTTTGCAAATTGAACGTGATCCCCAAGAAACAGCCCAAGGTGAACGTGGCTCTGAGCGCTTGGAGTAGTAGATGCTCGGAGGTGGCAGTAAGGAGCCAGTCGTCTAGATAAGGAAACACCTGGAATCCCAGACTTCTCAGGTGAGCAGTTACCACTGCCAGACATTTGGTGAACACCCTGGGGGCTGTGGTGAGACCAAAGGGCAGTGCTCAGAATTGAAAATGACTGGCTCCGAGGCGGAAGCGTAAATGTCTCCTGGACTCTTGAGCTATGGGAATGTGATAGTAAGCGTCCTGGAGATCTATGGAGCACATCCATGCATTCTTTTCCAGCAAAGGAAGAATAGATTGAAGAGTGACCATTGAATTTGGACTTCTTTAAAGCGATTCAATGAACTGAGGTCCAAAATGGGCCTGAAGTCCCCTGTCTTTTTTGGTACCAAAAATAACTTTGAGTAAGTTCCTGATCCGATCTGGTCGATGGGGACAGGCTGGATGGCTCTTTTTCTAGCAGCTTTGAAATCTCTAATGCTGCCTGATCCCGCTGACTGGGTGGCACGTCCGGGATTTCCCTTAAAGAAAGGGGGGGGTTTGTTGAAGGGTATGATATATCCTCCGGTAATGATGCGAAGCACCCACCGATCGCTTGTTATGGATTCCCAAGCTTGTGGGTGCGCCACAAAGCGACCCCGACTGGCTCGGAGTTGCACAGTCGGGCAACAACTCAGGAACGCTGGTTGTATGAAGAACCATGAAAGGAATCGCGGTCTCCAGAGTTACGGGGGCCTCTGCCACCTCTGGGGCGGCGTCTTCCAAAATCCCCCCCTGCCTCTGGAGGGGGAATCACTGGGTGGAGTAGAGAAAGACTTTTGGGATTTTTTAAACCACATTTTCCCTCCTCTCCCAGCCTTGGGATAAGGCCTGGAAGGAGCGGAAAAACGGGCCCCAACGGCAGTCAAAGTCTTGCCCTCCTGCTCGCACCGAGTTAGTGTGTCCTTCACCTTGGGTCCAAACAAAGATGACCCATCAAAGGGGGCGTCGGCGAAGGAAGACTTGAAGGCCTCCGTGAACGAACACAAGCGTAACCAGGCTTGCCTCCTGATGGCAACGCCTGTTCCCGCTGCTCTACTTGCCCCTTCGGCCACATACGAAATGAGCCTCATGGACGAGTTAACGATAGAAAAAAGGGTAGTCATCTGTGCGCCAACAGTCGGGGCCAGCGCCTCAGGTAGATTACCAACAATAGAGTCATTTAGCTCTTTGAGAAGATCCCTTTGGAGCCTCGTAAAATTACATAAATAGTTCAGCGACCGTAAGGTAAAGGCCGCTGAGGACAGGGTACGCTTCCCGTACCTATCCATACTCCTAGAATCCTTATTAGGAGGATGAATAGACGTCGAAGCCTCTGCCACGTCCTGCTGTGTGGCAGAAGCCACCACCAAAGCATCTACAGGCACACCCTTAGTGAGAAATTCCTTCTGGGGGGGGGGCTGACAAAAATTTATTGGGCCTCGCAGGCACCGGTTCCACAGAATCAGGGTGTTCCCACACCCTTCGAGAAACCAAATCAAGGAGTTCATCGAAGGGCGGAGACACCCAGGAGGCGGAAGGCTGGGCCCCAAAGGCCTTGAGGAAGACCGACTCCTCAGCTGAAGGGGTTTTGGCTTGCCAGTCACCTCTCTGTCTCAGAATCTCCAAGATATCTGAGAAGGAGATATCATCCGAAGATGATTTGGGGGACCCTTCTGCGTCATCGAGGTCAGTATCCGATGTAATAGACTCATCTTGGGAGTCTACGTGCTTCTTCTTACACAATTTCTTCCGTGGGGGTTCGTCCGAAGCAGTTTCGGACGGACCACCCGGAAGAAGGGAACCCCCGATGGGGGTATCCTCAGGCCCTGGGGCCCCGCTGCCGGGGGGCTGCAACACAACAGAGGCACCAGTCTCCAAATCTAGGGACGGTGAGGTAGAAACTTGTTGAACCGGCAAAGGCATGGCCAGCGCGCTCCTCATGGCCTCAAAGGCCGGACCTCCAGAGTCCAAGGAGGTCACTGGTCTAGAGGCCACGATGGCACTGGGAATTCCAGTAGCCGATGCTCCGAGAGGAAGACTAGGCACCGAAGCACCTAATCCCAAAGTATTCTCCTCGGGCCCGGCTGAAGAGGTCGCAGTACCAAACCCTGAACCGGAGGACAGGGTAGGAAGCATAGTCAGAGCCGAAAGGCCTGTAAGGGGTCTCTGCTCCGACCGTATGGCTCCACATTGCTCCACCACCACCGGCTCCAATGGCTCCGAAGAGGTTGGAGGAGGAATCAAATGTGTTGGAGGGGGGATCGGCTCCGAAGCAAACTGTGCTGGAGCCGAGACCATTTTAGTAAACACTGGAGACTGGAAAAGCCTCTGTAAAACCCTATCCAGGTCCGAATCTGACAGTCTCGAGGATTTAGAGGAGGTAGACACTCGAGAAGATTTTCTTCTCGGCTCCGAGAGAGAAGGGGACCGGCTCCGATATGGCTCCAAAACTATCGGCGCCGACTCCACCACATCATGGACCACCATCGGCACCGAAGGAGCCTTCTTCGGAGCCGAGGGGGAAGAGTCTGAGCTGCACACTTCCACCGGCTCCGAAGCCATTGGAACCGATGGAGGTGATTCACCTCTCGATACTCCAACTTGCGGCTCTGAAGGCAATGGAGCCGAAGTAGGAGGTATCGAGGCAGACCCTTCGACCCCGAAGTCAGTGGAGCCGAGGAAGAAGAGGTCAATTTTGTCTTTTTAGAAGTCTGCTCCGACGGACTTGTCGGTGCCGACGATCTTTTCTTTTTGGAAGCAACAGGAGGATTTAAGGCTTCCTCAAAAGAAGGTTTGATAAGCCCTTTCAATATCAGCTTGTTCTTACGTTCTTGAAGAACTCTAGCAGAAAAAGCATGACATACGCTACAAGTCTCTTGCAGATGTTTCGGCCCCAAACAATAAACACAGATTGAATGGCTGTCTGTTATGGACATTTTATAACTGCACCGAGTGCATTTTTAAAACCTGACTTTTGTTCTTTAGACATAGTACAGGCCCTACAACAAGTATGACTTTACCACAAAAAGTAAGCACTATAATAAAAAAGCGCCAACTGAAAAGCGCGAGACACACTGGCGCGAGCACTTAGGAAAAATTTACCTCACAAACAAACAGACAAAACAAGTCCAAAGGCCCAAAGCCCTCTAATTTAAACGGGCTTGGCCCGAAAAACAATTAACCACAAAGGGAAATTAAAATTAAATAGTACACAAGGGTAGGGCAAAGGCCCTCTAACTTAAACGGGCCTTGCCCGACTGAAAAAAAAAAAAAAAAAAATAAAGTACCAGAAGACACTCAAGCACTCAAAAGTCACAAATAGTATAAAGAATAGCTGTTAAAACAGCTGTTTGGTTAATATATGACAAAAACCCCAAGGTCAAGGACCAATAAAGGTAAAAAGAACCACTTAGCTCCAGCCAAGTCGAGACCACGTCCAGCTTGTAAAGCGGCAAACGAGATCTGGGGAAGCAGGTGTAGTGCATCCTGGGATAGGGAGTAGCCCAGCCAATGAGAGACTTCGTGCTAGTGTATAAGTTGCCGAGTCGGAGCCGATGGATCGGCTCCGAACCCATCTGTCATGAATGTAGGCGAGATAGGATCCCATTACATCTTTGTTTTTCCTGTTTCACAATACAGAATCATCTTTCATTATTTTAGACTGGATTTGTTCAAGAAGAGTTTTCAACTCATTACTCAGTCGCCAATACTCTAACAAAACACCAAGTTTATCAAAATTATGCTTTATTAACATTGTCGCATACAAAAGCTCCATTTCCTCAATGAATTTGATTCCATGCTTACAGTAGTCCACTGTCCGTTCATTGCTTAATTCTTAAGCCTCACAGCACTTACCTGTGAGTCAAACATGCTTTAAGAAATTAATAGCTTCACTGGAGTTGTTTGTTCTGACAGTCCAGTTCCTTGAAAAGTGCTAATGAATCTAAACAAATATTTGGCATGTTGACTGGCATGCTTATTTCTATGGAAAAAAAACCCCAGCAGGTTCTTGTAAAATATTTTGGAGTAGAGTCATAACCACCACTGTGACTGTTGCTGTTACTTGTTTTTATAGTGCCAATGTTATGGCTGCACCCAGAATTGACAACTGGCAATGTTGCTGAAACATTGGGATCATCTGGGCAGCACAGTGATGCAGCGGTTAGTGTTGTTGCTTCACATCATGAGGTTCTCCTGTTCGATTCTCAGCTGTGGTACCTTCTTGCAGAGTCTGCATGTCCTCTCTGCATTTGTGTGGGTCTCCTCTAGGTGCTCCGGTTTCCTCCCACATTCCAAAGACAAGCTTCTGGAGCATTTCTCCCTGGGCCTTCGTTGAAAATGGGCTCTGTCCCACTCAGACTTTCTTGGTTAACAAACATTAAATAAATAAAACAAATCTATATGAATTCTACTATAATACTCTTCTTTTTGGTGTTTGTTTTCACATTATTCATTGCTGTAGCTGGTGAAATGGATCTTAATAAACTGTTTTTGCTCAGCTTTTTCCACAGAATTGTAAACAGTAATGTCTTTCAGATGGTCTTCATCTTCTATCATGAAAGCAGCACTGACTGACATGATGTAAAAGAACCATCAGTTATGTAGTTACCATAGACAGCATTTGAGCTTGATTATCCATGCCCATCCACTTGAGACTGTTTTGCTCCCAAGTGCCAACACAATGAGAGAAAGAAAAGAACTAAATTGATCACATCCATGAAGTGAACTAAACCTTGCAGAGTGGCCCATAAGGAAAATTTCCCCATTTGCCTTGTAAAGTCTATGGACAGACAACTTTTGGGATGGTGTGGGCATCAGAGTTGGGAATCTTATGTCCATAGGAAGTGCACTTCTTAAAACCAGTATGGACCACAATAGACAGGAACATGCTGGGTCCCTGGTCATTAAGAGTTGGAAAAACAAGCCCTTAGTTATGGAAGTGTGATGCCTTTGTGAGGCGTAGTATAGACAAATTTAAGGGCAAATCATTAAAGGGACCTAGGAACAGGTGATTATGCTTGACAGGATGCCACAGCAAGAGGAATCCACGGATCTATATCATTTAATTGAAAACTAATTTCATTGAAGCTTAATTCATTGACACATATTCACTGAAAGCTCACTTCACTGAAAACCCATTTCATTGAAAGGTATATATATATGGCATTTTCCCCACTGTTGTGTGATCCTGGAGTTAGTATATAAAGTAAGGGGGGTATGGGGGGCCGTAGTCCCCCACATATTGCAAATATTTTAAAACATATAGATGGATACTTACAAGTGTAAAGAAAAAATTCTTCCAGAAGACAATGTATAACCAATTTATGTGGGGGGCTGTGCTCCCCACACACCCCCCTTACTTTATATACTAACTCCAGGATCGCACAACAGTGGAGAATAGGCCATATACACCTTTCAATGAAATGAGTTTCAGTGAAATGGGTTTTCAGTGAAGTGAGCTTTCAGTGAATTGGGTTTTCAGTGAAGTGAGCTTTCAGTGAATGTGTGTCAATAAATTAAGCTTCAATGAAATGAGTTTTCAATGAAATGATATAGACCCGGAATTCACAGTTGCTAGAACCAGAATGATGTTATGCAGTTGACTATTTCTGGATTAATTTCAGTATTAGAGCTGTAAGGCAGACTCAATAGTCACTGGTGGACAAGACTATCAGTTGGGCTTGCCCCTGTGATGAGATCAGGGAAAAGGAGTTGTTGCACTTGTTGTCAGTCAAGGATGCAAACAGGTCACAGCAAGGCTTCAACCAGCAACAGAACAAATTTTGTATGGCCTGTGGTGTGAGTGAATACTTGTGAGGCACCAGGATACACCTAGTGAGCTTGTCTGTTAGGTAAATTAACTGACTGGGTAATTTGTGCTGCAATCAGAAAATGTGTGGACATCACCCATTCCCACACACTCACTACCTCTGAGGACAGAGGGCAAGACCTGGTGCCACCTTATTTATATACTACATTGTCATGTCTGTGCGGATAGATACCACACCATTGGCAATGAGGTCCTGGAATGCTTGCAGTGCAAGCATGACCACCCTCATCTCTAGTATGATAGTGTGTACACTGGCCTCATGGTAAGACCACGCTCCCTGAACCATCTGCACTGCACACTGCCTCCCCGCCTCAGGGTAGTGGGATCTTGAGAAGTGCAAGGGGAAAGGGGAATCCTGTGGTGAGGTTTCAGCTATATATATTCACCATAAAGATGTCTCTTACATACGGTGGTAAATAAATCGGGACTGCTCATGTCATTCCTTACTTGTGACCACTATAGCTTGATCATCCAGTAAAGAACTCTAATGAAGCACCTGGCATGTGGCACTAAGTAGAATGCCTCTGCCAGCAGGTTCAGCATCTTGAAGGTTAGAAATACAGTCAGAGGAGGTACATCTAGTGGCCAGGAAATAGAGATTTGAATTGGAAGAATTTCTTCTTGTAGAAGATGGGCTAACTTGAGAATGGTGTCCAGATGACATCTAATGAACATCCATTTTTGTGGGGGCTTCAGTTGTGATTACTCCTTATTAAAAAAATGACAAGTAACACTGGACCAGATAGTCTCTTGAGGGACTCCCTGGTGGTAGAGACAAGGAGGCAGTCATTTAGGTAATAGAATACTTGAATTCCTAATATCCTCATATGACAGGCATCCACTGCCATGCACCAGATGAACAACCTGGGGGCTACAGAAAGAATGAATGGCAGAGCTCAAAACTGGTACTGATGGACTCCAACCTGAAGCTGTAGAAATCTCCTGAAAGCCATATCAATTTTGATGTGCAGGTAAGTGTCCCAGACATCCAATGAGCATATTCAATCCTCAAAGCATGGAAGGATAGACCACACCATGAACATGAACATCCAGAATTTGTTTTTCCTGATGTACTGATTTAGGCTGTTGACATGTTTAGGTTGTTGATTTCCATGGGAAGCCAAAAAGAATCTTGAGTAACCCTTGGACCCTCTCTGGTCTGATATGATTTCCTGGATGGCTCTTTCACATAGAAGGCTTGAAGCTTTTATTTTTGTTGCCCTCTTTTGACAGGACAGGATATCTAGAAGTGGAAGGGAGGATGGTTTAAACAAATGGAAAAGGGGAATGAATAAGCTCCTGGATACCATCTCCATGACACATCTGTCCAGTATGATGGCCATGCACAGTTTGGTGCAGGAAAAGACAACCTTGAAATGCCTCCAGAGAATAGAATTTGGGCAAGATCTTGGAATTGTGCTGCTGCTTTCCTTAGAAGTAGCCAAGGAAGTCCTGATTCTGTAAAATGCTTCTTCCTCTAAGAAAGCATTCATTGAAGGCCCATCCCTGCAGCCTTGATGGGAAATCCTGTCATGAAAAAGATCTAAAGGGTGCCTGTGGGACTTCTTGAACCACAAGCTCTCAGGACTCTTCTGGTACCTTGAAAAGTATCTTCAGAGAGATGTGAATTTGACACCCACAGTTGACAGTCTTATCCCCTTGCTCACTGCTTTCAAATTTCTCTTTAGTTTTAGGACCAAAAATAGAGGACCTATTGAAGGGGAATTTGTAAAGGATGCCCTAAAATTTTCCACAAAATCAAAAAGGTGAAGCCATGCATACTTCCTCATAGTAATGCTCATGACCACAGATCTAATCATTTCATTAACTGAATTAAATAAATACTTGGAAAGGATGGAAACGGTGAGCACAGTGGAACCTACGCCTTCAACTGGCTACAAGTACTGACTGTTGCTGTGCAGCACAGCATTTCTAGGGACTTCTCAGTAGTTCATGCTGGATGTTATTCATATGCATCAGGTAATTTAAAGGGTAAAAGCTAAGATACCTGGCACAAAAGCATGACCCGCTATTCTGTCCATTATCCTGGAATCGTCAAAAGGGAGGATGAGAGCTTTCTCTAGGTCACTGACACTACTATCATGGAGTCATTAAGGGGACTTCACAATGCAATATTCTGTTCCTTAAAATGGGCTCAGCCACACTGCGCTCTTGCCAAGCCCTTCCGACTACCAGATTAATCGCATGGTCAGCAGAGGTAACCACCAAGATATAGAAGGGCAGTTTAAAAGCCTACATAAGAATTTTCTCATCCAGGGGTTAAACAAGCAAAGTACTCCACTGCCTCATTATTCCAAAAATTTCCCCATATTTGAAGGCTTCTGGAGAAGACAATAGAGAACTCTTCTCTTCATTGAGGTCTAAATCCTGGAGAAGGGGCTCTCCCATGACTGCCTCCTCTTGCACTTCCTCTTCCTATGTATCTCTGAATGGGAACCATCTGGGGTGTGTATGTATCTGACCCAAAAGGGAGTCTTTCCTTGAACTTTTCAAAGCTCTCTGATGATGGAGCTCATGATCTCTGCCAAAAGCTCTCAATTACTAGGTATCAAAGAACAAAACCAAAAGAAGTGATGCATCTGTTCATCCTGATGCTTTTTCAACATAGTCAAGCTCTGAAAATCTTCAAGCACAGATGAAGTGCATGGGTATGTACATAAAACTAGTGCCAAAGCTGATCTCAGTGTTGAAACTGACATTAATGATGACTCAGCACTAAGGGACACTGATCTCAAGGTCATTCCCAATCTGCAGATAGCTTCAGTGCCGGAGGGTCAGATACTAAAGTTCTGGAAATGACAAGTAGACCCACAAAATTAGAGCAAACACCAACATGCTAACTACTCAGGGCCTAGTCACTCTCAACACCAACTGGACTAACATCAAGAATGGCAAAACTGAAGTAAAGTTAGATTACTTCAGCAAAAAGAATCATGGCCCCAGAGTACAGCTCCTGACTACATTATATCATAGTCAAATCCAATTTTTCAGGCCAGAATCTATCATAGGGAAGGAGATTTGGTTATGACCTGCCTGTCAGTGATTTGGGGAGTCAGGGTGGTATGACACCCATTCTAAATGTGTTTTTATGAGAACCCTCATCATGTGCTCCAAGTCATACTGCACAGAGGGACATCGGACAGACCTCAACTATCAGAAGACAGAGGAGGTAGCTCTAGACTCCATGTACCTGGATAGCTCCTCCTCTGATGAAAGATCTCCACTTTCTTTCTCAGAGAAGAATAAGGGTCAGTGGAAGTACTGGTAGGCTTGGTAGCATTTGAGAAGATGTATCCTTTGATTCCTGACTTATTATTATCTTTTCTCCTTTTCTTTGTCTTCTTTCCTTCTGGTGAGAAAAGACATTATGAATTAACTTATTTTTTCCTTTCTCAAGTATGTTTCCAAAAGACTAACTGCGCACTTTTTCAGGTTTCCTGTTCCCAGGCACACCATGTATAAAAAAATCTGTGTCCTGGAGTGGGGTCTTGTGACTGCATTTTCTAAATCCTGAAGCATATAGCAAGAAATGCTGCAAAAGTACTAGATAAGATCACAGTGTTGACAACTACAACAATGAAAAATCATAGCAACCTACTGATTAATAAACCCGTATGAAAAAACTTGTATGACTATGCAACCACTATACTGGTACACCATTGCAATGCTAGAGAGGAATTTGTCCCAACTCCTACGCCCTCATGGCAGTCTTACCTGCTCTATGATCATTACCTTCATGAGGTGCATGTATACTTCTGCAGCTCCTAGACTAAACAGCTCATCACTCATGCATAAGGGAATTATCCGAGCTCACATGCTGGATATTGCAGCAAGCCTGGGCTGCCTCCCTCTTCCCAGGATGGTTACGCTGACATTGGCCAGTCATACCCATACTCCCACTGAGGTCGTCCAGCACCCTTGCCTGTAAGTGAAGGAAGGTCATCTGTAGTGTAGTAAATATGCAGATTTTAATCAAAAACTAAATGAAAACTACTGACCATCACTTGTGATGATAATGGTGGTAAATTAGATTTGAGGTAATGTAGCAACAATGCACTGTAGGAGGTAGAGGAGGAACTTCAGTGGTGTGGAGAATTTTGTGGTTTCACATCTGATGTAACCGGAAGCACTGATGCATTGTGAAAGATAGGAGTGGAGTTCAAGTTGTATAAACTAATCTACCTCTATGCTATCTGTTGTAAAACAGTGGCATTAAAATCTCTAACCAATGTAAAGAATATCATGGTGAAATAAGCTGCTAGTTGGCCATTATTATTTCCCTGACAGGACAAACTAGAAAAAAAGATTTCATATGTACAAGTTACAGAAATATAAGCATAAAATTGCTACCTCACTGTTGTAAACAAATTGCTTTCTCTATTCCCAACCATTAACTTAAAAAAAAAAAAAATGTACCAAATACTCACAGATACAAAAACTGCCATATAAGATGGGGATGGCCTTATGCACTGGCAAATTTGGCTACCACCTAGGGTCGGGTGCAGGGGCAACTCTTTCTATGTTTATTTTTTAGAGAAATAAAATATGCTTCTTTCCTCTATAAATGAATACAATCCATGTTAAAGAAAAACACACCCACAGCATGATGGGCACCCTAAGGATAGGTGCTTCAAGTTTGACTTAAATGCTCTTAGGTTACACAAAATAGACTTCGCCAAAAAAAACAAAGAAAAAAATGACAAGGAACAGGTCAAAAGTATGACACAAAATCAGGGATATGCTGCAGAATTCTAAATTATGAGCAATATGATGTAATTGAAGACAAAAGGTGATATAAGTAGTAGTAGTATTTTTAGAATAATGTTGGCAGTGACACAAAGATTTGTGTACTTACCATAATGATATATCCATTTTATCTTGATTTTCTTCTGGTTCAATGCCTGAGTTGTCAGATCTAATTGGATCCAGCCTCATTATCATCTCTGAAGGTTCACGGATCCAAGGCTCTGACTCAGTCCCTACCCACAATTCCCCTGCACCCTGCCCTTGTACCTCAGATCAACTTTGCCCCATCAGATAGAAATCTGGAGGAATAATGACCTTTAAATGGATTGACCACTAATGTAATGAAAAAGAAGTTACATCTTAACATAACGTTCCATCTGTGTTGTTCATCTTCATTCATTCATCACTGATGGGTTTGGTTCCACGCCCTCAGACCAGAGTCGGCCTTTTTTCCAAGCTTGCGCCAGCCAAAAAATTCTCAAGCCAAGTCTTTACCCAGAATGCCCTTCTCCCTGTTACCTCAGATTGAGTTTGCTAGAGAAAAAGTAAAGCTGAGACCACTTCTGCTCAAATACCCTAAGGCACCACTTAGACCCAAAGCATTCCCCAAGGAGCCTTTGGAGGGGGAAAGAGGGTGGGAAGTGATTAATGAAAGAAGATGAACAACACAGATGGAACATTATGGTAAGACATAACTTCTTTATCTGATGTTAATCTTCTTTCCATTCATCACTGATGGGACAGAATCCCAAGCTACCTTGAGGTCCATGGGTGACCCTTATGGAAGAACATTCCTGAGTACCATTGAGCTGAAGGCAGCTCTCCCTCTGGAGCCAAGTCCAATTTGTAATGATTGATAAAGGTATGAGGCTTAGCCCAAGTAGCTGCTGCACAGATATCCATGGAAGCCCTGGAATGGAATGCTATGGATGTTGCCATAGATCTAGTGGAGTGAGCTTTAACTTTTGGCATAGGTTCATTATTGAGGGAATAGATGAAACATATGCAGTCCCTTAGAAACACCCTCTCCCATTCTGGGCCCAGAAAAGGAGATGAAAAGCTGCTCAGATTTACAGATAGGTTTGGTCCTGTCTAGGTAAAATCTCAATTGTCTATGTATGTCTAAGGAGTGAAAACAATACTCTCCTATATTGGCAAAATTAGGAAAGAACACCGGTAGATCAATGGTCTAGTTAATGGAGAATTAAGAAACAACTTTGGGAAGAAAGGATAGATTCGTCTGAAGTGAAACTCTGTCTTTATGAAAGACCAGACAGGGCCTCTTGATACACAATGCATGCAGCTCTGAGACTCTTCTGGCAGAGTTAATGGTGACCAAGAACAAGGATTTCCAAGACAAAATTTTAGATCACACTTCGCAGCAGGTTCAAAAGGTTTTTGAGTCAAAGACTGAGGGACTAAAGTGAGGTTCCGTGGTTCCAAGGGCTGACAGGAGGCCTGATATGAGAGGTCCCCTTGAGGAAAGCCTTGCAAAGGCGTAAAGAAATGAGGGGTGCCATCTATACCATTGTGAAAATTGCTGCTAGATGTACTCATACAGTAGAGGCAGAGGCTCCATTATCAAAAAACAGCCAAGTATTGAAGCACTGCAGTAACTGGAGCCAACTACGGCTCTAGCATGTTATCTTTGGACCAGATGAAGAACCTTTTCCATTTATCCTAATATAGTCTTTTGGTGGATGGTTTATGAGAGGCCTGAATGATGTTTCCAACAGGCAAGGAGGGATTAGCTTGCCTGGCGACTAGTGGAAGAGGAGAAACCAAGCTGTCAGCTTGAGACTAGACAGATTTGGGTGATTCACCCCTTGGGGGTGAGTAACCAGATCTGGTAGAGGGTCAAGAATCCATGGCGGGTATACTAAGTGAGGCCGAAGGAAGGGGAACCAAACTTGTCTAGGCCAGAATGGGACTATGAGGATCACCTTGCTTCTCAACTGAAGAGCTTTCTTTAGAAATTGTGGGATCAGAGGGATGGGAGGATAAGTGTAAAGAAGTCCCGTGGGCCAATCGTGGATCAGAGCATCCCTCGGTGACTTCCCCTCTGTGGGAATTAGGGCAAAATAGCTGCTGCACTTGTTTGATGGGGCAGTGAAAAGATCACAGCAAGACTGGCCCCAGAGGCTGAAGATTACTGACGCCACCTCAGGGTTGAGGGACCACTCCTGAGGCATGAGGATGCACCTGCTCGGTTTGTCCGCAATCATGTTGGACTTCCCAGGATATGCGTTGCTATCAGAAAGCGGTTGGAAGCTATTGCTCACTACCAAATTTTCACAGCTTCTCGACATAGGGGGTAGGACTTAGTTCCTTCTTGCTTGTTGATATATCAGACCACTGACATATTGTCTGATTGAATTGCAATTGTCCCGGAAGGGAGAGCCAACTGGAAAGCCTGCAACGCTAACAGCACAGCTCTTAGTTCCAGAACATTGAGGTGGGCCTCTGAGGTGGACCATGTGCCTTGGATAGTCTTTCCTGGAAATGCCCCCCCCCCCACCCGATCAGGGAAGCATCCATGGTCACAATGGCTGAGGGCGGTGGAGATTGAAATGGATGACTCCAAAGTTCTACATCTGGCCTCCTCCTCCTCCACCACAGCAGGTTCTGTTTGCAGGAGTTAGTTATTTGAATCTGGTAACCAAGGGGATGATAGTTTGGGAACCACTGACACAGGAGCAGCCATTGCAGAATTTGCATATGTAGCTTTGCTAGAGGTACTATTGGAATTGACGCTGCCATAGAACCTAGGGCCTGAAAAACTTCCCTTGCAGAGACTCTTGTTTGAGAGAGCATCACCCGGAGTTGAATCCTCAATCGATAGAGTCTGTGAATTGGGGAGTGGTACCAGACAGGACAGAGTACTGAACACTGCTCAAATGAACTCTATTTGCTGTGTAGGGGTAAAAAGAATCTCGAGTAAAATCCGGATCCATACTGGTCTGGTGGGACTGGTTGGATCACTCTTTTTTGAGACAGCTTTATAATCTCTGAAGCTGCTTCTTCCCTTTGACTGGGTGGAACGTCGGGAAGTTTTCTTGAAGAATTTGGCTGACAAGAAAGGGGAACCATGTAACCTCTGGTGATGATACTCTGTACCCAATGATTGGTGGTGATAGATTGCCAGGGAGCTTGGTGCAGAGAGAAACAATCCCCGACTGCTTCCAGAGGTAAGCAATTGGGCTGCTCCTCAGGAGCGCTGATAAGGCTGTCCAGAAAGAGAGTCTCTGGAGCCTTGGTTATGAGGACCCCCTCTATAGGGGCATCTTCCAGAATTGTTACCCCTCTGCCTCTGGGGGCATCATCACGTGTGGCATGGAAAGGACCCTGAGATTTCTTATGCCACATTTTTCCACTCCTCTGATTACTGCAGAAGATATGTTGAGGGTTGGAAAACCGTAGGACTACAGCAGACAGGGTCTTTCCGTCTTGCTCAAACCTGGCTAGTGTGTTCTTCACTTTAGAGCCAGAGATGAAGCTTCGATGGGAGCATTCAGAAAGCAAGACTTGAAGTGATCCGCGAGGTCACAAATGCACATCCAGGCATGACAGCTCATAATGCCCGAACCTGCTGCTCTAGTCACCCCTTTGGTCGCATATGACAGCAACCTCATGGACAAGTTGGATATTGATTCCAGGGTTGCGCTGCAAGCCCACTTTGTTCCTGACCTTGTCAGACAACTGTCCTATGAGTGTCCCAGAGAGTTCGCAGATCAAGTCCCTCTGGAGCCTTGTAAAATGTGCAAATAATTCAGGGACCGAATAGCCAAGGTCCCTGATGCAAAAACACGCTTCCCAAGTCTGTCTACCACTCGGGACTCCCTGTTGGGCAGGTGGACAGTGGGACTTTCCTCAGCCAAGTCCTTTTTCGTGGTTGCCACCACCACAATAACATCAACTGGTAACCCTTTGGACCAATGAGGGTTTTCCTCGGGAGGGGAAAGAATTTTATCTGGTCTCTGAGGGATCACCTCAATGGAATCAGGGTTCTTCCAACTGAGCTGCATGATGAGCTGGATGAGCTCATTGGCAGGCGGAGTCACCCAAGAGGTAGAAAGCCAGGCACGAAAAGCCTGCAGGAACACGGACTCCTCAGACGAAGGGTTGGTGGGCTTCCAGTTACCTCTCTGCTTTAACAATTCCAGGATGTCTCTGAAGGAGACATCATCAGGAGGTGACCATGGGGACCCTTCACCATCATCTTAATCCATGTCTTCCATTAAGGACTCCTCGGGTTAGTCCATGTGCTTCCCATTGCATGTTTTCTTTTGAGGGGGCTCTGAGGAGGACTCGGAAGAGTGGTTACCCTGAACAGGGGTGTCCTGCAGCTTCTTTGCCTGGTGTCCCGGGAGGGTGGTCTGTGACAGCTGTAGCTCAGGGGGAGAAGACTAGGGTTCCGACATCAAAGGAGTGCTGCCAGAAGCAAGAGCTTTATCCATCGCACGGAAGCCAGGTCTGTCCGAAAGCAAGAAAGACAACCTCAGGACCAGGGGTTACACCCCACTGCGACAAACCCGTCCCCACAGATGGAGCCTCAAGCAGGATTGGCACGAACGTGGCTATCGGCACTGAGGATGGAACCGAAGAGAGAGGAGCTCCATACCCCGGGCCGACGCGCCCATCCCCCAATCCACAGATTGAGGAAGGATCGGTTCAGCAGGAATCAAAGACCAAAGGGACAAACTTGGAGGTGGAGTGAGATGTACTGAAGGCACAGAGGTGAAGAGTTCCAAGAAGGATGTCAGGGCACAAGGCTTCAGAACAGAGATGGTGGAAGGAGTGTAATATGGAGTCTGTGGATAAGACAACTCAAGTCCTGCAGGTGGGTGGGTCTTAGAAAGTGAAGGGATCCCACTGGTTAACAAAGTACAGTTTTGTACCTACCATAAATGTAGATGTCCGAACTGGATAGCATCTGCAGTCATAACAACTGGGTTGTCCTGTCGTCAGGCAGCCCTTCAGTCGGCCGGATTCCAAAGTCCGGGTCCGGCTTCGGCTGATGTCGCACTTCACCCGACGTCATCTCTGTTGGTCTTCGGGTATAAAAGCATCAGCCGACGCCATTTTCCTCAGTGTTTCTTGCCCCAGATGCCAGTAGCCCTCTTGAAGGCTAAAATTTGGATAGATGCCAATGTTTCCAAAAAGATAGAGGTAAACACAAAAATAAGCATGTATGTACATATATACAAACAAATACACCATAAAAGACCCCCCCCCCACCAGCTAGCTATTAGGAGGGTAAACACCCTAGGAGTACCACAGAGGGAAGGAGGAGGGTAATCCTGACTGCAGATGCTATCCAGTTCGGACATCTACATTTATGGTAGGTACAAAACTGTACTATGTCCTTCATGGATGCATCTGCAGTCATAACAACTGGGTAGAATACCATAGCCAACTAGGGAGGAGGATAAAAGTAGATTATGGTGTGTTTAGGATCCCTTGCAGTACAGCAGTGGCAAACCCTGCTCGGGATCTGGAATATAGAGGCAAATTATAATGCTTGGCAAATGTATGCACGGAGGTCCAAGTAGCCGCCTCAATAATGTCTTTGGTTGCCACTCCTCGTAAGAAGGCTGTGGTAGTGGCTGTTGCCCTTGTAGAATGAGGTCTTATGTTCTGTGGAATTGGTTTTCCATGGAAGGAGTAACAGAATCGTATGCAATTTCCTATCCATTTGGAGATTGTCTGTTTGGAAATAGCTTTTCCTTCCCTTCCTGTTGCATAGGCTACAAGTTGGTCAGTCTTTCTGCTATTTTTTGTTCTGTCCAAGTAGTAGCGTAGCTGTCTATGTACATCCAAGGTATGCAGTATTCTTTCCCCTCTGTTTTGTGGGTTGGGAAAGAAGGTAGGTAGGTGGATTGCCTGGTTTAAAGACACTCTGGATACCACCTTGGGCATAAATGTAGGATTAGTCCTCATGGACACTCTATCTTGGTGGAAGATTAGGAAGGGTTGCACTGTCATTAAGGCCTGTAGTTCTGAAACCCTCCTTGCTGAAGTAATTGCCAGTAGGAAAGCAGTTTTCCATGACAGGTGTTGTAGGTCTGCTGTTGCTGCTGGTTCAAAGGGTGATAGTGTCAACTTTTCTAGCACAAAGTTTAACTCCCAAGTTGGTAATGGTGGTTTCCTTGGAGGTTTTACATTCTTGATTCCTCTGAGGAACTGCCTGAGCAAAGGGTGCGAAAAAACAGGTGGATCAAAGCTGTATTCTGCTGAAATAGCTGATGCATGTATCTTGATGGAGGAGTAGGACAGGCCTGAATGAAGAAGTTCGGCCAGATACTCCAGAATGTTAGGCATATCTATGTTTGACACATCTTTTCCTCTTTCCGTACTCCAAATGACAAACATTTTCCATTTTCCAGCATAGTTCCTTCTTGTTGAAGGTCTGCGTGCTTCAAGAATAATGTCTTTAACTCTTTGGGAAAGTTCTGGATTAGCTGCTGCTATGTGATGTTCCATGCAGTCAGTTGCAACGTTTTAGGTTTGGATGTATGATGCTGTAGTTGTTCTGAGTTAACATCAAAGGCATCAGGGTATTGGCCACATATTGTTCGAGACATGCTCCTCAGCAGTGGGTACCAGTGTTGTCTTGGCCAGTTTGGAGCTATCAGGATTATCCTTGGACGTTCTTCCTTGATTTTTAGTAGTACCTTGTGTATCAAAGGAAGAGGTGGGAATGCATATGCTGTTAGGCCTTTCCAGCTGAAGGAGAGCGAATCCACTTTCCATGCTAGTGGGTGGAATGTCCTTGTGCAGAATTTTTGAGCTGGTGATTGAGAGGTGATGCGAATAGATCTATCTGAGGCATTCCCCATTTCTTTGAGATGGTCTTGAAGATGTCCGGGTGCAGCTTCCATTCGTGGGCATCCGATGTGGTTCTGCTTAATATGTCTGCTAGAGTATTTTCTCTTCCCGGTACAAATATTGCCTGTAACTGGATGTTGTAGCTGAGTGCCAGGGTCCACAGCTCCAAAGTCATTCTGCATAGGGGGTATGAATGAGTGCCTCCCTGTTTGTTGATGTACCACATGACTGTGGTGTTGTCTGTCCTTATCATCAACTGGCCCTCTTTGAGAAATGGTTTGAACTTTTGGATTGCCAGTTTTACTGCCAGCATTTCTTTTAGGTTGATGTGCAGGTGAAGTTGATCCTGTGTCCACAATCCTTGCACGCATTTGTCCAGCATGTGGGCCCCCATCCTAGGTCTGAAGCGCCTGTTGTGATGGTCTGGCTTGCTTGACATCTGCGAAAGGGTAGGCCTGGGTTTGACTGGCATGCCTGAGCCCACCATAGGAACTCCTGTTTTAAGCATGGAATTAGTGGGATTTCTGTTTCTAGGCTGTGTCTGTGTTGGGACCATAAATTCTTTAGGTACCACTGTAGTTTTCTCATATGTAGTCTGGCAAATGGGACCAAGATTATGCATGATGCCATGAAGCCCAAGGCCTGCAGTACTTTTCTTGCTGTTAACTTGTTCAGTTTTGTTAGTGCCAAGAAGTAAAGAGGAAGTTCTTTTGTTTTTCTGTAGTCAGGAATGCCATTTGTTTTACTGTGTCCAATTCCGCCCAAGAATGTCCTTGTTTGGGATGGTATCAGCCTTGATTTTTGTAAATTGACTGTGTATCCCAGTGCTTGTAGCAAGTAAATGACCCTTTGTAAATCTGTTGTCAGCTTGCTTTTGTTGTCCCCTTGTAGCAGGCAGTCGTCCAGGTATGGGTAAATTTGAATTCCCTGTAGTCTGCAATGGGCGATTACTGATGCCAGGCATTTTGTGAATACTCTGGGCGCAGTAGATAAGCCAAGGGGCAATGCTGAGAATTGATAGTGCTCTGATCCTGCAAGAAATCTGAGGTATCTTCTGCAGATTGGTCGAATGGGGACGTGCAGGTATGCCTCCTTGAGATCTAGAGTTACCAGCCAAGACTCCTTGCCCAGCATGGGAAGAAGTTGCTGTAGGGTCAGCATTTTGAATTTTGGGACAATGATGTATGTATTTAAGGTGGACAGGTCAAGAATTGGTCTCCAACTTTTTTCCTTTCTTGGAACTAGGAATAGTCTGGAGTAGAACCCCTTTCCTTGCTCTGCTGTTGGCATTCTTTCCACAGCTCTCATGTTTGCTAACTCCATTATCTGGTGTAGAGCCTCTGTTTTTTGATTTGGAGGTAGATTTGGCATTCCTCTTTTGACTGGTAAAGTGTGGAAGTGAAACCGGTAACCTTGATCTATGGTTTGTAAAATCCACTTGTCTTTTGTTATGTAGTGCCAGTTCTTTGAAAATAAGGTTAACTTTCCACCTAGAGGAGCTGCTATTTGTTCCCTGGTAGGCGGATTTAGGGTTAAGTCACTGTGGTTGTGCTGATGTAGTGGCAGTGGTTGTGTCTGTGCCTCTGTTGTTACCTTGCCACTGTCGCCCTCTGTAGGCACCTCCTCTGGATTGGTTTCTGCCTCTGGAACGTCTATTCCTGCCCCTTTGAAATTTTGTGGAGTCAGGAAAGGACCAATTTTGGCAGGCCAGTTCCTGCTAAACCTTGGGGTTGAACCTGCAAGAAATCTTTAACAGTTTGAACAGATTTTGCCTTTTCTTCCATTTTCTTCATAACCTGCTGGGCAGGTGTACCAAACAAACTTGTC
The DNA here is from genome assembly GCF_019279795.1 of Protopterus annectens. Classification (NCBI taxonomy): domain Eukaryota; kingdom Metazoa; phylum Chordata; order Ceratodontiformes; family Protopteridae; genus Protopterus; species Protopterus annectens. The sequence goes on along the minus strand of NC_056744.1, from coordinate 126,688,054 downwards.
TTATCCATAGGAGCATCTAGCAACTTAGCTTTAACATGATCCGGTAAAGCTTGCTCCTTTAGCCATGCATGCCTTCTTATCACTGTGCCAGTCATGGCTGATCTAAATGAAGCCTCCAGTGCATCATAGCCACATTTTAAGGAATGGTTGCTAACCTGTTGTATGTTATTTACCATTTCTAATACATATTTCTTATCAAGAGATTCATCAGTGGTTAGTTTTTAGTTAACTGATCAAGCATAAACTCTTGGTATTGTATCATGTGAAACTGACAGTTTAAAGCTCTAGCTGAGAGAGTAGCTGAAGTGTAGACCTTTTACCCCATCTGTCTAATGACCTTGCTTCCCTTTCAGAAGGAATAGGGTTTTTAGCTATGGTCGCGGCTACTGCCTTGGGACCCTGGGATATAGTTTCTGGGTCTGCAAGTGGGGCCTTGTAAAGGTGGTGATGAGTATCTGGCACCCTGTAAAATCTGTCTGGTTTGGCAGGGGCTGGAGGTAAAGAATCTGGAGCGGAGCAGACATCATTGAAAGCATCATCCACCACAGAGAGAACAGGAGGTATAGCTAAGGGCCTGTGCTGTGGGAGGTGCAGAAAGGTCCAAGTCTTTTCTGGAGTCTGAAAATCCTGTTGCTGCCATTGGAACTGCTCTCGCATGGCATGTAAGGTTTCCCCAAAGGAGAATTCTTCTGGTGGGGAAGCAGCTGGAATGGATTCTTCAGCATCAGAATCTTCAAAATTGGAGAAAGGAGCCTCTGGCTGGTCAGTTATGTCTGATTCATCAGCAGAATCATCAGAGGACACTGGCTCAGGGGCTCTGCCCTAGGTCTCTTCTCTGGGGCTGAGAGGCCCTGTCTGGGTGAGATTGAGATCCTCTAATTAATGAAATTAAATCTTCTGCCAAAGTAAGCATTTGAGAACTAGAAGAGGGCCTGGATGTGGGGGGTTTAACAGGCACTGTTTTAGTAGTCTTGGCTGCTTTAGCCCTGGCGAAGGCCTTAATGGACATGACTGCTGGAGGCCTAGCAGCACCACGTGCTGGGGTAGAGACATCCAATGGAATGGTGTCTGATAAGTCAACCACCGTAGTGGATAAAATTTCTGAGGCCGATTCAAGAGTTGTAGCAGGGGCCTCAGTTGTAGGAATAGGTTCAGCTGTACTTTGATCAGTTTTCTCGGTTTCGGCTGAAACCGAGACACTCGCGGTTTGCTTAACCATGGTTTCGAAACCGCGGACCGCGAGTGTCGGTCTTTATCTTTGCGTTTTTTGGCAGATTGGGTAGTCGGAGGATCCGACGGCATAATGTACGCAAAATCAGAACCGAAAAACTGTTCTGCAAACTCCGACCGTCGGTTGAAAGAAGCACAGGCCGAACAGGCTGCTACGTCGTGGGCTGGGCCTAAACAAGGCAGACAATAAGAGTGGAAATCTTTATGAGGTATTTGTTTCCCACAGGTTAAACAATTATTAACTTTTTCTGACATCGGCTGAGGCAAGAAAGAGTCCCCAACGGGGTACTTAGCTTTAGAAGTCTTCGAAGTAGTATTCGGTAGAAGTAATCTCTGGATCCGACCGACCGGCACTTGCGAACAGCTTCTGCTTCGGGCGCCACACGGCAAGAAAGACTGAGGAAAATGGCGTCGGCTGATGCTTTTATACCCGAAGACCAACAGAGATGACGTCGGGTGAAGTGCGACATCAGCCGAAGCCGGACCCGGACTTTGGAATCCGGCCGACTGAAGGGCTGCCTGACGACAGGACAACCCAGTTGTTATGACTGCAGATGCATCCATGAAGGACATCAGCTGGCCTACAAGATGCACCACGTTGTGTTCCGACAGGTTCCTGGTGGATCTAGTGGACACTCTGGATGGGGAGTCAGGACGTTCGATGAAGGGGCTATATATGCTTGGCCCAGAAACAGATCTGTGGAAGGGTCCATGGTGCAAAGTTTGCCAGCACAGAAGTCTCTAGTTTTGAGAGCGGAAGTAAAGGGGTCAAATCCAGTGAAGTCGGTACAACGCTCAGTGCCGAAGTGACACTCAGAGCCGAAACGGTTGTTTCCAAAATGAAAGCTAATGGAGTACTCGAAGGTGTGCCCTGAGCCAAAGTGGCCACAGGTGCCGAAGTTGAAACAGGTGTAGTAAGATCTATGATCGGTGCTGAAACAGGCACCAGTATTGAAGGTTCGAGATGGTTGGAGCCAAGGAAGACAGTGCCGTAGAGGCAGATTTATGCTCCTGTTTGGACCTTTGATTTCCCAGGCTTACTCTGATCACCCGATGGTGAAGAAGGAATGGAGTGGGATCTCTCTTTGTCCTTAATAGGAGGGGTTGAGAGCACCATCGCAGAAATGACCTCTGAAAAGGGAGACTTGAGTAACCCTTTCAGAATGAGTTTATTTTTGCACTTAAGAATGCGTTGACTGAAATTCTGACAAATGTCACACAGAGGCTGCACCAAAAGATGGAGCACTCCCAAACTGTATACACAGTCATCATAAGAATCACTATTGGGTAACTTGCCCTTACAAGAAGTACAATGCTTAAAACCGGAAGTACCCTTCTTATTCGACATCTTGATAGAAAAGACACCACAGGCCAACTGTATAATCCAAGTAGAATAAAGTCAACTCCATTCAAAAAAGTCACAAAAATAACAACACTGGTATGTACAGAAAATAAGGGAAATGCCTGAATAAAAGCCAAAGCTAATAGTTTAAACAGAAGAGACAATACCAACTATGGTATTGAAGAAATACCAAAAGGGTAAGGGAGGAAAGGCCATACCAACAATGGTACTTGAAAGTTTACCAACGGTAACAATGGGTAGATAGGAAAAAGTACAGTTGTGTACACTTACCATACATGTAGATGTTGAGTGTATTCACTGTTGCAGTCATCACATTTGGGTTATCTGCTTGCAGGTAGCTCTCAGCCGGCCTGAATACCAGAGTCTTCGGATTTCTGCATCGGATACAGTCACTTTTTCCTCAACGTCAGGTCGTCAGTGGTATAAAACATGCAGCTGATGCCATTACATCAATTTTTCTTACCCCGGATGTCAGGTGCTCCCATAATGGGAAACAATTACATGGTATGGTAAAGCCCCATCAAAAAGCAAATACACAAGAAAAAATAAATATACCAACAAAAGGAAAGGTAGAGCCAAGAGAAGTCAGGGGGCTGGAGGGAGGCTAACCAGGATGCAACAGTGAATACACTCAAACATCTACATTTATGGTAAGTGTACACAACTGTACTATGTTCTTCATGTTTCACTGTTGCAGTCATCACATTTGGGTAGATTCCCAAAGCTAAGGAAGGGAGGAGGAAGTTAAAGAGCATTAGGGCCAGCTATTAAGCCCTGAAAGACTGCAGTGGCAAATCCAGCTCTGGATTTAGAAAATACAGGCAAGTGGTAATGCTTGGTGAAGGTATGTACATAGCTCCAGGTAGCAGCCTCTAGGATGTCCCTGGTAGGGACTCCTCTGAGAAATGCCACATAGGTAGATGCAGCCCTGGTGGAATGTGATCTTATCCCTGTGGGGTAGTTTTCCATGGTGCTTGTAGCAGAAAATGAATGCAATGGGCTATCCATTTGGAAATGGTTTGCTTTGAAATGGCCTTACTCTCTGCCCCTGCAGCAAAACTAACTAGTTGCTGTTCAAATTTTCTGATAGGCTTAGTCCTGTCCAAATACAATCTACGTTGTCTGTACATGTCCAGAGAGTGCAGTACTCATTCCCCTTTGTTTTGTGGATTAGGGAAAAAGGTAGGCAAATGAATGGACTGATTTAGGGCCACAGTAGACACCACCTTGGGCATAAAGGAAGGATTAGTCCTGAGGGAAACCCTGTCCGCATGGAAGATAATGAAGGGTTCCCACTGCCATGAGGGCCTGTAATTCAGACACTATTCTTGCTGAAGTGATGGCTAGAAGGAAGGCTGTTTTCCAAGAAAGGAATTTCAACTCTGCTGCAGCAACTGGCTCAAAGGGGAGGGGGGGGGGGCGTGAGCTTTTCCAATACAAAGTTAAGGACCCAGGCTGGAGTGGGAGCTCTCTTGGGGGGTCTTAAACTTTTGGCCTCAATAAGGAATTGCTTTAGCAAGGGGTGAGAGAAGAGGGATGGCTCAGTATTATAATGTGTTGAAATGGCAGAGGCATGAATTTTAATTGATGAGAAGGATAGGCCCTTGTGGAACATTTCTGTTAAGTACTGTAGAATATGAGGCAAGCTGGGCACCATTGTGCCCATCCCCCGAGCCTGGCTCCAGGAACAGTATCTTTTCCACTTTTCAGCATAGGATTTTCTAGTACTAGGCCTCCTTGACTCCAGAATGACATCCAGTACCTGCTTACTGAGGGATGCTAGAGGAGAGCTCAAGGAATTAGCCAGGGTGCAAGGTTCAGGGTTTGAAGCTGAGGGTGCAGAATCTAGCCCGCCTTCTGGGACAGCAGGGAAGGGGTCTGTGGCACATGCCATGGTTGTAGCAGTGTTATACTGTGCAAGAGGGGGTACCCAGTGCTGGCATGGTCAGTCTGGTGCAATCAGTATTGTCCTTGGCTTGTCCTGTTTGATCTTTAGTGGAACCTTCAAGAGGAGAGGCAGAGGGGGAAAGGCATAAACAGAGAGGCTTTATCAGGTAAAGGACAGTGCATCCAGTTTCCAAGCTTGACTGTGGGGAATGCTTATGTAGAATTTGTTCAATTGGTAGTTCTGAAGGGAGGCACACGGGTCTACCTCTGGAGTCCCCCATTTGTTCCTCAAGAGGTTGAATATTTTGCGTTCTAGTTTCCATTTGTCTGGATCCATGAGATTTCTGCTTAAGTCATCTACCAGTGAATTTAGTTTGCCTGGCAGGAATTGTGCTTGTAGGTGTACTTGGTAGCTCAAGGCTGTGTCCCACTGAGCCATGGCTAGTCTGCAGAGAGGGTACAAGTGGTTTCCCCCCTGCTTGTTTATGTACCACACAACTGTGGTTTTGTCTGTCTTCACCAATATTTGTCCTGGAAGAATACGGTCTATGAAGGCTGTCAGAGCATTTTGTACAGCTAACATTTCTTTTTAATTGATATGCAGGTGCATCTGTCTCAGGTTCCATTTGCCCTGAATGCACTGCCCTGTCATGTGAGCCCTCCATGCATAGTCTGATGCATCTGTTGTTAGGGTTTGGGCATCAGGGGGTAGAGTGAAAGGGAGCCCCTTGTTGTGGTAGCAGGCCTCTGCCCACCAGAGGAACTCTGTCTTTATACAAGGAATGATAGAAATCATTGTTTCCAGGTCCTGAGAATGTTGACACCATAGGCTTTTTAGATACCATTGGAGTTTCCTCATATGCAGTCTTGCATATGGAATTAGTAGAATGTAAGAGGCCATGAACCCCAGAGCTTGCAGTATTTTCCTTGCAGATAACTGGGGTTTGTGGCCAACAGTTTGAAAAGGTTGTCAAATAAACTTGTTTCTCCGGAGTGAGGAATGCCATCTGGGAAGTTGTGTTCAAGCTTGCTCTCAGGAATACAATCTGTTGGCAGGTGAGATTTCTTTTCATTGATTGTGTACCCCAGGAAGGTTAGAAGTTTCTTTATGAATGCCAGGTGTTGTAATAGCAAGTCGTGGCTTTCTGCCTGGATCAGACAATTGTCCAAGTATGGGCAAATTTGAACATTTACCTGCTGCAAAATGCAATGGCTGGAGCTAGACACTTTGTTAACACCCTGGGCATAGTAGATAAGCCAAAGGGAAGTGAAGAGAACTGAAAGTGCATGGAGCCTGCCCTGAAATGTAGCTGGATCCTCTTATTGGGATGTAAAGGTAAGCTTCCTTTAAGTCTAGGGTTGCCAGTCACGCATCCTTGGCTAGCATAGGAAGAAGCTGTTGAAGAGTTAGCATTTTGAATTTTGGAACCACCAGAAAGATGTTGAGAATAGAGAGGTCCAGGATAGGATGCCAGGAGTTGTCTTTTCTGGGTACCAGAAAAAGTCTTGAATAAAAACCTTGTCCCTTTTGTTCTGTTGGGACAGGTTGAATAGCCCTGACACTGAGAAGAGAGAGAACCTGCTGTTCAGCCTCCGCCCATTGATTCGGGGGGGGGGGGGGGGAGTCTGGCCAACCATTTGTGGTTGTAGGTGTGGAAGTGGAATCTGTATCCTTGAGAAACTGTTCAAAACCCATTTGTCCTGGGTTAGGAGTCCCCAGTTTTTTGTATGGAGGGCGAGCAGGGCTTGGGAGGTTTAAGGTTAAGTCATTGTGCTATTTTTCCTTAGGGGGGTGGCTTACTACTCCCTGCTTTGGAAGTGGAAGCCCTCCACTGCTTAGATCTGTGTGTAGTCTGAGACTGTAGCCTTGGTGGTTTGCTGTTCCTGGGTTTTGACTGAAGGCCTGAAGGGGACTGGAAATGACCAGTTATTTGAAGGCCAATGCCTACTGAATCTGGGAGGCTGTACTTGAAGGAAATCTTTAACAGTTTGCATAGATTTAGTTTTTTCCTCCATCCTTTTGAGGATGACTTCTGCTTTGCTGCCAAAAAGGCAATCTTGGTTTAAGGGAGCATCCAATAATTTAGCTTTAACATGATCTGGAAAGTTTTGTTCCTTAAGCCAAGCATGCCTTCTAAGTACAGACCCCATGACAACAGCCCTGCAAGATGTTTCTAAAGTGTCAAATCCACATTGCAAAGTATGTTTACCAACTTGTTCTGCAGAATGCATTAAATCTTGCAATTCTGTGTGTTCAGCAGAGTCAGGAATCAACATCATTTTCTAAGTAGTCCCATAACATGCTGCTGATAGTTTAACATATGAAACTGGCAATTTAAAGCCCAAATAGCCAAAGTAGCAGAAATGTAAATCTTCGTACCCCATCTGTCCAAGGCTCTAGAATCTCTATCAGAAGGGTAGGATTTTTGGCAGCAGTAGCCTTAATGCCTTTTGGTCCTTGGGAAATGGTCTCTGGATCCGCAGAAGGATTCTTGAAGAGGAACTTGTGAGAGTCAGGTACTCTGTAGTATGTGTCAGGTTCTCTGGGAGCTGGAGGTAAAGTGTCTGGAGTAAGGCTAGATTCCAAGAAAGCATCATCTACAATGTCCAGAACAGGAGGGCTAGCTAAAGGCCTGTGTTGAGGTAGGAGTAAGAATTCCCTAAGTCTCTTTTTGAACTCAGAGTAATTCTGGCTTTCCCAGCGGAAATGCTCCCTAAGAGTATGCAAGGTTTTACCGAAAGAAAAATCTTCTGGAGGGGAAGCAGAGGGAATGGAATCCTCTGCATCAGAATCCTCATAAGTAATTAAGGGTAAATCCGGGTAATCAGAAGGAACAGAAATATCAGATTCCTGATCAGAAGAATCAGAAAGAAAACCAGTTCTAGGTCTCTTAGAAGGGGAAGGCTGGCTTCCCCTAATTAAGGTAATAAGGTCTTCAGCCATTCTAAGCATTTGTTTTTGAGGCATATGGGTCTGAGCCTGCGGTTTGGTCGTCGGTTTCCTAGGCGTAGTGCGAGTTTTTGGCCTGGATGAAAATGATGGCGTTGGTTTAATATGAATGTCTGTAGGCCTGAATACACCCTCAGAAGCCGGTGCCTGCACAGCAGCTCCGGACCCATCCAAGATAGAGACATCCACAGGTTCCATAGTCGAAGAAGCATCTTGCGGCATTCCGGACTTCGAATGGACCTGAGTAGAGGCCTGCGAATCTGAAGTAGCAGGTATCAGGGACTGCGAAAGCACCTCACTGAGTACCGGCGGATTGGCAACGAGCTTAACGGAAGCGTTGTTGGAAGTTTTGGACCTATGCGGTCTGTCTGTCTTTATCCTTACATTTTTTCAGATCAGTAGTCGGATGGCTTAATGAAGCCATTTCGGAGTACACAGAGTACGAAAGTAACTGGCTGCAAAATAGCCTGACGACGAATAGCTTGGGCATTGAACAAGGCACAAAACCGACAGCGAGGGACGTTGCGGTCTGGGCCTAAACAGGGGATGCATTAAGAATGAAAATCTCTAGGAGGTATTTGCTTTCCACAGGCAAGACAATTGTTAACTTTTACTGACATCGGTTAGATCAAGAAAAAGGATCCTCAATGGGGTACTTATCTTTTTTGAAGACTTCGGGTCTGAAACTCAAAAACAATAATTTCAGGAGTCAGCCGACCGGCACTTGCAAACTGTTTCTGCTTCGGGCACTGCACGGCAAGAAAGACTGATGTAACGACATCGACTGCATGTTTTATACCCCTGATGACCTGATGTCAAGGAAGAAGCCACAGCATTCACCGCAGAAATCCGAAGACTCTGGTATTCATGTCGGGTGAGGGCTGCCTACAGGCAGATAACCCAAATGTGATGACTGCAGCAGTGAAACACGAAGATCATCAAGGTTAAACAGAAGAAAAAACACTGGAAATACTAATCACTTAATAATATATGAAGCTATCCAAAAACTTTCACAACGATATCAAAAAAGTTCCACTTAGCTGAGAGCCCAGCTGAAACGCGGCTTTAAGGCTATGTGGCAAAAGAGATCTGGTGTAACAGGGAGAGGGGCATTCTAGGTAGAGACTTAGCTTGAGAGTTTTTTGGCTGGCGCGAGCTTGGTAAAAAGGCTGACTTAGTTCTGAGGGTTCCGAGCCAAACCCATCAGTGATGAATAGAAAGAAGATTAACAACATCAGATGAAACATATAATGAGATCACAGTCTGATAGGACTGTACACAGACAGGGTCCACTTGAACTCCATCCGGTCACCAGAAGCCAGCAAGAAATGAGAATTTGGGTAGGTGGATGGGAGACTGACATGAATGAAAGGCAGACAACATGGTTGTAACTTTATGGTAAGTACATACATTTTATATCCAATGTTGTCCATTTTTGTACAATTCAACATATGGGACAGATTCCCAAGCTGTTTTTATCTTGTTGGTATCAAGGAAAGACATTCCTGAGAATGGTGGAACCAAAGGAAGAATGTGATCTAGACTGTACATCCAATTTACAATGAGACAAAGATGTGAACTGTTGACCAAGTTGCAGCAGGACAAATGTCATCAATGGGAAGCCTTTTCATAAAGGTTGTAAAAGTAGCTACAGCTCTTGTGCAATGAGATCACCATTATGTACTTAATGTTAGATCCATGTTGTCTGATTTTCATCTGCTTTAAACATGTAGGTTTGTTGGTTCTGATGTTGGCAGCGATTTTGAAGCTTATCAGATTCAGAGCTCTGACATCTCCCCTACCCATAATTCCATAAGCTGTACTTCAGATACTCAGATCGAGTTTGCTCCTACTATTGCGAAATACATAACCACATTTACCTAGGGAAAGGAAAGACTTAGCCAGAGAGAAATGATAAAGTTGGTGATATGGAAAAGCAAATGAAAAGTATTTCAGTCTAGTAAGACTTCACACAGAGAGGGAGTAACATCCACTTTATCATCTAGAAGCCATAGGTGACAACTTGGAAGGGGGTGGGGGGTCTGAAGTGGATGAAAGTTAAACATGGATCTAACATCATGCTAAGTACATAACCTTCATTTCCAGTGTTGTCTATTTTCATCTGGACTGAATCCCAAGCTGTCAAACTGGGTGGTATTAGGGAAGGGCATTCCTAAATATGGTGGAACCAAAGGATGAATGTGATCTTGATCATGTGCCTAACTTATAGTGAGAGACAAATGTGTGTACAAGTTGCCCATGTGGCTGATACACACATCATCAATGGATAATCCTCTATTGAATGCTGTAGAAGCAGAAACTGCTCTTGTTGAATGTGTTTTAAACTTATTTGCTAAAGGCAAATTTTTCTTATGATATACAATGGAAATGCAATCCAAGAGCCATCTGGATAGAGTTAGTTTAGAAATTGCCATTCTTGACAAAGGAAATGAATACTAGATCATCCTTTCTGAAGACTTGTCCTGTGAAAACAGAACTGGAGTTGTCTGCATCTAATAAATGTAGAAGGCATTCTCCCTTGTTTGAGTACCCTGGAAAGAAAACCGGAAGATGTATAGAATGATTTGAATTAGTATCAGATGCGACCTTAGGAATAAAGGATGCATCAGTTCTAAGGGGAAACCTTGTCTTTGGGAAAACCAGATAAGGGGCTTTGATGAGAGGGTTTATAGCTCCGAGATCCATCTGGCTGTTATTGCAACTACAAAAATAGTTTTCCAAGTAAGAAACTTTAAAATTCTACTGTGTCAGCTGGTTCAAATGGAGTCTGAGTTAAAGCTTACAACAGAATGGTGATGCCCCATGAGTTAGGGGGGTTGGATCTCTGATGGGAGGTTTCATCAAAAAAGTACCTTTATGGAAGCTTTGGAGATCTTGAGAGAAGCAACTGACATGTACATGAAAACTGGAAATACCCACTGTCAGAGAGAACAGACAAAAACTGAAGTGTGGAACTGGTACTGACAAGGGATCTAGACCTTTAAAACAGGTCCAACTCAAACATCTTTCCCATTTACTATGATAAACCTTCCTAAGTGACCATCTGCCCACCCACATCCAAAGATACTCTATCCACCCATGTAGGTCTCACCTATACAAAGACTGCCATAAACTGTTACATTTAACAGACTCTCATCCATCAACTGTTACTGCCTCCATCATCTTCCCCTCAATGATGCAGTAGTAAAATTCAACATCTTTCTAGATATTTTCAATGTCCTAGCACCCCTAAGGAAAATTAGGATAAAATCGAACTATGCCCCTTGGCTTTCAAAGGACACCCAATCCGTTATGCATAAAAGAGATAGTGCTTGGAAATCCTGGCTAAAAACACAAATCCCCTACACACCATCAAAATTATAAGAAACTTAGAAACCACACTTAAAAAAAACTAATGACGACAAGAAAAAATTCTACACAACCACCCAAACCACTACTCAAATCGCAAAAAATTATGGAGTACCATCAATAACATTCTTCACCCATGAAGTTGCATCACCCATAGCCCCTACTCAAACACACAAGAAACCTCCACCTTTCTCAACTGCCACTTTATAGACTTCATCCGCAAACTAATGGATATAGAGCCTAACACCTATCACCTCCCCTCCCCTTCAATATGCCAACAAAACCCCCTTTTCACTTCATACCGTCTCCACCAACCACATAAAATCACTTCTCTGTAAACTAAAACCATGTTCGCCCTCTACTGATAATTTACCACCCCTCTTTCTAAAGTGAGCCACAGACTCAAAAGTCTATCCAATTTTACACTAATAAATAGATACAACCAATAATCTATAGTCCTGGATATCTGGAAATCTTTCTATACTATACCTCTACACAAAGGAGGAAACATCACAGATCCTTCCAATTACAGACCCATTGCTATGCTTTTCCCCACTCTCAAAAATCTTCAAAAAATGTATACACACACAGCTTCTCAACTTTATAATCCAAGAAACCTTTCTGACAACTACCCAGCACAGGTTTCAACCAAACCACAGCACTCCTACTGCCCTTTATATATTTTAATCATACTGTTGCTGAAGCTTTAGACATCAATCAACTTGTCTCATGTCTGTTCTTAGATTTCTCTAAAGCCTTCAATACAGTATCACACTCTAAGTTTATTACAAAACCATCTACTCTCAACCTCTCTTCTACAATTGAATGGTTCTCTAGATACCTTACCAAAAGGTTGCAGTCTATCAGATGGCACACCTCCTACTCCCCCTACCTACCCATCCCAACAGGAGTCCCCCAGGGCTCCATTCTTGGACCACTACTATTCAACATTTTCACTAAAAACCTACACACATCCGGCAACCACTTCTCTCCTATTCAATATGCAGATGACTCCACTCATCTCCTGCTCTGACATCTCTCAACTTCACACACTTAACCAAAACTTGTTCCTTTCTGCTGAATGATGACTTACACAAAAAAGCTCCTCTTAAACCCAAATAAAACCAAACTTCTTCCCTTCCTTCCAAAATCTGTCATCACAAACCCACCTTCACCATTTCATCTCTTAACAGAATCATTAAAGTAGAATCCCACACAAAGCTCCTAGGTACCATTACTGATGATCAATTAAAATGTGGCCTTCATGTTCAACAGTGTATCAAAACAAAAACTCACCAAAAATTGGGATTACTTTAGAGGAGCGAAAAAATTCCTTACTTCAGAATCTAAACTTTCTCTGGCTCAGGCATTCTTACTATGCACCCTACTCTATGCCTCCCAATCCTAACAAACTTACAATCCACATTAATTTCTAAACTAGAACAAACCTATAACAAAATTGCAAGATTTGCCACAAATCAAGGTTACACCTCTCACCACTGCCTCGCACTAAAGAAACTACAGTGGCTAGAATTTCCCCCACAACTATTACTATCACAGCTATATAACCAACTCTAAAACTCAACAAACCTACTGCCTGCCCCAAACTCTCTTCTCTAGTGTCCTACCACATCTCAAATCGTTCACTCCGAAGCTCTGACCAACATCATCTAGCCATTTACAAGCCCAATAAAACTACTGGCAAACATTTATACAGATACTCTGTTTCTAAAGCATGGAACAAACTCCCTTTTAATGTAAGAAACATCACACACACACATAAGTCAATTAAAAATGAACTAAAAAAAGTTCTCACTCATGAATCTGCCCCTGCCATGACCCTACATGAACCCTCCCCCTTTCTTTCTTTCTAATAAAATTCAGTAGTTTTCGTTTACTTTTTTACAGCTCTAACTCACATGAATTCTTAACTATGGGATATCTATATCATTCATATACTGATACAACGTGTATTCCAATTTTATATTTTATTAATTTTATTCTCTGTTACAATTTATGTAAAGAGGTTTCAAATTTGTATGCCTTCCATTCTATGTAACAACTTATTTCTAAGTTATCTTTCAGTATTTGTATTTTCATTGCATTTGCCATGCTATGTAACAACTTGTATCTCATCTTTATTTATACCATGTCACCATCATCTCACCGTTTATTTTTTGCTTTTATTGTATGGCAGCTTTTATCATTGGGTCTCCACTGAAAATGGGCTTTTAAGTCAGTTGGTCCAACCTGGTTAACAAATGTCAAATAAATAAATTTATTGACTACTGCAGAGGGAAACCTGTCATCTCGGGCTGTGGTCAAAATTGGTTAACTTCATGTATGTCTGACCCGGAGGAAGCAATCTACATGGGTGAGTTAGTAGATATGGATAATGATACAACATCCATAGGGGATGTACTAAAAGAAAGAAGCCATAGGTAGACGAACCATGTCTGTTGGTGCCAAATCACCCTGGTCTTGCAATTCCTTGCGTTCTTATGAATTTGTTCATTGGGGCAAAGGGGGAAAAGCATACAGGAGACCTGAGCCGAGAGCCAATTGTGGACCAGAGCATCTCTCAGTGACTCACCATATGGGGAGATCAGGGCAAGATACCTGCTGCACTTGTTGTTTAGATAGGAAGCAAATAGGTCACAACAAGGTTGGCCCCAGCAACTGAAAATTGCTTGTGTCACTGTAGGATTCAGAAACCACTTGTGAAACATCAGTCTGTCCTGCACAATTTCTCCACAAGTATATTGTGGGTTCCTGGGATGTGCACTGATATCAATAAGCACTGTGAAGACATCACACATTTCCAAACAATCATCGCTTCTCGACAAAGAGGATAAGAATGGGTTCCTCCTTGTTTGCTGATGTACTATACAACACTCATGTTGTCCTCCTGCATGGAGATCACACCCTTGGAAAGTAAGTCCTGAAATATCTGCAATGCTAGGAGGACCACTCTCAGCTCCAACACACTGATGTGAAGATTAGCCTCTGTTGTCAACCATGCACCTTAGACCATCTTCCCTTCAAAAACGCCCCCACCCCAGAAGGGATGCATTCGTGGTGACTGTTGAAATTGGTGAATACATCTGGAAAGGGTGGCCCTTGGCTACAGATATGTTATCTACTAAACTAGGTGTTTTTTGCAGGCTTACGCAATTTAGATTTTTGCAAGATTGAGACCAGTGTACTAATAATGTCCATTGCAACACTCTCATGAAATAAATCTTGAAGAGGGACCATTAAAATAACGGATGCTGAGATCCATGAAATGCAAGATTAATTTCACTGGTGGTTTTGGGTGGTGTAGAACTGAAATGCTATCAGGCAAAGTGACTGAACCCTAGAATGGGGAAGGCTATCTGAAGTTTGGTGTTTAGGTGGCATCCTATAGACTCTATAGATAGAGTTGGAGTCAGTTGACATTTTTGTGGGTTTATTGTGATTCTTAAATTCAGAAGCAACTGGAGTACACGGTCCTGGTGTGTGTGTCAGACATGCTTGGTTGGAGCAGTGAGGAGCCAATCATCTAGACACAGGAAGACTTGGATTCCCAGTAGGTGCAGATGCACAGCTCCTACTGCCACGATCTTGGTGAACATCCTAGGGGCTGTGGAGAATTCTCCTGGAGTACTTTGTTATTTTGATGTGATAGTAGGTAAAGTACAGCTGTGTACACTTACCATAAATGTAGATATTGAGTGTATTCACTGTTGTAGTCATCACATTTGGGTTATCTGCTTGCAGTATCCCTCAGTCGGCCTGATTATCAAAGTCTTGGGTCCTACGTCGGTTGCTGTCTCATCTTCCTTGACGTCAGGTCATCAGGGGTTTAAAGCATGCAGCCGATGCCATTACACCAGTTTTTCTTGCCCCAGATGTCTGGTGCCCCCCTAATGGGAAGCAATTAAAAAAAAAAAAATTATATATATATTTATATATATATATAGATATATATATATATACACACACACACACACACACACACACACACACAAGGTTATACCTTCGACAAAAAAGAAAATACACCAAAAAGCTTTTAAGAATAGTGAAAAAGGAATAGCCAAAAAAGTTAGGGGGCTGGAGGGAGGGTAACCACGACTGCAACAGTGAATACACTCTGACATCTACATTTATGGTAAGTGTACACAACTGTATGTTCTTCGTGTTTCACTGCAGTCATCACATTTGGGTAGATTCCCAAAGCTAAGGATGGGAGGAGGAATTTAAAAAGCATTAGGACCAACTATAAGGCCCTGCAAGACTGCAGTAGCAAAACCAGCCCTGGACTTAAGAGAAAATTGGCAAATGGTAATGCTTGGTGAAAGTATGTACAGAACTCCAGGTAGCAGCTTCTAGGATGCCCCTGGTAGGGACACCTCTGAGAAAGGCTGTAGAAGTAGATACAGCCCCGGTAGAATGTGGTCTTACCCCCCTGTGGGATAGGTTTTCTATGGTTCTTACAGCAGAAATAAATGCAGTGGCCTATCCATTTAGACCCCCTGCAGCAAATGCCACCAGCAGCTGCTCAGATTTCCTGAGAGGTTTAGTCCTGTCCAAGTAATATCTAAGTTATCTGTTCACATCTAAGAAGTGCAGTATACATTCCCCTTTATTCTGTGGATTAGAAAAGAAGGTTGGCAAATGAATGGACTGATTAAGAGCCACACTGGATACTACCTTGGGCATGAAGGAGGGATTGGTCCTGAGGGACACCCTGTCCGCATGAAAGATGCTGAAAGGCTCAACTGCCATAAGGCCCTGTAATTCAGACACCCTTCTTGCTGAAGAGATGGGTAAAAGGACAGCTGTTTCCAAGAAAGGAATTTCAACTCTGCACTTGCAGCTGGCTCAAAAGGAGGCAGGGTGAGATTTTTCAATACAAAGTTAAGGTCCCAGGCTGGAGTTTGTGATCTCCTAGGTGGTCTTAAGTTATTTTCCATTTTTCAGCATAAGAATTTCTAGTACTAGGCCTCCTTGCCTCTAGAATGACATCCAACACTTGTTTACTGAAGGCTGGTAATGGAGAGCTCAGGTAATTAGCCAGGCTGCCAGGTTGAAGGTTTGAAGAAGAGGGTGCAGAATCTGGCCCTCCTGCTGGGACACCAGAGTAGGGATCTGGGGCAGGTGCCATGGATCAAGCACTGACACTCTGCGCAAGAGTGGGTACCAGTGTTGGCATGGCCAGTCTGGTGCAATCAGTATCATCCTTGGTTTGCCCTGTTTGATCTTTAGTAGTACCTTGGTGAGAAGAGGCAGAGGAGGAAATGCATAAACTGATAGATTTTTCCAGGTGAAGGACAGGGCATCCACTTTCCAAGCTTGTTTGTGGGGAGTCCTTGCACAGAATTTGTCCAACTGGTAGTTCTGGGGGAAGGCAAACAGGTCTATATGTGGGCTCTCCCATTTGTTTATCAACATGTTGAATGTCTTTGGTTACAATTTCCACTCGTGTGGGTCCATGAGATTTCTGCTTAGATCATTTGCCAGTAGGTTTAGGTTTCCGGGCAGGAATTGTGCCTGTAGGTGCACTTGGTAGCTCAAGGCTGTGTTCCACAGAGTCATGGCTAGGCTGCAGAGAGGGTATGAGTGGGATCCCCCCTGCTTGTTTATGTACCACATAACAGTGGTGTTGTCCGTCTTTACCATTAATTGTCCTGGAAGAATGTGGTCCTTGAAGGCTGTCAGAGCATTCTGTACAGCCAACATTTCCTTTTGATTGATATGCAGGTGCATTTGACTTGGTTCCATTTGCCCTGAATGCACTTCCTGCCAAGTGAGCCCCCCATGCATAGTCTGATGCATCTGCTGTTAGGGTTTGGGCAGCAGGGGGTAGAATGAATGGCATCCCTTGTTTTGGAGGCAGGCCTCTGCCCACCAAAGGAATTCTAGCCGTAGGCTAGGTAAGATAGGAATCATTGCTTCTAGATCCTGAGAATGTTGATACCATAGGCTTTTTAGATACCACTGTAGTTTCCTCATATGCAGTCTTGCATATAGAATTAGTAGAATGCAGGAGGCCATGAACCCCAAGGCTTGTAGTATTTGCCTTGCAGATAGATTCTTTGTGGCCACTAGTCTGAAGTAAGTTGTCAAATGAATTTGTTTCTCTGGCGTGAGGAAAGCCATCTGGGAAGTTGTGTTCAAGCTTGCTCCCAGGAATACAATTTGTTGACAGGGTACCAGATGTGACTTCTTTTCATTTATAGTGTACTCCAGACAAGTTAGCACCTTTTGTACAAATGCCAGATGATTCAAAAGTATGTCCTGGCTTTCTGCCTGAATTAGACAATCATCCAGGTATGGGTATATTTGAATTTTTCTTTGCCTGCAAAATGCAAAGACAGGCACTTTGTGAATACCCTGGGCAGAATAGATAAGCCAAAGGCTTGTGCAGAGAACTGATAGTGCATGTAGCCTGCTGTGAAGCATAGGTATCTTCTGCAAGATTCCCTGATTGGGATGTGCAGGTAGGCTTCCTTTAAATCCAGTGTTGCCAACCAGGCATTTTTGCCTAGCACAGGAAGTAGCTGGTGAAGAGTTAGAATTTTGGAATCCCCTCAAAAAAGTGTTTACGGCAGAAAGGTCCAGGATAGGACGCCATGAATTGTCTTTTCTGGGTACCAGGAAAAGTTTTGAATAAAAACCTTGTCCCTTTTTCCTCTTCTGGTACAGTTTGAATAGCCTTTATGCTTAAGAGAGTACTTGCTTTTGTGCCTCTGCCCATTGATTTGGGGGTAGAACTAGTCAACCGTTTGGGGTTGGTAACGTGTGGAATTGAAATCTGTATCCTTGTGAAACTATATTTAAAACCCATTTGTCCTGGATAATGAGCTCCCAGGTTTTGGCCTGCAGAGCAATCTTTCCCCCTAAAGGAGCAGTCAGTTGAGAAGTGCTTGGAAGTTTTAAAGTCAAGTCATTGAGACAGCTTTCCATATGGGGGAGTCTTACTATTCCCTGATTTGGAAGCGGAAACCCCACACTGCTTAGTCTTGTGCATACCCTGGGACTGAAATCTGGGGCTTCTGCTGGTTCTGGGTTTGGGTTGAGAAGGCCTGGAAGAGGCAGGAAAAGACCAATTCTTAGAGGGCCAATGCCTACTAAATCTTGGAGGCTGAACTTTTAGGAAATCTTTAACAGTTTGCATAGATTTAGCTTTTTCCTCCATCTTTTTAAGAACTTCTTCTGCTTTGTTGCCAAACAGGTGGTCCTGATTTAAGGGAGCTTCCAACAATTTAGCTTTAACATGATCTGGCAAAGACTACTCCTTAAGTCAAGCATGCCTTCTAAGTACAGACCCAGTGACAGCAGCCCTGCAAGAGGTCTCTAATGAATCAAACCCACATTGCAAAGTATGTTTTCCAACCTGTTCAGCAGAATGCATTAAATCCTGTAAATCTTTATTTTCAGCACAGTCAGGAATCAACATCATTTTCTGTTTAAGCAATAATACTATGTTGCTGATACTTCAACATATGAAACTGACAGTTTAAGGGCCCTAATGGCCAAGGTTGCAGAAGTGTATACCTTCTTACCCCATCTATCCAGTGCCCTGGAGTCTCTATCAGAAGGGGTAGGATTTTTGGCAGTAGTAGCCTTAATGCCCTTGGGTCCCTGTGAAACAGTCTCAGGATCTGCAATAGGACTTTTTAAAAAGAAACTTGTGAGAATCAGGAACCCTGTAATATCTATCAGGTTTTCTGGGAGCAGGAGACAAAGAATCAGGGGCCAAACTAGATTCTGAAAACGCATCATCAACAATGTCTAGTACAGGAGGGATAGCTAAAGGCTTGTGTTGAGGCATGAGTAAGAAGTCCCTAAGCCTCTTTTTTGAATCAGAGTAATCCTGGCTTTCCCAGCGGAAATGCTCCCTAAGAGTATGCAAGGTTTCACCAAAAAAGAAATCCTCTGGAGGGGATGCAGAGGGAATACAGTCCTCTGCATCAGAATCTCATAAGCAGATAAGGGTAAATCTAGGTCATCAGAAGAAACAGAAATTTCAGAATTATGGTCAGAAGATTCATAAGCAAGTTCAGTCCTAAGTTTCTTAGAAAGGGATGGTTGGCTTCCCCTGATTAAAGTTATAAGGTCTTCAGCCATTCTTATCATTTGTTTTTAAGGCATAGAGGCCTGAGCATACGGCCTGGGCGTCGGTTTTCTAGGCATGGTTCGAGCTTTAGGCCTTAAAGAAGAAGGTGGTGTTTGTTTAATATGCAAGTCCGTAGGCCTGAATACACCCTCAGAAGCCGGTGCCTGCACAGCAGCTCCGGACCCATCCAAGGTAGAGACAACCGCAGGTTCCACAGTTGAGGCATCTCGCAGCATATTGGACTCCAAATGGGTCTCAGTAGAGGCCTGCGAATCAGAAGTAGCGGATATCAGGGGCTGCAAAAGTGCCTCACTGAGTACCGGCTAACTGGCAACTGGCTTTGAAGTGTCGTTGGCAGCTTTGGACCTAGGCAGCCTGTCTCTCTCTTTGTCTTTACGTTTTTTCGGAATGCCAGTAGTCGGATGGTTTACTGATGACATATCTGGATAATTGAACCGAGAACCGAAATATTTAGAAGTGTAAATATACCAAAGACGAATAGTTTGTTGGTTAAATAAGGCACAAAACCGACAGCGAGGTACGTCGTAGTCAGGGCCTAGGCAAAGAATACAGTACGAATGAAAATCTTTATGAGGTATTTGCTTTCGACAAGAAATGCAATTATTAATTTTTAGTGACATCGGTAAAGAGCAAGAAAAAGTTTCCCCAACAGGGTACTTAGCTTTAGTTGAAGACTTCGGTTCTGAAACTCAAAAATGAAAATTTCAGGAGTTGGCCGTCCGGCACTTGCGAACTGCTTCTGCTTCAGACACTGCACGGCAAGAAAGACTGATGTAATGGCATCGGCTGCATGCTTTATACCCCTGATAACCTGCCGTCATGGAAGACGAGACAGCAACCGAAGCAGGACCCAAGACTTTGATAATCAGGCTGACTGAGGGCTACTGCAAGCAGATAACCCAAATGTGATGAGTGCAACATTGAAACAAGAACATCCTGGAGATCAATTTCAACAATTGGCTTAAGTATTGGTGTCATTCAAAGGGGATCCAATGCCTGGCAGCCTGGGATGACATGCTCGACAAGCCACGATGCTTCGCTAGGGACAGCTTGCACCTGTCACCCCTGGGCTTTCAGATAATGGCAAAGGCTCTTGCTACCCCCCCCATAGTGCCTTTTTTAGGCAAGGCTCAAAAGACAAACCCACCTCCATAGGTATCACAAGGGATAAGAAACTAAGAGTAATGCTACTCAACGCCAGAAGTCTAAACCTCAAGATGCACACACTCGAAACTCTCCTTAGCATGGAGAACATCGATATCTGTGCAGTAACAGAAACCTGGTTCAAGGCTCCCGAGAGCACCCCAGCACTACCAGGTTATACCTCATACCATGCTTTTCGGCCCCAAAACTTGGACTGAACCACAAAAGGAGGGGGAGTATCAATATTCATCAAAGATACCCACACCGCCAGGTTGGTGGCACAGCACGAAGCATCAGAGACTATCCATGTGCAACTAACAGTGGGTTTATAGCCTGCTACAGACCACCCTCCCAAACCCAGGAACCCCACTTGGCCTTCCTGAGAACACTGGAAAATATGAAGGTCTCTCCAAACACCATTATATTGGGCGACTTCAACTACCCAAACATAGACTGGAAGCATTACTCTAGCTCCAACACCCTAGCCCAAAGGTTCCTAGAATTTATAAACTCAAATGCTATGGAACAACTTGTTACCACTCCCGCAAGAGGGGAAAACATACTGGACCTGATCATCACCAACATGGGGGTTCTATGCTCCAGACCAGAAGTGTATCCCTCACTGGTAAGATCAGACCATAAACTAATCTCAGTGGATATTCACATCCCGACCCCACCCCCTGCCCAGAAAACCACAGTGAAAAACTTCTCTAAATCAAATTTCACACTCCTCAAAACCGAGGTGGAATCCTTCAAAGCCCCCGGGCCTGTGGAAAATACGGCCCAGACCGCAGAATCCTTTATAAATGCATTCTATGAACACCTTCAGGAATGCATGGATCATGCAATCCCAAATAAAACCAAGACCCAATCCTCCAAAGGCAGACGTCCTGTTTGGTGGACCCCACCCATAAACAAACTATACAATAGAAGGAGGAAGCTACTACATGACAGAGCAAAATCCCAAAGAGGGAAGGCATCTCTGATCAGCATTAGCAAAAAACTACGGGCACTCATAAAATCATCTAAGGCCAGCTTCGAGAGAAAAATTGCACAGGACACTAAGGATAATCACAAGGCTTTCTTTAGTTATGTTAGGAACCTGGGTGGGAATTCCCAGATATGCTCATAATTAGTCCAAAATGACAAAAAATACACCAAACCCACAGACACTGCCAACATCCTAGCTGACAGGTTCAGCGCAAACCCCCCCCCTCCCCACCAAAAGGGCAAATATCTATCCCAGCAGAGTGCTCCCCCCCCTGACATCTCAGATGCTCAGGGAAGAGCCGCCCTCTCCAAAGCAAAAAACACAGCATCAATGGGACCAGACGGTGTCCCAGGCTGCGTCCTACATGAACTCCAAGAAGAGCTAAACCCAAACATAAAACTACTGTTCAATCTCAGCCTTACTACAGGATATGTACCCAAAGAGTGGCGTACAGCAACAGTGGTCCCTCTCCACAAAGGTGGTGCCTCAACGGATCCTGGAAACTATCACCCCATAAGCCTGACTAGCTTGGTCTGCAAAGCTTTGGAAAGGATCATCATGGACCTCATAAATAAAGATATTGGGGACCTACAGACATTGGATCCTACCCAGTTCGGCTTTGTTAAGGGCAGATTCTGCCTCTTAAACCTGGTTGATTTCTTTCAAACAGTCACCAAGGCCATTGACGAGGGGAAGGTGGTCCACACAGCCTACCTGGACCTCGCAAAAGCCTTTGATACAATACCCCACTCGGGCATTATAGATAAGCTCATCAGCTTAAATATAAACCCCTATGTCACTAGATGGGTTGCAAACTGGCTCAAGGACAGAACCCACATGGTTAGAATAGCTGGAGCCATGTCAGACTCCAAACCAGTTACAAGTGGCATCCCACAAGGCTCAGTCCTGGGACCTCTTGTTCGGTATATATTTCTCGGAGGTACAGGCCAACACGGAAGGACTGTGGCTGACCAAGTTCGCAGATGACTGCAAACTGGGTGCCATAATCGACTCTCCAGCCGACACAAGCATCCTCCAAAAGGGCCTCATAGAAACAGACAACTGGTGCCAGAGCCATGGCATCAAGCTAAATTCCAAAAGTGTATAGACATCCCTTTGGCAAAACAAAGTGCCCACAAATTACCACATAGGTGGTAATTCATTAAGTACAGAAGAAGTAATTAGGGACCTGGGGACCCAAGTTGATAGCAATCTCTCATTTGACAACCACGTGGCCAAAGTGGTTAGAAAAACATTTCATATAGCCCACCTAATCATGAAGGGATTCACATCTAGATCAGGGGAGGTCATCATGCCTCTTTACTCATCCCTCATCAGGCCCATAATTGAGTACAATGTCCCTTTTGGGATGTACCTTACCAGACACCTGCAGCAACTGGAAAGTCCACAAAAGTACCTCACCAAGAGGATCAAAGGGCTCAAACAGATGCCATATGCTGCACGGTTAAAGAAACTCCAGCTATACTCAGTGGCATACCGCCTGCTCAGAGGCAATCTGTGCCTGACGTATAAAGCCATGTCTAACCCGGAATTAATGGACATGCTGCACCTCAGAAAATCCAAATCCCATCGAGTTACGCGCTCAAGAGACTTGAACCTCAGCACTGAAATAAATAGGACATGCTGGAGGGACAGATTCATAACCCAGAGGCTCCCTTCACTCTGGAATAAAATCCCAGTCCAGGTTAGGCAGAGTCCCTCATTGACTCTCTTCAAGAGGAATCTTGATGAGTGGATGGGAGATCATAGGTTTACCCCGGGTATCACTTCTGTGTCACTGTTAGACAGCAGCACAGTATACCAACCTCGAAAAAGAGCATAGCAAAATTAATTTAAAATGGGTGGCGAAAGCCAAACACAGTCTGGCAAGGCTTATAAATGCCCTAGGGCAGATAGCCTAGTTTGAACCTATGAACCTATACAGCACATCCAATCATCCCATCTCAGAAGAGGCAAAATGGACTGAACTGAGACTATTCAGAATTTTGTCGGTTCCACGAAATCCAAAATGGGTCTTAGGTACCCAGTTTTCTTTGGTACCAAAATGAACCTGGATGAGACTCTAACTGGTCATGGGTGACTGGTTGATTATTCTTTTTTCTAGCAGCTTTGAAATTTCTATGCCTGCTAAGTCCCACAGATTGGGTGGAACATCAGGACTTTCACTTTTTCTTCCTACTCCAGAAAAAGAAGAATTGAATAGCCTCTGGATATTATCTTTAGAATCCATGAATCTCTGGATATTATCTTTAGAATCCATGAATCTGATGTTATCTTTTGCCAGGCTTGATGGTGTAAAAACAGATGCCCCCGACTGTCTCCAGAGTGCAGTAGTCTGGCAACTGTTTAAGAGTGCTGAAAGGCTTCCTCAGAAAATGGACTTTGAACACCTTGATTTTGTGGTCTGCCTCTTCTGCCATGGGGAGGTCCGTCACCTTGGGAGTCATGGAAAAAAATATGATTTGTAGATCATCTTTAATCCCAGTGTCGGGTTCCTAGAGAATGTTCTTTGTGGGGTGAAAAAGCATAATCCCAACTGCATAGAAAGAGAGTCTTGCCATCCTGTTGACTCCTGGTGACTGTATCCGTCACTTTACATCCTAACAAGGTGGGACCATCATGGGGGGCATTAATAAAGGATGACTTAAAGTCTTCCACAAAGCCAGTCACATTCAAGCATGGTGGCGCTTGGTGATGCCAGTGCCTCCTGATGTAGCCATGTCATCTACTGAGCTCCAAAGCAGACACATGGCCACATTAGGAGAGACTGTAGGGTGGAAACCTGGAAGTCCACTTCCTTATGGTCATCCACTGGCAGTATCCCTGGGAAAGACTTGGAAATCTATTTAGTCAAGTCTCTCTGGAATCTTGTTAAATGGGCAAGGTAGTTCAGTGATCTGAGGGCAAACATCACAGACTCATTCTCTATTAGGGGGATGAACAGATGAGCTTTCTTCCAACAGTTCTTTCTTAGCAATTGCTGCCACCACCACATCTACTGGTAGGCCTTTACTTCAGTGCTTCCAATCTGTGGGTGCTGATAAGATTCTGTCTGCCTTTTTAGGAATGGGCTCCAACATCATCAGGATCCTTCCATCAGCTTGCACCGAGTGGTGGTGTAAAAAAGAACTAAATGTGCTGGAATTGCACCGTATCCAGAAAACAGACAGCCTTCCGTTAGAAACAGTTCACTGTGAAAGCAGTTCACAAACACAGGGTGATAATCCACAACGTATGCGATACTACAACACACCGCCCAAGTCTCACTGAATCAAGGATAAAGAAACTGGTCCAAAATGTAAAGATCTGAGTTTAATGTGAAAACAGTTCACACTAGTTTAGCGCTTTCATCTGCTTAAACGCAGACTTCCTCAGAACTGAGTTCTGAGGAAGTCTGCGTTTAAGCAGATGAAAGCGCTAAACTAGTGTGAGCTGTTTTCACATTAAACTCCAGATCTTTTACAGTATTTTGGACCGAGTGGTTTCTTTTATCCTTTGATTCGAGTGGAGACTTGGGCGGTGTGTTGTAGTATCGCATACGTTGTGGATTATCACCCTGTGTTTGTGAACTGCTTTCACAGTGAACTGTTTCTAACGGAAGGCTGTCTGTTTTCTGGATACGGTGCAATTCCAGCACATTTAGTTCTTTTTTACACCACCACTCGGTGCAAGCTGCTGTTCAAGCTACGTGACCTCCGCTTGCTCCATTGTCGCTGTTTACTTGATTTGTCTGCATTCAGTTCACATTTACTAGGATCCTTCCATGTTCATTGAGTCATAACATCTATCAGGGGATCAATGGGTGGTACTACCTAAGAATATGCTGGTCCAGTACCAAGCATACTGCTTTGTCAGGTGAAGTGTCTTGGGATGATCAACCCCCCCTCTCCATGCTTCATCAATTCAAGGATGTCATCAAAGATGACATTTTCAGAGAACCCTCCCCTTCTTCCAAGTTACATCTTCAGTGAGACATTCTGGTGAAGAGCCCAGGTACTTCCGTTTGAACATCCTCTTTCTGGGAACACTCTCTAAGAGAGTGTTCGAGGGGTGAGAATCAGAAGAGGAGCTAAAAAGCAAACTTTCTCAGAGGTAATTGGTACTGGCTATCCCTGCTGATTAGGATGTAGAGAGGAAAATGGAGTGCAGATGAGTTTATGTGGAACCAAACTGGTTAAAGCTACCTTGTCTTAAGTAGTTGCCAAAACCCTTTCAAAATACAATGCTACCACTGGAATGGAAGACTCCCTCTGTTCTAAGGAAGAGAGAGAAATCTCTGCACAGAGGACTCCCAGCTGTGAAGCTAATCTCTGGTATGAGCGATCCAGGTCCGAAGCACCGTGGGGAAGACATGGCTCTCAAAACCTTGGTGTCAACTCACTTCTGGAACTCTGGGCTGATGGTTTGGCTCGGAGTCAACTCACTTCTGGAACTCTGGGCCGAAGATTCAGTTGAGTCTCATCTCAGTCCAAAGGCATCGCAAGTTAAGAGAGAGATAGAGATACTGTCGGTGTCGAAGATGTAAGCAGCTCTGGCACCAGCAAATATGCTCCAGTTCCAGGTGGTTCCAATAATCCCAAGCCCAAAGAGCAAGTATGTATGGATTCCTGCAAGGTAGGGGTAAGTTGGCCTGCACTTGGTACCTTTCTAGGAGATGGTACTGGGATAACACCTCTAAACTGCCTCATCATCCTATTGATGTCAAGCTCTACGAGACTTCTAGATGATTGAGTGGATGAAGCTACTGAAGAAGGGTGTGAATATCTTTTCTTGAAGAATGGGCAATTGCAGTCTGGAAGTCACCAAGCCCAGTGAGTACCTGGTGCTTGAAAGAGATCAGTCTCAAGTCAGTGTAGGTTACAACCTTCTTAGAACATCGGGATTGGGTCTGACTCAAGATTTGGTTCTGGGGATCACTTTCTCAATGTCTTGGAAGGTTCATTTGCATATCCCCCCCTTGTCTAGTTTACTGTTGTTTCCTTCTCTAGAGGTTTGATTTTAGGCTTATTGTATTTAGAAGGTCAAGACAGTGACAGGGTAGGACCTATCTGTGCTGGAAGGAGCCTCTTTAGAATGAGCTTGTCCTGTCTAGTCTGGAGGGATTGAAATGAAATGATGCACAAGACTGACAATGTCCAGGTGCACTACACTGAAACAAACACACTTGGAGTGTGCGTCTTGCAGAGGAATGTAATTTGCAACAGTGAAGATATGTCTGGGGGGCTCAGAAGGGAAAGTATAACAAAGGAGGGTAGATTTTTGAAGAAACTTATGAAAATATTTAGCACGGAAGATGTGAATTCAGTAATAGGAGTTTCAGTGAATTTACATATCATTCCCAAGATATAAAAACTGGGCTAGGCTAGACAGAATTTAAATTTCACATAAACATGTGCATTTAACTGAAGGTCTTGACACGTACCCAATAACTATTTCGGATCATGCGCCAATAACTTAAATAAAAACACAGGGTAATGAGATAGGGAGCCTATAAACATGGAAAGTAACAAGAGATGCTGCAGAGGCAATAGAAATACTTCAGAAAGTCTATGAAAGTCTGCATAAAGCAGATAAACATAGAAATCAAGAAAAGATTCAAATGGAAATATTTATGGAAGAAGTAAATATGCCAAGGGTAGAGGAAGATGAGTCTCAATTACTAATGGTTAGGATAGGAGGATATTAAATACATTCTGATGTACAACCAATCTACAGGAAAGTCACCAGGAATAGATGATATTCCTGTGAAAGATTGGAAGCTGGAAGGGAAAAGACTGATAATGATCTGGAAGGTTTTGTTTAACAGTGTTTAAAGAGGAGAAGTACCAACATCCTGGAAGAAAGCAGTGGTAGCTGTAATACCTAAAGAGGGTAAAGATCCATCAGACCCAGCTTCATAAAGGCCCATTTTAATACTAAACCATGATTATGAACTGTTCATGTCTATAATACCTAAAGGAATGACAACAGTAATGCCAAAATTGATAGATTTTTATCAATGTGGCACACTTTAAAACTAAGGGCTTTTCATCCAGAAAAAAGGAGGTCATTATCCCACTGTACTCATCCCTCATTAGCCCCATCATAGAATACAATGCCCATTTGGTATGCACCTCTCAAGACATCTGCAACAGCTGGAAAGCCTGCAGAAATACCTCACTAAAATAACCACAGGCCTAAAGTAGATGCCCTAAGCTGACTGTCTAAAAAAACTCCACCTATACTCTGTCACATATAGTCTACTCAGAGGTGATTGCTTAACATACAAGGCCATGTCAAACTCAGAGCTGTTGGACATGCTACACTTAAAGAAATCCCAATCTCTCAGAGACGCACGCTCCAGGGATCTAAACCTTGTCATCACAATGAACAAAATATGTTGGAGGGTTAGGTTCCTGACCAAGAGACTCCCCAGACTCTGGAATAGACTGCCCATACATGTCAAGCAGAGCGCCTCTTTGGCCCTCTTCAAAAGGAACCTTGATGATTGGATGAGAGATATGAAATTCCCCCCAGGGATCATGTCAGTTGCCCTGCTAGACAGGGATCGAGGGAAATAAATACTGTGGCAAGAAATAGCCAGGGAATTGTTATGGCTAGGCTTGTATAGGCCCTAGGGCCGATAGCCTAGTGCCAACCTATAATGTGGTTTTGTGGAGGAAAGACAAACATTTGACAACATTAACAGAACACTGATGATCCAGAGGGAAGCAGAATGTATGACAATACCATTGTTGTTGGTGGGTCTTGATGCAGAGAAAGCATTTGACAGATTAAGCTGGGACTTTATCAGCAAGGCAATGGAAGTATTTGCATTTCAAGAAAAAAAATATAAGGTTGATTAGGAGGATATATAAGGGATCGTAGGTGAAAATTAAAGGGGGTGGGGTCCTCTCTGATAATTTCTGCTTGAGCAGATGAACCAGGCAGGGTTGTCCTTTTTTCCCCCTTTATTTGCATTATATTTAGAACCACTGGCACAGAAAATAAGGGACTCAGAAATTCAAGGATATAATTAGTATGGTAGACAAGAAAAGCTGGCTCTATTTGCAGATATTTTTTCATACCTGAGAAAACCAGAAAGAGACATTACATTGTTCTGGAACATTTTGAGGCACTTTTAAATCTTTTCAGGATACAAAATTAATGAAGCTAAAACAAAGGCAATAGCGGTAAATTATGTACCCACATATGAATTAGTTCAGCAATATCCATATTTATGGGGACATGATAAAATGAAATATTTAGGAGTATGGATTAAAAACAATTCTGGTGTGGCAGCTACGTATATGTGGGAAGAGATGAAACAAAAGATAATACAAAAACTGAGAAAAACAGAAGCTTTGTTATATGCATATGGATAGTAAGATACAAGCAGTCAAAATGTTTTTAGTCCCTTTAGTCTTGTACACAGGTCAGACATATTTTTTATCAACCACAGAAGTTGTGGATAGCAACTGATAAAGAGCTGAAGGACTTTATCTGGAAGGGGAAGACAGCAAGAGTCAGTGGGATACGATGAGTCTTCCAGAACAGGGCAGATTGGGATTAGCCAATTTGAAGGGGTAATTCACAGCTACATAGTTAAGGCTCATATATACACAGCACAAGCAGAAAACTATAATTCAAAGTGGAAATGGGTGATGATGAAACAGGGAAGCTTAAGAAACAAGGACACTGGGATTTTGGAAGCAGGCCTTTAAGGAGAATAGCAATTACACAGAATACTATATCTACAAAGTAGCAGAAAGTATTCTAAGAACTAAGCCAACATGACAATGCAGAAGGGACAGTCTGCTGATAGGGATGACTGCAATTAGGGATATAAACAATTGGCAAGAGGAGGCTGGAATTTATTGGAGAAAAACTGGCAAAGGAATCAAAGTATTGGGAGCAAATAACTAGAAAGGGAACAATGACAGAATGGGAAGATACCAAGAATTTATTTGGACTGCAGGTTACAGATTGCCTTCCCTATCAAGGATTGATATCAGAGTATAGGCAGAGAGGAAGAAATAGGGGGATCCTAAAACAAAAGACTAGTACTGGTAGAGTTTTTTGTAGAATCTGGAAAAGAAGCTGCCACTAAAAAAATGGAATAATTAGTACAGCATATCAAATATTGCATGCTAACTATAAGAATCAATCAGAGGAGGTTAGGAAGGACTGGATGACAGATCAGATAAGCAATTCACAAAGAAACAATGGGAGGATATATGTATGCCTCACAAATATGTAATAAAGTCTAGAAGATTTAGGATTTTTGCTTGAAAATATTTACATAGATATTTTTATACCCAAAGTAGACTCCAGAGATTTTTTCCTCAGGTAGATAGGAAATGTTGGAGGTGTGACAGGAAAGAAAGAGGTACTTGGGAACATATTTTCTGGGAGTGCAGTGGGTTGGCAGATGTTAAGGATTCCCTGCAGGATGCACTGTCAAAGATGCTGGGTGGTCAGATTAGTGTGATGAGGGAGATGATTTTTCTGAGCTATGATACAGAATTGGAATTGCCTAGACATGGTGAGACCTTGCTGTGTCTAATTATGATGGCTGCCAAAAAGCAATTACTAGAAAATGGAAATCAACATCTAAACCAACTACATTAGATGTAGTGAATATAGTAGAGAGAGAAAAAAAACTGGAATTGAGATCTTTAGAAATGGGTAAGAGCAAACAACATAGGAAAAATTGAAATTGTAGGAACAATATATACAGGGGAGGAATGAGGTTTAAAAGAAGGCAGGACTTAAAATGACCTATGAAATGATTGGGTAGATTAGAAGTGATGTATAATGTTTGCAACTGGAGTGTATCAGTATGGTTTATGATGTAAAATGCTTGCAACTAGAATTGTGTCGGTATGATTTTTCATTTATACAAATTTATGACTGTTTCTGTCATAAGTGATGGTTTAATAAATCTATTTATTGCTTAAAAAGGGGCTGCAATTGAATAATTTATGTAATGTTGCTTAGGTTATATGTAATATAGCAACATGTGTGAAGGATAATGCTTATAAATCTTAATTTAATACAGTTTGATTAGTTTTGTATAGATGTAAATATGCTTATATCACAAGTAATAATTCAATACAGGTATGTTAAAAAAAAGTCACTGTTGAATTGAGGGATCACTCATGAGATATTAAGAAAGCTCTGCTCAACCAGTCCACAAGCATACTGGATGTCCCTGGGATATGCAATGCTACCAGAAATCAGTGCAAAGACATTGCCCATTGGCATACTCATAGCTTCCTGACAAACGGGGTAAAAGAATGGGTTCCTCCCTGTTTGCTGATGTACCAGATTACTGCCATACTGCCCCATCTGTGTGGAAATCACACAGATGGAGAAAATGACCTGAAAAACCTGCAGTGCTCGGAGGACTGCCTCACCTGCAACATATCGATGTGCAAAATGGCCTTTAGATGTGACCAAGAACCTTGCACCAATCTCCCTTCAAAATGCTCCTCCAGCCTAGAAGAGAGGCACCGGTGGTTATGATAGCTAATGGTGGATCTATGCAGAAGGGTGGCCTTTCCGTGACTGAGAGGTTATTCATCACATGACCATCTTTGCAGA
This sequence comes from Protopterus annectens, assembly GCF_019279795.1. Taxonomy (NCBI): domain Eukaryota; kingdom Metazoa; phylum Chordata; order Ceratodontiformes; family Protopteridae; genus Protopterus; species Protopterus annectens. The sequence continues at coordinate 126,657,390 of NC_056744.1, read as the reverse complement.
TTTTAGTGATGTGAATTTTAGTATGTACAGAATAAACATTCTGAGACCACTGAATGGAAAGGATCCACTGAAGTACCCTCATGTGAAACCTGGCTAGAGGAACTAGTAAAATTGTGGAAGCCATTAGACCTAACAAATGTAGATTTAACCTTGCTAAAGGTGAAAGATGCTGAGGTAAAGTACAGTTGTGTACACTTACCATAAATGTAGATGCTCGAGTGTATTCACTGTTGCAGTCATTACATTTGGGTAATCTTGCTGGCAGGTTGCCCTCAGCCAGCCTGAATTCCAAAGTCTTGGGTCCTGCGTTGGCTGCTGTTGCCCCTTCCCTGACGTCAGGGGTATAAAAGAAGCAGCCAACATCATTTTCTTTAGTTTTTTCTTTCCCCAGATGTCAGGTGCCCCCCAAAAGGGTTGCCAAAATTTAGATATGTGTAATTACGTGCACCAATATAAAATTTACCTTCATCTACAAGCAAATACACCACATAGGTTGTATAAATCAGAGAAGGAAAGATAGGCTCCATCAGAAGAAAAGAGGGATGGTGGGTGGGTAACCTGGACTGCAACAGTGAATACACTCGAACATCTACATTTATGGCAAGTGTACACAACTGTACTATGTTAAAAATCCACACGAACTTGAACCCAACTAATTCAAACAGCTCAACGTGCACGAGTACAACAGAATCCACTGGTTAGGTGAAATAATTAGTGCTATAGTTTTAAAATACTTTATTTTAAAAAACAATAAAATTTCAAGGTTTGGCGCTTTCATCTAATATAACATAGACTTCATCAGAACACTGTCCTTACAAATCCATTCATTTTTATACATCATTCAAACTAATTGATACACCAATCACATAACAGCTCATCTAACAAGTGAAAAATAAGAGTCTGCAAATTCCATTTCAAAATAATAGTGAATGTAGTATAAAAAAAACATACTTTATTCAGTAATATAGGTTTAATCGTAATGTATTCATTGATACCTGGTGGTGAAGTGGCACTCAAAAGTATTTGCCATCTGACTTCTTTCTCCCCCAGAGTATACTTAATACTCCCACCCCTTTGTGATACCTTCACCAACTCTAATATTGCAAACTTAAAAGTACTACAATTGGAACTGTCCCGCACATGTCTAAATAGGGCATTATTTTCATCCCTTTTCTTTATTGCATACAAATGCTCATATATCCTGTTTTTCAATTTTCTCCCTCTTTGTCCTACATAAAAACTAGGACAGGAAGTACACAGGGCCAGATATATGACATTCTTGGTGTCACAATTGCCACGACAAAAGTGCAAGACATTTTTACCTATATTGAGTAACTGCACATCTTGGTCCTCCATAACAGCCTTACATTGATTACAATGCCCACACTCCCGAGTACCTGTCTGTTGTCCTTTTAAACTCACTACATTGTGTTCAAATTTACTCTTAAGATTATAACCCACACTAGTAACAAACATAGGTTCGTTACCAACTAGAGCGAATATTGCATCATCACCCTTTAAAATATTCCAATTTCTCTTAATATGTTTTATATCCTCAGTATAGTTACTAAAAGGTAAAATACATGCCATAGATTGGGGCACATTCCGTGCCCATGGCAACCCCCTTATTTTGACTAAAATATTCCCCCTCATAATATATAAAGTTATAGTCCAGTACTAGACTCAAATTCCTCTATTAACTTGATTTTATCCCAAGTATATTCAGTACATCTAAGAATGCTGTTAATAAACCTTTCCATACCCTCTTCCCTTGGGATACAGGTGAAGAGGTCCCAAGGGAAGAGGGTATGGAAAGGTTTATTAACAGCATTCTTAGATGTACTGAACATACTTGGGATAAAATCAAGTTAGTAGAGGAATTTATGAGTCTAGTACTGGACTATAACTTTATATATTATGAGGGGGAATATTTTAGACAAAATAAGGGGGTTGTCATGGGCACGGCATGTGCCCCAATCTATGCTAATATGGTCCTTTTAGACTGGGAGTATGAAGTAGTTTTTAGCAGCCGATATATGCAGTACATTAAAAGATATGTACGGTTTTTGGACGATGTATTTATTGTATGGGAGGGGGATAATACAATTATCCCAGATTTTATTCAATACATTAATACATCTACCTTCTATTTGAGTTTCACACATAAATATAGTACGGAAGGTATCGCCTATCTGGATACTTATATTACCTTAACATCTAATGGTTTTAAATCAAATATATATAGGAAGGAGACATTCAGTAATACATACTTGGAATACAATAGTTGTCATCCTGTCAGGTTAAAAAACAATATAGTTAAGGATCAGTGTATTCGTGCTGCTAGAATGACTTCTGATTACAATGAGATGGTGATGGAGTTGAATACAATAGGAAATATGTTTAAACAGAGGGGATATCCTGATTATGTGATCAAGGATGCTATTGAGTATGTTAGTAAAATGTGGGGAATTAAATTCAAACCTTTATTAGGAGTAGGTATAGATAATATAGGCATAACTAATAGTCAAGGAAATGCTAGGGATTTTCATATGGCATGTATTTTACCTTTTAGTAACTATACTGAGGATATAAATCATATTATTAAGAGAAACTGGAATATTTTAAAGGGTGATGATGCAATATTCACTCTAGTTGGTAACAAACCTGTTTGTTAATAGTGTGGGTTTTAATCTTAAGAGTAAATTTGAACACAATGTAGTGAGTTTAAAAGGACAACAGACAGGTACTCGGAAGTGTGGTCATTGTAATCAATGTAAGGCTATTATGGAGGACCAAGATGTGCAGTTACTCAATATAGGTAAAAATGTCTTGCACTTTTGTCGTGGCAATTGTGACACCAAGAATGTCATATATCTGGCCCTGTGTACTTCCTGTCCTAGTTTTTATGTAGGACAAAGAGGGAGAAAATTGAAAAACAGGATATATGAGCAATTGTATGCAATAAAGAAAAGGGATGAAAATAATGCCCTATTTAGACATGTGCGGGACAGTTCCAATTGTAGTACTTTTAAGTTTGCAGTATTAGAGTTGGTGAAGGTATCACAAAGGGGTGGGAGTATTAAGTATACTCTGGGGGAGAAAGAAGTCAGATGGCAAATACTTTTGAATGTCACTTCACCACCAGGTATTAATGAATACATTACGATTAAACCTATATTACTGAATAAAGTATGATTTATGTTAGAGAGGTTCATATATATATATATATATATATATATATATATATGTTTATATAATTATACACATATATGTGTATATATATATATATATATATATATATATATATATATATGTGTATAAATGTGGGTTTGATTTTTTGAAGCACTAGTTTTTTGTACTACATTCACTATTATTTTGAAATGGAATTTGCAGACTCTTATTTTTCACTTGTTAGATGAGCTGTTATGTGATTGGTGTATCAATTAGTTTGAATGATGTATAAAAATGAATGGATTTGCAAGGACAGTGTTCTGATGAAGTCTACGTTATATTAGATGAAAGCGCTAAACCTTGAAATGTTATTGTTTTTTAAAATAAAGTATTTTATAACTATAGCACTAATTATTTCACCTAACCAGTGGATTCTGTTGTACTCATGCACGTTGAGCTGTTTGAACTGTACTATGTTCTTAGTGTGTCACTGTTGCAGTCATTACATTTGGGTACAGTCCCAAAGCTAAGGTTGGGAGGCTGGAGCTAAACAGCATTAGGAGCGGCTACGAGGCCCTGCAGAAAAGCGGTGGCAAAGCCTGCCCTGGATTTAGAGTAGAATGGCAGATGATAGTGCTTTGTAAAGGTGTGCAGTGAACTCCAAGTAGCAGCCTCTAAAATGTCCTTGGTAGGTACTCCCCTGAGAAAGGCTGCTGAAGTGGCTGCAGCTCTGGTTGAGTGTGGCCTAATGCCCTTAGGTACTGGCTTGCCATGGTGTACATAGCAGAAACGAATGCAGTGGCCTATCCACTTTGAAATAGTCTGCTTTGAGATAGCCTTTCCTTGTGATCCTGCAGCATATGTCACTAGTAATTGCTCTGTCTTTCTGAAAATTTTGGTTCTGTCCAAGTAGAATCTAAGCTGTCTGTGCACGTCCAAAGAATGCAGAATTCTCTCCCCCTTGTTCTGTGGATTTGGATAAAGGGTTGGCAGGTGAATAGTTTGGTTGAGAACCACACTGGACACCACCTTAGGCATAAATGTTGGGTTTGTCCTCAGAGAGACCCTGTCTGGATAAAACATGATAAAAGGTTCCACAGCCATGAGTGCCTGTAGCTCTGAAACTCGTCTTGCACAAGTTATTGCTAGGAGTAGAGCTGTTTTCCAAGATAAAAACTTTATATCAGCAGTAGCAGCTGGCTCAAAAGGAGGCAGGGTGAGGTTTTCCAAGACATAGTTGAGGTCCCATACAGGCATTGGTGATCTCCTTGGAGTTCTTACATTTTTGGCTCCTCTGAGGAATATTTGGCACAGCTGTATCAGTTCCTTGTGCCTGGTTCCAAGTACAGAATCTCTTCCATTTTCCTGCATAAGATTTTCTAGTACTAGGCCTTCTGGCTTCCAAAATGACATCCATCACAGCTTTATTGAGAGGTGTGTTTTGTATGACTACATTATTCACCATACTGTCAGGTTTAAAGTTCTGAGTTGGCTGTGCTGGATCTGACTGTTTTGCTGGGACAGTAGATGAGGTATTTGAGGTAAAGTCCAAGCTGGGCATTGAGACAAGCTCCTTAATATTGGTTACGAGTACTGGTGGGGCCAGTCTGGGGCAATCAGTATCATCTTTGGCTTCTCCTGTCTGACTTTTAGGAGTACCTTGGGGAGTAGAGGCAGAGGGGGAAATGCATATACTGACAGGTTTTTCCAGATGAAAGATAGGGTGTCCACTTTCCATGCTTGTCTGTGATAAATCCTTGTGCAGAATCTTTTTAGTTGGTAGTTGTGAGGGGAGGCAAATAGATCTATGTCCGGGCATCCCCATTTCCTTGTTATCATGCTGAAGACTTGTGGATCCAGGTGCCACTCATGGGGATCCATGAAGTTTCTGCTTAGTTCGTCTGCCAGAGTATTTTTCCTTCCTGGCAGGAATTGTGCCTGCTGATGTACTTGGTAAGTCAATGCTGTGTCCCACAAAGTCATGGCTAGTCTGCAGAGGGGGTAAGAATGTGTGCCCCCCCCCAGCTTGTTTATATACCACATGACCGTGGTGTTGTCTGTCTTTATCAGTAGTTGTCCTGGATGAAATAGGTCCTTGAAGGCTGTCAGGGCATTTTGAACTGCTAGCATCTCTTTTTGATTGATATGCAGATGCATTTGGTTTGAGGTCCATGTGCCCTGAATGCATCTTCCTGCCATGTGGGCCCCCCAGGCATAATCTGATGCATCCATTGTTAGTGTCTGCCTGGCTGGGGGTAATGTGAATGGCTGTCCCTTGTTTTGGTGACAAGCCTTTGCCTGCCATCGAAACTCCTGTTGCAGGCAGGGAATGAGAGTAATCATAGTTTCCAGGCTGTGGCAATGTTGAGTCCAAACACTTTTTAGGTACCATTGAAGTTTCCTCATATGCAGTCTTGCATATGGAATTAGTAGGATGCAGGATTCAATGAAGCCCAAAGCCTGCAGAATTGTTCTTGCAGATAACTGGGCCTTTGTTGCCAACATTTTGAAATAGTCAGTTGCCTTTGTCTGGCGTGAGATAAGCCATCTGGGCAGTTGTATTTAAGCTTGCACCCAGGAATATCATCTCTTGAGAGGGTACTAGTTTTGATTTAGTTTCATTGACTGTGCACCCTAGGCATGTTAGAAGTCTTTTCACAAATGCCAGATGCTGTAGAAGAATGTCCTTGTTCTCTGCTTGAATTAGACAGTCGTCCAAGTAAGGGTATATTTATATTCCTCTTTGTCTGCAGAATGCAATTACTGGTGCCAGGCACTTTGTAAAGACCCTGGGCACAGTAGATAAGCCAAAGGGCAGTGCAGAGAATTGGTAATGCATTGAGCCAGCCTTGAATCTGAGGTATCTTCGGCATATTTGTCTGATTGGGACATGCAGGTATGCTTCTTTTAGGTCTAAAGTCACAAGTCAAGCGTTCTTGCCCAGCAGGGGCAGAAGCTGCTGCAAAGTAAACATCTTGAATTTTGGTATATCCAGGAATGTGTTCAAAATAGATAGGTACACTACTGGCCTCCAGGCCTTGTCCTTTCTGTGTACCAAGAACAGTCTTGAATAAAATCCTTGTCCCTGCTCTTGCTCTTGTACTTGTTGAATGGCCCCCATGTCCATGGGGGATGAGACTTGTTTTTGTGCCTCTGCCCATTGATTTTTTGGCAGATCTGGCCAGCCGTTTGCCTTTGGCAGGGTATGGAAATGGAACTTGTAGCGTTGTGACACGATATTTAGGACCCGCTTGTCCTGGGTTATAATGTGCCAATTTTGAGAAAAAAGTGCTAATTTTCCCCCTAAGGGTCTGCCAGGAGATAAGTGCTTGGTGCAGGCAGGGGGAGCTCATTGAGACTGTTTCCTGTATGGTTGTGATTTGTCTTCTCCAAATTTCGAGGTAGAAGCCCCCCACTGCTTTGAGCGGTATGAACCTTGCGCCTGGGGTCTGCCTCTAGGGCATCTGGATCTGCCCCTTTGAGGTCTGTCTGACACAGGAAAGGACGAATTCTTTGTTGGCCAGTGTCTACAAAACCTAGGTGGCTGTCCTTGTAAACAAATCTTTGACCGTTTGCATAGATTTAGCTTTGTCCTCCATTTTCTTTAACACCTCTTCTGCCTTAACACCAAACAAAGTATCATGCTGTAAAGGTGCATCTAATAATTTAACTTTAACATGATCAGGCAGATTTTGTTCATTTAACAAAGCATGCCTCCTAATTACAGACCCTGTAATTGCGGCACTGCAGGAGGCTTCTAAAGAATCAAAACCACATTGGAAAGTATGCTTTCCAACTTGTTCAGCTGCATGCAATAAATCCTGCATTTCCTTGTTTTCTGCACATTCAGAGTTTAACAACATTTTCTGTTTAAGCAATGCCATGACACATTGCTCATATTTGAGCATATGAAACTGACAGTTTTAAGGCCCTCATAGCCAAGGTAGCAGATGTGTAAACCTTTTTTCCCCATCTATTCAGTGCCCTAGAATCTCTGTCAGAGGGGGTAGGGTTTCTTGCAGCAGAAGCTTTAACTCCTTTAGGACCCTGAGAAATAATTTCTGGGTCTGCAGCAGGGTTTTTAAAAAGGAATTTATGAGAGTCAGAACCCTACAATATCTGTCAGGCTTAAAAGGAGCTGGAGGTAAGGAGTCAGGGGTAAGACTAGACTTCAAAAACACATCATCTACAAGGTCTAACACAGGTGGGATGGCTAGTGGCTTGTGCTGAGGTAGTAAAAGGAAATCCCTGAGCCTCTTTTTAGATTCTGAAAAATCTTGGCTCTCCCAGTGGAAATGCTCCCTCATGGTATGTAAGGCTTCCCCCCAAAAGAATAGTCCTCTGGAGGAGAAGCTGAAGGTATAGATTATTCAGCATCATAATCCTCATAAGGGGGGGAGAGAACATTCCTGATCAGAAGAGGAATCAGAAGAAATGGAAACCTGATCTGAAGATTCATAGTCAGTCTCTTACCTAGGCCTCTTATCAGGAGGGGGATGGGAAAGTACAGTTTTGTACCTACCATAAATGTAGATGTCCGAACTGGATAGCATCTGCAGTCATAACAAATGGGTTGTCCTGTCGTCAGGCAGCCCTTCGGTCGGCCGGATTCCAAAGTCTGGGTCCGGCTTCGGCTGATGTCGCACTTCATCGACGTCATCTCTGCTGGTCTTCGGGTATAAAGGCATCAGCCGACGCCATTTTCCTCAGTGTTTCTTGCCCCAGATGCCAGTTGCCCTCTTGGAAGGCTAAATTTTGGATAAATGCCAATGTTTCCAAAAAGGTGGAAGGCAAACACAAAAAATAAGCATGTATGTACATATATACAAACAAATACACCATAAGAGACTCCCCCCCCCCCAGCTAGCTATTAGGAGGGTAAATACCCTAGGAGTACCACAGAGGGGAAGGAGGGAGGGTAATCCTGACTGCAGATGCTATCCAGTTCGGACATCTACATTTATGGTAGGTACAAAACTGTACTATGTCCTTCATGGATGCATCTGCAGTCATAACAAATGGGTAGAATACCATAGCCAACTAGGGGAGGAGGAAGAAAAATTATGGTGTGGTTAGGATCCCTTGCAGTACAGCAGTGGCAAACCCTGCTCGGGATCTAGAATATAGAGGTAAATTATAATGCTTGGTAAATGTATGCACGGAGGTCCAAGTAGCCGCCTAAATAATTTTCTTGGTTGCCACTCCTCATAAGAAAGCTGTGGTAGTGGCTGTAGCCCTTGTAGAATGAGGCCTTATGTTCTGTGGAATTGGTTTTCCATGGTAGGAGAAACAGAATCTTATGCAATTTCCTATCCATTTGGAGATTGTCTGTTTGGAAATTGCTTTTCCTTCCCTTCCTGTTGCATAGGCTACAAAAAGCTGGTCAGTTTTTCTGTTACTTTTGGTTCTGTCCAGGTAGTAGCGTAACTGTCTATGTACATCCAAGGTATGCAGCATTCTTTCCCCTCTGTTTTGTGGATTGGGAAAGAAGGTAGGTAGGTGGATTGCCTGGTTTAAAGACACTCTGGATACCACCTTAGGCATAAATGTAGGATTAGTTCTCATGGACACCCTATCTTGATGGAAGATTAGGAAGGGTTGCACTGCCATTAAGGCCTGTAGTTCCGAAACCCTCCTTGCTGAGGTAATTGCCAGTAGGAAAGCAGTTTTTCATGACAGGTGTTGTAGATCTGCTGTTGCTGCTGCTTCAAACGGAGGGAGTGTCAACTTTTCTAGCACAAAGTTCAAGTCCCATGCTGGTAATGGTGGTTTCCTAGGAGGTTTTACATTCTTGATCCCTCTGAGGAACTGCCTGAGTAGAGGATGTGAAAAGACAGGCGGATCAAAGCTGTATTCTGCTGAAATAGCTGATGCATGTATCTTGATGGAGGAATAGGACAGGCCTGTATGTAGAAGCTCTGCCAAGTACTCCAGAATGTTAGCAATATCTATGTTCGACACATCTTTTCCTCTTTCAGTACTCCAAATGACAAACCTTTTCCATTTTCCTGCATAGTTCCTTCTTGTTGAAGGTCTGCGGGCTTCAAGGATAATGTCTTTAACCCTTTGGGAAAGATCTGGGTTAGTTGCTGCTATGTGATGTTCCAGGCAGTCAGTTGCAAGGTTTTAGGTTTGGATGCATGATGTTGTAGTTGTTCTGAGTTAACATCAAAGGCATCAGGGTATTGACCACATTTTCTCCCGAGACATGCTCCTCAGCAATGGGTACCAGTGTTGTCTTCGCCAGTTCGGAGCTATCAGGATTATCCTTGGACGTTCCTCTTTGATTTTCAGTAGTACCTTGTGTATCAAGGGAAGAGGTGGAAATGCATATGCTGTCAGGCCTTTCCAGCTGAAGGAGAGAGAATCCACCTTCCATGCAAGTGGGTGGAATGTCCTTGTGCAGAATTTTTTGAGCTGGTGATTGAGTGGGGAAGCGAATAGATCTATTTGTGGCATTCCCCATTTCTTTGTGATGGCCTTGAAGATGTGCGGGTGTAGCATCCATTCGTGAGCATCCGAGGTGGTTCTGCTTAACATGTCTGCTAGGGTGTTCTCTTTTCCCGGTACAAATATTGCCTGTAACTGGATGTTGTAGCTGAGAGCCAGATTCCAAAGGTCCAAAGTCATTCTGCATAGGGGGTATGAATGAGTGCCTCCCTGTTTGTTGATGTACCACATGACTGTGGTGTTGTCTGTCCTTATCATCAAATGGCCTTCTTTGAGGAATGGTCTGAATTTTTGGATTGCCAGTTTTACTGCCAGCATTTCTTTTTGGTTTATGTGCAGGTGCAGCTGGTCCTGAGTCCACAATCCTTGTACGCATTTGTCCAGCATGTGCGCCCCCCATCCTAGGTCTGAGGCGTCCGTTGTGATGGTTTGGCTTGCTCGAAGTTGTGGAAGGGTAAGCCTGGGTTTGACTGGCATGCTTGAGCCCACCATAGGAACTCCTGTTTTAGGCATGGGATTAGTGGTATTTCTGCTTCTAAGCTGTGCCTGTGTTGAGACCATAAATTCTTTAGGTACCACTGTAGCTTTCTCATATGCAGTCTGGCATGTGGGACCAAGATTATGCATGATGCCATGAAGCCCAAGGCCTGCAGAACTTTTCTTGCTGTTAGTTTGTTCTGCTTTGTTAATGCCAAGAAGTAAAGAGGGAGTTCTTTTGTTTTTCTGCAGTTAGGAATGCCATTTGTTTTACTGTGTCCAATTCACCAAGAATGTTCTTGTTTGGGATGGTATCAGCCTTGACTTTTGTAAATTGACTGTGTATCCCAGGGCTTGTAGCAAGTAAATGACCCTTTGTAAATCTGTTGTCAGCTTGCTTTTGTTGTCCGCTTGTAACAGGCAGTCGTCCAGGTATGGATAAATTTGGATTTCCTGTACTCTGCAGTGAGCGATTACTGATGCCAGGCATTTTGTGAATACTCTGGGCGCAGTAGATAAGCCAAAGGGCAATGCTGAGAATTGATAATGCTCTGATCCTGCAAGAAATCTGAGGTATCTTCTGCAATTTGGTCGAATGGGGACGTGCAGGTATGCCTCCTTGAGATCTAGAGTTACCAGCCAACACTCCTTGCCCAGCATGGGAAGAAGTTGCTGTAGGGTCAGCATTTTGAATTTTGGGACAATGATGTATGTGTTTAAGATGGACAGGTCGAGAATAGGTCTCCAACTTTTCTCTTATCTTGGTACTAGGAAGAGTCTGGAGTAGAATCCTTTGCCCTGTTCTGTTATTGGTACTCTTTCCACAGCTCTCATCTTTGTTAATTCTGTTATCTGCTGCAGAGCTTCTATTTTTTGATTTGGAGGCAGGTTTGGCATTCCTCTTTTTACTGGTAAGGTGTGGAAGTGGAACCGGTAGCCTTGGTCTATGGTTTGCAAAATCCACTTGTCTTTTGTGATATAGTGCCAATTTTTTGAAAATAAGGCTAACTTTCCGCCTAATGGTGCTGCTATTTGCTCCCTGGTAGGCGGTGTCAGAGCCAAGTCACTGTGATTGTCCTGTTGAAGTGGCAGTGGTTGTGTCTGTGCCTCGGTTATTGCCTTGCTACTGTCGTCCTCTGTAGGCACCTCCTCTGGATTGATTTCTGCCTCTAGAGCGTCTATTCCTGCCCCTTTGGGATCTTGTGGAGTCAGGAAAGGACCAATTTTTGGCAGGCCAGTTCCTGCTAAACCTTGGGGGCTGAACCTGTAAGAAATCTTTAACTGTTTGTACAGATTTTGCCTTTTCTTCCATTTTCTTCATTACCTGCTGGGCAGGTGTACCAAATAGACTGGCCTTATCCATAGGAGCATCTAATAGCTTTGCTTTAACATGATCCGGTAAGACCTGTTCTTTCAACCATGCATGTCTTCTTATCACTGTGCCAGTCATGGCTGATCTAAATGAAGCCTCCAGTGCATCATAGCCACATTTTAAGGAATGGTTACTAACCTGTTGGATGTTATTCACCATTTCTAATACATATTTCTTATCTAAAGATTCATCAGAGGACAGTTTTTTAGTTAACTGATCAAGCATAAACTCTTGGTATTGGATCATGTGAAACTGACAGTTTAATGCTCTAGCTGAGAGAGTAGCAGAGGTGTAAACTTTTTTCCATCTCTCTAAGGACCTGGATTCCCTTTCAGAAGGAATAGGGTTTTTTGCTGTGGTCGAGGCTACTGCCTTAGGCCCCTGGGAAATAGTTTCGGGGTCTGCCAGTGGGGCCTTGTATAGGTGGTGATGAGTGTCTGGCACCCTGTAAAATCTATCAGGTTTGGCAGGGGCTGGAGGTAAAGAATCAGGAGCAGTGCAGACATCATTAAATGCATCATCCACAACAGGCAGAACAGGAGGTATAGCTAAGGGCCTATGTTGTGGTAAGTGCAGAAAAGTCCTAAGCCTTTTTCTTGAATCTGAGAAATCTTGTCCCTGCCATTGGAATTGTTCTCTCATGGCATGTAAGGTTTCCCCAAAAGAAAATTCCTCTGGTGGAGAGGCAGCTGGAATGGATTCTTCAGCATCGGAGTCTTCATAAGTAGAAAAGGATCCTCTGGCTGGTCTGTAATGTCTGAGTCATCCGCAGAATCATCAGAGGACACTGGCTCGGGGGGCTCTGCCCTAGGTCTCTTTTCTGGGGGCTGAGAGGCCCTGTCTGGGTGAGATTGGGATCCCCTAATTAAGGATATTAAATCTTCTGCCAGAGTAAGCATTTGTGAACTAGAAGTGGGCCTGTGTGAGGGAGGTTTAATAGGCACTGATTTAGCAGATTTGGCTGCTTTAGCCCTGGCAAAGGCCTTGATAGACATGGCTGCAGGGGGTCTAGCAGCACCACGTGCTGGGGTAGAGACATCCAAAGGGATGGTGTCTGATACATCACTAGAAACCACAGTTGTAGGCAAAATTTCTGAGTCCGATTCAGGTAAGGTAGCAGGAGACTCAGTAGTAGTCATGGATTCGGCTGAAGATTGACCAGTTTTCTCGGCTTCGGCCGAAACCGAGACACTCGCGGCTTGCTTAACCGTGGTTTCGGCCGAAACCGCGGGCCGCGAGTGTCGGTCTTTTTCTTTGCGTTTTTTAACAATTTGGGTAGTCGGAGGATCCGACGGCATAATGTACGCAAAATCTGAGCCGAAAAACTGTTCAGCAAACTCCGACCGACGCCTAAGCGTTCGTCGGTTGAAGGAAGCACAGGCCGAACAGGCTGCTATGTCGTGGTTTGGGCCTAAGCAAGGCAGACAGTAAGAGTGGAAATCTTTATGAGGTATTTGTTTCCCACAAGTTAAACAGTTATTGACTTTTTCTGACATCGGCTGAGGCAAGAAAGAGTCCCCAACGGGTACTTAGCTTTTAGAAGTCTTCAAGTAGTATTCGGTAGTAGTAATCTCTGGATCTGACCGACCGGCACTTGCGAACAGCTTCTGCTTCGGCTGCCGCAAGAAAGACTGAGGAAAATGGCCGGCTGATGCCTTTATACCAAGACCAGCAGAGATGACGCCGGGTGAAGTGCGACATCAGCGGCCGGACCCAGACTTTGGAATCCGGCCGACCGAAGGGCTGCCTGACGACAGGACAACCCATTTGTTATGACTGCAGATGCATCCATGAAGGACATCCCCTGATCAAGGTAATCAAGTCTTTGGCCATTTTGAGCATCTGTTTTTTGGGCATAGAGGCCTGACCACGTGGCTCTTGAGTTTGTTTCTTTGCTTTGGAAGGTGCTTTAGTCTTTGCCTTTGAAGATGAAGTCAGTTTGATGTAAAGATGCTTAGGTCTGAATACACCCTCAGAAGCCGGTGCCTGCTCAGCGGCTCCGGACCCATCTGAAGAATAATATCCAAGGCACCAATACCTTGTGTTTCCAGCGGCATGGCCTACTCCATGTGGGAGTTGGTAGCGGCCTGCGACTCTAAAGTAGCAGGCGTCAGGGGCTGTGAAAGTGCCTCACTGAGGACCGGCGAACCAGCGACTGGCTTAGGAGAAGCTTCATCATTGGTTTTGGGCCTCGGTTGTCTACCTCTTTCCTTTTCTTTGCTTTTTTTGTGAACTCCGGTAGTCGGATGGCTATCCGACGACATTTCTGGATAATTAAACCGGTGTCCAAAATAGTTTAAAGCAAAATCATACCAATGCTTAATAATGCGTTGGTTAAATCTAGCACAAAACCGACAACCAGAAACATTGTGATCAGAGCCTAGGTAAGGAATACAGTAAGAATGAAAATCCTTATGAGGTATTTGCTTTCCACAAGAAATACAATTATTAACTTTTTCTGACATCGGTCTGGAGCAAGAAAAAAGTTTCCCCAACGGGGTACTTAGCTTTATTGAAGACTTCGGATCTGAAACTCAAACACGAAAATCTCAGGAGTTGGCTGACCGGCACTTGCGAACTGCTTCTGCTTCGGGCACCATGCGGCAAGAAAGACTGAAGAAAATGGCGTTGGCTGCTTCTTTTATACCCCTGACGGCTTGATGTCAAGGGAGGGGTGACAGCAGCCAACACAGGACCCAAGACTTTGGAATTCAAGCCGGCTGAGGGCAACCTGCCAGCAGGATTACCCAAATGTAATGACTGCAACAGTGAAATTTGAAGAACATCTGTACAGCTACCAGCTGCAGAGAGAAATTCTGGACTGGGCCAATTTGTAGTACTGAATCTAGGTGGCAACCATTAAATTCTATTAATTGTGGAGGTTCCATGTGGTTCTTGAGTACATTTACTGGGATAACAATACCTCCAACTCCAAACCACAACTGGAACCAGTGAAAAAACCTTCACAGCAACTGGTAAAATCCAAACAGCTTTATTGTACCACACACCGGTTGAGAGTCTTCTTCCCTACTGAAGGGACTTCATCGGAACAGTTTCAGTTTTACAACCCAACCTTTTTATGCAAAGAAGCAACCAATTAATTATACTAAACACTTAAATAAAAAAAAAACTACAGAGACATAAAAACAAGATGCATATAACAATTATGTGTATACAACAATTCAAAACATTACATGACAATTACATATCAGATAAATTAACGTTCACTATAAAAACTTTAAAAATATTCACTCAAATGTCTAAAACGAATTGTTACCCTAAAATATTTTTTAACTTCAAACGACATGCAATATTCACATTTTCATTAATACCAGGTGTCTGGGTGGCATTCAGCCTTAACTGCCACCTTAACTCACATATACCTAAATGTACATCCAGTATTCTACCCTGAGGGCCCTTAACCAACTGTTGCAGTACAGAAAACTTAAAAATGTGGTCCTTATTCTCAGATATATACCTACTCAAGGCGTTAAAGTCATTTTGTTGTTTCTTATATCCAATAAATGTTCCTTAAACCTGTCCTTAAATTGTCTACAGGTTTTGCCCACATAAAAAGCAGGGCAGGACTGGCATCTAGCCACATATACCACATTCTTACTGCAACAGACAAAGTGCCCTGCAATGTGTGTATATACAGTCCATTTAGCCTCAAATACTCTGGGGTCTCTCCTATATTCATACAATTCCTCATTCCACACATTTAAAATTCCCCCATTTTCTGCTAGAAATAACCACTCCATTTCCTTTTGATTCCAACAAATTTTTGAATGATCTGTCCCTCCTAAAGACAATCACAGGAGCAGATCCTACTTTTTGCGCAATACGTTGATCATATGGCAATATTTCCCAGTTACACCTGAGTATTTCGACAATTCTATCTGCATCCAAACTGAAAGTGATAATAAAACTAAGCTTCCTATCAGGCTCCTCTTTTCTGACCTGATTCTACCATTATCCCAATCAGGCCTGCCCAAAATGGGTTGGTAAATGCCATCCGCTCTCTTTTTAATCACCTCTTTGGCCACCACTGCCACTAAACCACTAGGATATCCCCTCTTCAAAAACATTTCTGATATAAACTTCACTTCTTCCCTAAATGTGGCATCTTCACTCATCATTCCAGCAGCCCTCACGAGCTGCCCCTTAATGATGGACTTTTTTTGTACATAAGGATGCCAACTATCAAAATTCAAATATGAATTGGAAAAAGTAGGTTTACGATAGATGCCAGAGGTAAGTTTTGCCATTTCCTTATCAATCTTTAAGCCCACATCAAGATATGTTATAACTTCCACACTATAATCATAGGTAAACTTTAAAAATTCCACATTGGCATTAATATAGTCAAAAAAAAGAAAAAGGAAAGACCTCATATAAACAGATTTGGAGGCTGTAGACCTAGCCTAAGTAGTTCAATATCAGATAGAGAAGACAAACTTTATCTCATCCCTCATAGGTATTTGAACACCAATCAATGAGAATGGCTGAGTTAGTATCACAAACCGCAACAGAAAATACCATAACCCATCAAGAACACTGCCTATGCTCCCTTCTTGGATTTTTAGCAGATGATCAGGAAAATGAGCAAATATAGCCCTCTTCTCTTCTAGATTTATTTTTGGGTCGCTGAAATTCAAAGTTTAAGGGTTTCCTTACCCTTCCCTATCTTTAGCCAATAATAAAAGGTGGTTTCTCAATTCATTCCATCCAATGAACTCTGGAAGTTTGCACTCAAACTTCCAATGGGCAGAGCCTAAAGATTTTTGATAGAATCAAAATATGTCTTTACATTTCAAACAGATTTTCATATTTCTGGAACCACAATAAAGAAATATAAATGGCAAACTCTTCAGCATAAAGGAAGGATCTGACCTTGACTGAAAAAATCTACTTCAAAGGAGGAAAAAATGAAGCAACACTCAAAAGTCTGAAGTGCATGGAGTCCTTTTCCAGTACTGTCATCTCTACGAGGAATGAAGGAAATCTGCAAAGTCTAGACAGTGTACGGCACTGGAAAAGATGTGAGGAGCTACAGTCTGTGAACATTTTTGGTACTGAGCTGAGCAGACCTGAGCCTGAAGCCAAGTCCTACAGCTGCACAGGATGAACTGGATCATTTTAGAAGCTTTAGTTAGATCATCCTACTTACTGGCCCTTCCCAAGGAACATCAAAAATATTTTCAGCTTCAGTGAGAAAAATCAGATCACAGCTTGCTTTCCTGGGTTTTATATCCCTAGAAGATGATAAAAAAAGAAGTTATGTCTTATCATAACATTTGAACTGTGTTGTCGATCTTCACTAATCCTTGACTGTGGGCTTGGGTACAAGCCTCAGAACAGACACGTTTATTTCAGCTTGCACCTTCAAAATTTTTGAGCTAGGCTTTACCCATAATGCTCCTCTCAAAATTACCTCAGATCAAATTTGCCCAAAATTGTGGCAATCAGCAAATAAGAAAAGAGATCAGATATGTGTCCCCAATATGAAGCCAGTTCTTTAAACATTTGATCCACTAAGAGTCTCAGGTTGGGGGAAGATTGACAACACAGTTGGAATGTTTTGGCAAGACATAACTTCTTTATCTGATGTTGTCAATCTTCACATAATCCTAGACTGTGGGACAGCCCCTAGCTACCTGAATCTTGGGAGGGCTCACGGAAGAATATTCCTAAGCACCATCGAACAGAATGATGCTCATCCCCTGAAGACCTGATCCAATTTTTAATAAGTGATAAAAGTATGAGGAGAAGACCAAGTAGCTGCTGCACAAATATTATCTACAGAAACTCTGGCATGAAAAACTGCAGAAGTTGCGACCAGTTTTACTGGGCGTGAAAGGCAGAGCCCTTTTGATTGACAGATAAGTGTGATACAATCTTTGAGCCATTTTACCGAAGTAACCTTAGAAATTGGATTACCTAAAGAAAGCGAGGAAAAAGCAACAAGCAGTCGGTCAGATTTTCTGAAATCCTTCATTCTTTGCAGATAAAAATGTAGTTGTCTGTGGAGGTCTAATGAATGAAGGAAATACTCCTTTATTAGAAAAATTAGGGAAAAATACCAGGATTCAGATTCATCAGCCATAATGAAAACAAACACACACTCATCAGAAAAAAGGGACAGAGAAAGTTTTTTTTTTTTTTTTTCAAACGGAAAAGGAAAGGAAATACCAATGATGTTATTTTAGAAAATACATGAATAGGTGCAAAGAAGTACCAACAATGGTACCGAGGAAAGAACTACCAACGGTAGTGAAAGTAGATTGAGGAAGACACACACACACATGCTATTAAGATAATGAGAGGAGCGGGTACAGAAAAAAAGACACGAGATAAAAAGGGAGACATAAAAGAGAAGAAAGGATATTTTTAAAGGGAAAACTTACTTTAATTATAAGCCAAAGCTCAAGAGCGGTCTTACGCATCTGACACAAGAAGCAGCAAATGAGATCTGAGGCAATTTTGAGAGGAGCATTATGGGTAAAGCCTAGCTCGAGAGTTTGGAAGGCGCAAGCTGAAATAAATAGCAGAGCCGGTTCCGAGGCTCAGAACCAAGCCCAAAGTCAAGGATTATGTGAAGACTGACAACATCAGATGTGACGGTTATGCCTTGGAGATATTTCAGTTTGACTGTAGACTTTTGATATAACCTAAAAGGTTAGTTTTTTTCTTTTTAGCTGGCAGAGAAATAGTCAAACAATGAACATTAACAGCAATACAATATGAAAAGAAGTGAAACCAATTTGATGAAAGATTAGTCTTGTACGAAGACTTTCTGAAAATGCTTTGCAAGTCTGTGGTCCTTTTCCAACAAAACTTCTTTACCACAGACATGCACAAAAGTTCTCATATCCATATACTAATGCTAACTGTTCTTTTCCTGTGTGGGTCTAGCCCCACTGAATATATCTGCAAATGCTCCTGACCCACAAGCAATTGATTTATTTTCATATAAATCACAGCTTCTATGCCATTATGACTGTCATCTATTTGCAATACAATTGTCTTGTTCATATAACAGGATTTTGAGAATGGAATTTCTGAAAGTTTCTTAAACATCTCAGAGCACCCTTCCTTTTCATAGCTCCATTTCCAGCCTTCATCTCGCTCTACTTGCTTTCTTACAGGTACAGCTAATTCTGACATATTAGGAACAGACTTTGCAAGACACTGTTATCTTAGAAACCTATTTAACAACCACACATTCTCTTGTCATGGCACATGCAACTAATGGGATTTTTTTCAGGATCAGGTTTCAAGCTCTTCCAATGTTAAAATATAAGATGTGTACTTCAGACATGTTGCTCTTTATTTGCATGTGCTCTTATTTAACTTGAAAGTGTGCTGCCTTAATATGTAGCAGCTGTACCAGTCTCCTGTCATGCTTTCCATGTATATAAGCCTGCACTAAAAGATCATATGCTTATAGTATGTTCCAAGCTTTCATTTATGTAGACAATAAGTCTTTACAACACTCCGGCACTGACAAACCAGCAAACAAAAGCTTAACAAATTTGCCATCCTAATGTTACATAAAACATACAAAATTTGAAGCATACTTCACACACAGCCATGTCTGCCAGAAACCTCAAGTTTGCATTTAGTACTGATAACAATTTAGCATTGGCATTCTCCAGGTCATTTCTAAGGTATGCTACAGGTAATGCTCTCTCATAAAAATTCTATTTATATCTTGTGGATCAATATGGATATGCTTTTTTCCCTCTCTTTCTTCAACCAATGACCACTCTATTCACTCTGCTGGATCTGTTTCCTAATGATACATATTGCTTTTTATTCTTTTCAGTTCAAGTTCAATTTTGAGTGCTACATATTCTCTTCTAGAAGACTATATCAAAGACATGTACCAAGTTTAACTTAAATTTGGCATTTTCCTGGCAAGCCTCCGAAGCCTGGAAAAAAATCAATAGTCATGCAGATTATCATTGCTACAGTTGTGCACAGCAGTCAAGATATTCCTATATGAATAACATTCAACATAAAAGCAGTCATTGTTTTATAACTGAATTACTTTTAGATTCATTGAAGCCTGATGATTCAAAGAATTATGATAATCTAAATTCATGTGCCACTATCTGAAGTAAAACAAAATCTTATTTTTTGCATTGACATGTCAGACGTTTGTGACCTAATGTTGCTACCCAATGGCACAACCAGGGTAAGTTAGTAGAAACAGCTTTATCTTGGGTACTTTCTAGCCCCAAAGCATATTGTCTGACAAAACACTTCACTCTTCATCTATACCATGTTACCTTAGCAACTTGAGAGGTATGGCAGGATATGATTTGCGTTATCATGCATTTTCTGAAGGATATGAAGTCTGAAACCTGAATTTGTTTGTGTCTTTCGGCTTTTCCCAGTTAGGGGTCGCCACAGCGGAACTCCGGTCCGTTAATGATTGGCAGTTGATTTTTTTGTACCGGGTTGCCAGGCCTGATGTACAACGTTCAACGAAGGTACACCCATTCACGCATGTCTCCACACAGAAGACGCTCTAGCTGAGAATCGAACCAGACAGCAACGTTACCGCAGCACCACCACTGCAGATAAGTCTGAAACCTGAATAAATGTCATTATTTAGTGAATTCATTCATAGGTGATTTACCAGAAAACCATAAATTTTATGAGAAGCAGACCAAAAATATAAGGCAAAAATCTAGACAGTTGAGAGGTACACATCCTGTCCATTAATTCCCAATATTTCCTTCCGCTTGCCTCATGTAACTGCTTCCTGACCATTAATCAGCTTTCACAGTATCAACTCTCCACTTCCCGAGTACTAAATGTTCAGCTTTCACAACTCTGTTCAATAACATGAAAATTATTTTCAAACATGTTTTTCCATGTATACATCTTAGAAAAGTTTCTAGCATGGATTCAGTAAGCTTGGTTAAATGCAGGATAATTCTATCATGACCACAGATTACAATTATACAATTCAGCCTATCCTTCACCAACTTTAGAGTGTTTGGGTCTACTATTCAGTTAAACCTGTAAAGAGCAAATACGTAACACCTGGCAAATTCATTCTGGCTTGACAATAATTATTGATATAGTCACTAAGTGCTATTTTTTCTCCTCACTACGAAAAGTTAAATACTTTTGTGGCTTCTTCCTCAGCAATGTATAAAAAAGAAACCATCTCTTCAAGATTTTTCAGCTAACCCACTTACAGTGGAGGATAAATCAAACTTCTGGATACAGAGTTTTATGTTTTCAACCAAGTTTCATTCAATCAAAAAAAATTTCATGGTGTGTAGCGTCACATTTCCACTGAGAAATATATTTCCAAATATGTGTTCCCCAGCAAATATATGGCTTCACTTCTACACGTGTATTTTCACTTCTCTTGGAGATTTCACCTGTTATGATGCATCATGTCAGGAGGCAGACACAACTGATGTTAAGTTTTGCCATGGTCTTCCATTCAGGATAGTCTTCTCTTACACAAAAAAATTAGTGATTTACTTAGCTAAACCTTACATAATCGAGAGATGTCTTCGGTACATAAACAGGATTCTGACAATTTATAGCAGAGATGTTCAGACTCTCAAAACTACCAGACATCTGTAACAACTTTATTTTATCACATGGAAGACTGTTCACATATGGTGGTCAGCTTCAACTCTGTAGAAGCACCCAACAAAATAATTGCTGGATATGCCTCAAAGTTTTGTGCTTGTGCTGTTCTTGCAACCTATAAAGTCTATTGGGCTTTTTGGGCACACTGGGCTGGAATTTAGGCTCTAATGAGACATTAAAAAGACACCCTCAAAGGCATGCAATTCAGAAAACATTGCTGAAGATTTTGGTTCTTTACACTGCAATTTACAGTACATCTTCAGGACTACTAAAAGTCCCTCTCCAAAACATACACAAAGTGATCCCACATTCAACTGTTATCCAAATTAGATATCCTGGAAGGTGGTGCATCTGAAAAGACTGTGTCACTGTTTATTACTCTAAGGATGATTGTACCTGACCTGAATATGACAGACTGTTCTCTCACAAATCAAAGCTTGATGACCCTTCAGGGAAGACTCATCTGCCCTTTCTTTGATGTAAATACCCCCAAGGTTGATGGTGTTGGGCTTAGCTTAGCACAACTACAAAACATTCCCCTTCATATCTTTTTTAATAAAATCACGGAGGACCTGCAGTAGTTGCCCAAGCAGGGGCATCCACAGATTGCACACCTTAGTTTCGAATGTCACATGGTGACTGCCTCATTAAGCAAAATAATGGCTGTATGACAACAAATATTCCCCTCTGGAAAAAAAATCCACCACAATTCTAGGAATTTCTACTGCCTGTACCTGCTTTGAAGGGGGAACTGGATGTCTCTTCTGAGGAAGGTACACAGGCAAATACTGGGCATGCAGTACAGGAAACCATTAGGGACCCTAGCCCAATTTCCTAAATGCTTCAAAGGAATGTGTGATTAAGTGATTTGCTCAATATCATAAAACAGACAAATAAAGTTGGGGGAATCAAATTCTACTGCACACTAAGAGGCTCTTTAACAGTTAACCGTGTTAAACTTTTGCTTTGACAGAGGATGAGGGGTATAAGCTGACGTCTATCAAACAAAATCTAGCGGTGAAGCAGTATTAAACTTCTGAGGTCTGTCTTATGATACTATCAGTTCTCTGTCTAACTGTAACGAGGCTACAGAAGAAAGAGATTACCAGAAAAGCAAACAGAATAGTAACCTGGGGTTGGGGCAGAAATAACTGGGCCTCACTGGTACCAGGAATTTTGGGCCTTAATGAAATTAGTCGGGTGTCTCAGGCCCCAGAATCTCCACACATGAACTCCTTAATCAAACCTTTCCATCTGCCATTCTTCAGTGTTTATGATGTCTTTTCTGACTTCGTTAACTTTCCTCCGAAGTAATAAAATGGTTGACAGCTCTTCTGGTGGTGGTTTGTCCTGGTAAGGGGGGGGGGGAGCATGTTCCTGGTTTCAGAGTTACCAACTTTCCATGTTCCATAAAAGCCCATGACTGCTAAATCTCATCAAATGTCCCTTCTCACTAAAACTCTAACTATTCACAATTGTTTACAGCATGTTCCTCATAATGACAAAATAAGCAATGACAATTGTACTCCTTAGGGGAATCTACCATCCACATGCACTGATACTAATGACTTTTTCTGAGAACATTAGCCATCCAACTCCCACCAAAAACAATCACATGGTGCTTATAACAGAAATAACAGCCTTACAATTAAACAATAAGCAACAACAGTAATAAAATTAATTGAGGCAGTTGCTAAAATGGGTACTTATTGCTCTTTCACTCTTTGCCATGAAGTGAATGATGAATTTAGATGAGATAACAATTCACTACAGTAGTAAAAAGGAAATGAAGATGTTGTGGTCGACATTCTCCTTTACTGCTGAACTGTCTGCATGACAGTGTCACCTGACAGCAAAACCTAAGAAAGCAAAGTTGGAGTTTAAAAGCTTGTATGCTTTGATTTTATTAGCTTGTAACTGTAAAGAGTCTGTTTTTCAAAATCCACTAATCTTTATTTCATGTTTTCCACAGCGTTTCCTAAACTGGGTATCTGTTTTGTTGACAGAGTTGTGCTTAGATGAAACAGTCAGTGGAACTGCTTACTTTTTTGCCAAGGTGAGCTCATACTTTGTCTACTGGTGTGATGATACCCGAAGTCTGGTCTGAATAATCTCATTTACCTACGAATGTAATGAAACACTTATCCTAGCTGAAAGACAATATGCTTCCCTGGCTGGCTGCAGTATTGATGGTTGTGCTCTATTCACTAGCAAAAAAATATGCTAAGTAGCTGTCATGTAACAATGGACATTATGTCACTACTGATGAACTCTTCTTATGCTATGCATCAGCATAATTCTTTGTCAAAGGGCTAGTTAAACAGCCCAGCTGGTGTCCTCTAACAATGGAGAGAAAGTACAGTTGTGTACACTTATCATAAATGTAGATGTTAGAGTGTATTCACTGCTGCAGTCATTACATTTGGGTAATCTGCTGGCAGGTTGCCCTCAGTCAGCCTGATTAACAAAGTCTTGGGTCCTGCGTCGGTTGCTGTCCCTTCTTCCATGACATCAGGTGGTCAGGGGTATAAAACATGCATCTGAAGCCATTACATCAGTTTTTCTTGCCCTAGATGTCAGTTGCCCCCCAAATGGGGAGCAAAAAATATATATATATATATATATGTACATAATAAAAAACACAAAAATATACCTCCAAACAAAAGCAAATACACCAAAAAGACTTTTAAGCATAATGAAAGAAAGAAGAGGTATAGTAAAAGAAAACAGGGCTGGAGGGAGGGTAATCAGGACTGCAACAGTGAATACACTCAAACATCTACATTTATGGTAAGTGTACACAACTGTACTATGTTCATCGTGTTTCACTGTTGCAGTCATTACATTTGGGTAGATTCCCAAAGCTAAGGTTGGGAGGATGGATTTATACAGCATTAGGACCAGCTATAAGGCCCTGCAAAACAGCAGTGGCAAAGTCAGCTATGGATTTAGAGAAAACTGGCAAGTGATAATGCTTGGTGAAAGTATGAACTAAACTCCAGGCAGCAGGCTTCTAGAATATCCCTGGTAGGAACACCTCTGAGAAAGGCTGCTGAAGTAGATGCAGCCCTGGTGGAATTAGATCTGATCCCCTGGGGGATAGGTTTTCCAAGGTACTTATAACAGAAATGAATACAATGGCTTATCCATTTAGAAATGCTTTGCTTTGAAATAGCCTTCCCCTCTGCCCCTGCAGCAAAAGCTACCAGCAGTTGTTCAGATTTTCTTCGAGATTTAGTCCTGTCCAGGTAGAATCTAAGTTGTCTGTGTACATCCAATGAATGCAGAATCCGCGCTCCCTTGTTCTGTGGAATGGGAAAGAAAGTTGGCAAATGAATGGACTGATTAAGAGAGACACTGGATACCACATTGGGCATGAATGATGGATTGGTCCTGAGTGACACCCTGTCCGCATGAAAGATGATGAAAGGCTCCACTGCCATAAGGGCCTGTAATTCAGATATCCTTCTAGCTGAAGTGATTGCTAAAAGGAAGGCTGTTTTCCAGGAAAGAAATTTTAAGTCTGCAGTTGCAGCTGGCTCGGAAGGAGGTAGAGTGAGTTTCTCCAATACAAAGTTAAGGTCACAGGCAGGGGGGGTTGGATCTCTCCTGGGTGGTCTTTTTTGGCCCCTCTGAGATACTGCTTTAGAAGATGAGAGAAGGGGGGGGGTATGTGTTGTAATGAGCTGAAATGGCTGAAGCATGGACTTTTATGGAAGAAAAAGACAGGCCCTTATGAAGCATCACAGTTAAATATTGCAAAATCTGAGGTAAATTGGGCACTGCTGTGCTCATCCCTTGAGACTGATTCCAGGCACAGAATCTTTTCCATTTGTCAGCATAAGATTTTCTAGAACTAGGTCTTCTCACCTCCAAAATGACATCCATCACAGTTTTGCTGAGGGATGGTAAGGGTGAATTTAAGTGATTAGCCAAGCTGCAAGATTCAATGTTTGGAGCTGAGGGTGCAGAATTTGGTTCTCCTGCTGAGACAGTAAGGAAGGTGTCTGAGGCAGGAGCCATGAGAAATGTGCGACACACTGCGCAGGAGTGGGTACCAGTGTTGGCAAGGTCAGTCTGGAGCAATCAAAATCATTTTTGGTTTGTCCTGTTTGACTTTTAGTAGAACTTTGGCGGGCAGAGGGGGGGAAGGCATAGACTGATGTTTTTTTCCAGCTGAAGGACAGAACATCCACTTTCCAGGCTTTTTTGTGATGAGTTCTTTTGCAAAATTGGTCCAACTGGTAGTTCTGGGGTGAGGCAAATAGTTCTATGTCTGGGCTCCCCCATTTGCGTGTCAACATGTTGAAAATCCATGGTTCCTGTTTCCATTCATGAGGATCAATGAGGTTTCTGCTTAGTTTATCTGCCAGAACACTCTGCTTCCCTGGCAGGAATTGAGCTTGTAGTTGTACTTGGTAGCTCAAGGCCATATTCCACAATGCCATGGCTAGTCTGCAGAGGGGGTAGGAATGTGTACCCCCTGCTTGTTTATGTACCGCATAACCGTGGTGTTGTCCGTCTTTATCAGTAATTGTCCTGGATGAAGGCAGTCCTTGAAGGCTGTCAGTGCATTCTGTACAGCTAGCATTTCTTTTTGATTGATATGAAGGTGCATTTGACTTGGGCTCCATTTGCCCTGAATGCACTTCCCTGGCAGATGAGCCCCCCATGCATAGTCTGATGCGTCTGTAGTTAGGGTTTGGGCAGCAGGGGGTGGTGTGAATGGCAGTCCCTTGTTTTGGTGGCAGGCCTCTGCCCACCATAGTAACTCTAGGCGCAGGCAAGGTATGATAGGAATCATTGCTTCCAGGCTGTGACGATGTTGACTCCATAAACTTTTTAAGTCCCACTGAAGTTTCCTCATACGCAGTCTTGCATATGGAATTAGAAGTATGCATGAGGTCATGAACCCCAAGGCTTGCAGTATTTGCCTTGCAGATAGCAGGGTTTTGTGGCCGTCTGTTTGAATTAAGTCACTAAATTAATTTTCTTTTCTGGCGTAAGGAAAGCCATCTGAGCAGTTGTATTCAAGCTTGCACCCAGGAATGTAATTTTTTGAGAGGGTACCAGTTGAGATTTCTTTTTGTTTATGGTGTACCCTAGACAGGTTAGACATCTTTTTACAAACGCCAGATGTTTTAGAAGAATGGCCTGGTTTTCTGCCTGAATTAATCGTCCAGGTATGGATATATTTGAATATTTCTTTGCCTGCAAAATGCAATTACTGGAGCCAGGCACTTTAAGAATACTGTGGGCGCAGTAGACAAGCCAAAAGGCAGTGCAGAGAACTGATAATGCATGCAGCCTGCTTTGAAGCATAGGAATCTTCTGCAAGATTCCCTGATTGGGATATGCAGGTAAGCATATTTTAAACCGAGAGTTGCCAACCAGGCATCCTTGCATAGGAAGTAACTGGTGAAGAGTCAGCATCTTGAATGTTGGAATGTCCAGAAAGGTGTTTAGAGTAGACAGGTCCAGAATTGAACACCATTAGTCTTTTCTGGGCACCAGGAAAAGTCTGGAATAGAAACCTTGTCCCTTTTCCTCTTCTGGTACTAGTTGAATAGCCCCCATGTTTAGGAGGGAAAGTACTTGTTTCTGAGCCTCTGCCCACTGATTTGGGGGAAGGTCTGGCCACCTGTTTGGAGTTGGCAGCATGTGGAAATTAAATCTGTATCCCTGGGACACTATATTTAAAAAGTACAGTTGTGTACACTTACCATAAATGTAGATGTTCGAGTGTATTCACTGTTGCAGTCATTACATTTGGGTAATCTGCTGGCAGGGTGCCCTCAGTCGGCCTGAATTCCAAAGTCTTGGGTCCTGCATCGATTGCTGTCTTCTCTTCCATGATGTCAGGTCATCAGGGGGTATAAAACATGCAGCCGACATTTTCGTTAGTTTTTCTTGCCCCCAATGTCAGGTGCCCCCAACAAAGGTAGCAAAATTATATATATATATATATATATAGATATATAGATATATATAGATATAGATATATATATATATATATATATATATATACATGCATCAATATAAACTTTACCTTCATCTACAAGCAAATACACCACATAGGTTGTAGAAGATAAAGAAGGAAAGAAACTTCAGAATGACAGGGAGATGGCGGGAGGGTAACCTGGACTGCAACACTGAATACACTCGAACATCTACATTTATGGTAAGTGTACACAACTGTACTATGTTCTTCCTGTTTCACTGTTGCAGTCATTACATTTGGGTAGATTCCCAAAGCTCTGGTTGGGAGGCTGGAGCTAAACAGCATTAGGTGCGGCTATAAGGCCCCGCAGCACTGCAGTGGCAAAGCCTGCCCTGGACTTAGAGAGGCAAATGGTAATGCTTTGTAAAGGTGTGAACAGAACTCCTAGTAGCAGCCTTTAGAATGTCATTGGTTGGTACTCCCCTGAGAAAGGCTGCTGAAGTAGCTGCAGCTCTGGTGGAATGAGACCTAATGCCCTTGGGCACAGGTTTACCATGGTGTAAGTAGCAGAAACGGATGCAGTGGCTTATCCACTTTGAAACTGTCTGCTTTGAAATAGCCTTTCCTTCTGATCCTGCAGCATATGACAGTAGTAATTGCTCAGTTTTTCTTAGAGCTTTTGTCCTGCTCAAGTAGAATCTTAGCCGTCTGTGTACATCCAAGGAATGCAGAATTCTCTCCCCCTTGTTCTGCGGATTTGGATAAAAAGTTGGCAAATGAATTGTTTGGTTAAGGGCCACACTGGAAACCACCTTAGGCATAAAAGTAGGATTTGTCCTCAGAGACACCCTGTCTGGGTAAAATATGATAAAAGGCTCTACAGCCATGAGGGCCTGTAGCTCTGAAACTCTTCTTGCTGAAGTAATTGCTAGCATCAGAGCTGTTTTCCATGCTAAGAACTTTAGATCAGCGGTAGCAGCTGGTTCAAATGGAGGCATGGTGAGCTTTTCCAACACATAATTGAGGTCCCATGCAGGTAATGGTGATCTTCTAAGAGGCCTTAAATTTTTGGCTCCTCTAAGATGAATGGACCAACAACAGGAACTGGAGGACTGAAACCACCACAAAATCGAATTTGACCTAGGTTTCGTCTTTATTCAGACTTCTTCAGAACAAATGTTAAAAAATGGTCACACACCAGAATTTATACAGCTTAAGATGACATCATTGATCAATTAGTCAATTAAAAAACTTTCATCATGCTTAAAGCAACCTGAGCACACACACACAAACAACTAATAATATAATAACATACTGCATTAATAATAATAATAAAAGTTTTTTTTAGTAAATACTTCATAAATCAAAATCTAGAATTACATAATGAAACATGATAAGATAATAAACACTAAACCCCACACCAAATAGTATATGACAGTGAATTAAGTACAATCATTATACATGACAAGTGGAATTGTTGGCTAATCACCCAAGAATATGTTTCAGTTTCAAGATTGGGGCTATACTGATGTGGTCATTAATGCCAGGGAAAACTGTTGCATTCAACCTACGTTGCCACCTCATCTCACTAATGTCTAAATGCAAATCTAAAACCCTACCCTGTACATCCTTAACTATGTTTTACAATATACAAAATTTAAAATGATGCCCACCATGCATTTCAATGTGCCTGTAAAGGGCATTGGTGGTTTTCCTTAGCCTTATATCTGACAGGTGCTCATTAATCCTGTCTCTAAAGGCTCTACTAATTTTTCCGACATAAAATGCCGGACACTGTGCACACTGTGCCATATACACCACATTTTTTGTATAACAATCAAAATGCCCATATAATCTAACAGGTGCACCTGCCACTTGTACGTTTACACCTGTTGGTAGAATGTGATGGCACACACTACATCTACCACATTTAAAGTTCCTGACGGGCCTACCAGTTGCATTGGAAACATTGTCACCCTTCTCTAATAATTGTTTCAATGACCTTGCCTTCCTAAAAACACATTTGGGATGACTACCAAGCTTATCCCATACCAAACAATCCAACCTAAGAAACCTCCAATTATTGTGTATGATGTCCCTAATATTGGGAGCATCATAAGAATAGGTGGTGATAAAATAAAGGTTGTGTTCTAGAAAATGACTACTGATATTATCAGTCGCAGGTAAAGTATGGCCATCATTGCCAACATTGACAATTTGATTACTTGTCTCCTGGCCCACTATTATGGGATATATACTTATTCTCCCTTTAATTAGTGGCCAATACACCCCTTCATCCCTCTTCCGTTTAACTTCCTCCACTACAGCGTGACACATACCTTTGGGGTATCCTCTCCTCCTCTAAGATACTGCTTTAGTACAGGATGAGAAAAGATTGGTGGCTCTGTATTGTAATGACCCGAAATGGTAGAGGCATGGATTTTGAATGATGAGAAAGATAGGCCTTTGTCAAGCATCTCAGTTAAGTATTGTAATATCTGAGGAATATTTGATTCTGCTGTATCAGTTCCTTGTGCTTGATTCCAAGCACAGAATCTCTTCCATTTGTCAGCATAAGATTTTCTAGTACTAGGCCTTCTGGCTTCCAAAATGACATCCATCATAGCTTTATTGAGAGGTGTTGTTTGTGTGACTACATGATTAGCCATGCTGCCAGGTTCACAGTCTGTAGTTGATTGTGCAGGATCTGATTGTTTTGTTGGGACAGTAGTTGTGGTCTTTGAGGCAAGGTCCAAGCTGGGTATTGAGCCAAGTTCACTGGATATACAAAACAGGAACACATTCACTGTAGGTTTGAAAGTTCTTTTAATTCTGGTACCTCGGCCTTCGCCTTCTCCTGGAATACATTTTACTGAATCAAACACCACCCTTTTTATATCATGCTTAATTGAATTATTAGTGCACTTAACCCATTAACCCTATTTTAATTGCCTTCATTATTAATGCAACCATATAACCTGCATCTTAGAACAATATCTTCTGTAATAAAACCAAATAGTTTTAAACTTCATATGAATGCATTTATAAAATATCTTTACATATTAAGCCAAGTTCCTTAGGAATGGGTACAGTATTGGCATGGCCAGTCCGGGGCAATTAATATCATCTTTGGCTTCTCTTGTCTGACTTTTAGGAGGACCTTGGGTAGAAGAGGCAGAGGAGGAAAGGCGTAAACTGATAGGTTTTTCCAACTGAAGGATAGGGAGTCCACCTTCCATGCTTGTCTGTGATAAGTCCTTGTGCAGAATCTTTTCAATTGATAATTTTGAAGAGAGGCAAATAGATCTATGTCTGGGCTCCCCCATCTCTCTGTTATCATGGTGAAGACTTGTGGATTTAGTTTCCACTCGTGAGGATCCATAAGGTTTCTGCTTAAATCGTCTGCCAGAGTGTTTTGTTTTCCTGGCAGGAATTGAGCTTGAAGATGTATTTGGTTGGTCAAAGCTGTATCTCACAGTGCCATGGCTAATCTGCAAAGGGGGTACGAGTGTGTGCCCCCTTGCTTGTTTATATACCACATGACTGTGGTGTTGTCCGTCTTTATCAGTAGTTGTCCTGGATGAAGTAAGTCCTTGAAGGCTGTTAGGGCATTTTGAACAGCTAGCATCTCTTTCTAGTTGATACGTAGATGCATTTGTTTTTGTGCCCATTAGCCCTGAATGCATCTTCCTGCCATGTGGGCCCCCCAGACATAATCTGATGCATCTGTTGTTAATGTTTGGCTGGCAGGGGGTAGAGTGAAGGGCAGTCCCATGTTTTGGTGACATGCCTTTGCCCACCATAGAAACTCCTGTTGCAGGCAGGGAATGAGAGGAATCATTGTTTCCAGACTGTGTGAATGTTGACTCCATAAACCTTTTAGGTACCACTGAAGTTTCCTCATATGCAGTCTTGCATTTGGAATTAGTAGGATGCAGGATGCCATGAAGCCCAGAGCCTGCAGAATTTGCCTTGCAGAAGACTGGGTTTTTGTTGCCATCAGTTTGAAGTAAGCAGTCAGTTGCCTTTGCTTGTCTTGCATGTTGTAAGCCATCTGGGCAGTTGTAACCAAGCTTGCACCAGGAATGTTGTCTTTTGAGAGGGAACCAGTTGTGATTTCTTTTTGTTTATTGTGTACCCTAGGCATGTTAAAAGCCTTTTCACAAACGCCAGGTGTCGAAGAAGAGTGTCCTTGTTCTCTGCTTGAATGAGACAGTCGTCCAAGTAAGGATATATCTGTATACTTTTATATCTGCAAAATGCAATTACTGGTGCCAGGCACTTTGTAAAGACCCTGGGCGCAGTAGATGAGCCAAAGGGCAGTGCAGAGAATTGGTAATGCATTAAGCCAGTCTTGAATCTGAGGTATCTTCTGCATGATTGTCTTATTGGGATGTGCAGGTATGCCTCTTTTAGGTCTAAAGTCACCAGCCAAGCATTCTTGACCAGCATGGGCAGAATCTGCTGCAAAGTCACCATTTTGAACTTTGGAATATCCAGGTATGTGTTCAAAATAGATAAATCCAGTATTGGCCGCCAGGTCTTGTCCTTTCTGGGTACCAAGAACAGTCTTGAGTAAAACCTTTGTCCTTTTTCCTGTTCTGGTACTGTCTGAATGGCCCCCATATCCATGAGGGGCATAACCTGTTTCTTTGCCTCTGCTCATTGATTTTTTGGCAGATCTGGCCAACCATTTGCCATTAGCAGAGTGTGGAAATGGAATCTGTATCCCTGTGATGCAATGTTTAGTATCCACTTGCCCTGGGTTATTAACTGCCAATTTTGAGCAGTAAGTGCTAATTTTCCCCCTGTGGGTGCTGCCAAAAGATAAGTGCATGGTTTAGGCAGAGGGAAATCATTGTGATTGCTTTCTGTAGGTTTGCGCTTTATCTCCTCCAGATTTGGCGGTGGAAGCACCCCATTGCTTTGACCTGTATGAATCTTGCGCCTGGTATCTGAAACCTTTAGGGTGTCTGGATTTGCCCCTTTGAGCTCTGTCTGACACAGGAAAGGACCAATTTTTTGTAGGTCAGTGTCTACTGAATCTTGGTGGCTGCACTTGTAAGAAGTCTTTAACAGTTTGCATAGACTTAGCTTTGTCTTCCATTTTCTTTAAAATCTCTTCTGCCTTAATGCCAAACAGAGAATCGTGCTGTAAAGGTGCATCTAGCAATTTAGCTTTAACATGATCAGGTAAAATTTGTTCCTTTAACCATGCATGCCTCAATTACAGATCCAGTAACTGCGGCCCTGCAGGAGGCCTCTAAGGAATCAAAACCACATTGCAAAGTATGCTTTCCAACTTGTTCAGCTGCATGCAATAATTCCTGCAATTCTTTATTTTCTGCACATTCTGAAATCAACATCATTTTCTGTTTCAGTAATCCCATAACATGTTGTTGGTACTTAAGCATATGAAATTGGCAGTTTAAGGCCCTGATTGCTAAGGCTGCAGATGTATAAACCTTTTTTCCCCATCTGTCTAGTGCCCTAGAATCTCTGTTAGAGGGGGTAGAATTTTTTTGCTGTTGAGGCCTTAATTCCCTTTGGACCCTGTGAAATAGTTACAGGATCAGCAGCAGGGTTTCTAAATAAAAATATATGTGAGTGAGGGACCCTGTAATATTGGTCAGGCTTACGGGGAGCCGAAGGTAAGGAGTCAGGGGTCAAGCTTGACTCCGAAACACATCATCCACAATGTCTAAAACAGGGGGAATGGCTAAAGGCTTGTGCTGAGGGAGAAGGAGGAAATCCCACAGCCTCTTTTTTGATTCTGAGAAGTCCTGACTTTTCCAGTGAAAATGCTCCCCAAAGTATGCAAAGTTTCTCCAAATGAATAATCCTCAGAAGGAGATGCAGATGGAATAGACTCCTCAGCA
Source organism: Protopterus annectens (assembly GCF_019279795.1). Classification (NCBI taxonomy): domain Eukaryota; kingdom Metazoa; phylum Chordata; order Ceratodontiformes; family Protopteridae; genus Protopterus; species Protopterus annectens. The sequence continues at coordinate 126,624,476 of NC_056744.1, read as the reverse complement.
TCAGAATCCTCATAGGGAGGTATAGATAATTCCTGATCAGAAGAGGAATCAGAAGAAATTGAAACTTGATCTGAAGATTCATAATTAGTGTCTTGCCTAGGCCTCTTATCTGGAGGGGGATGGATACCCCTGATCAAGGTAATAAGGTCTTCAGCCATTTTGATCATCTGTTTTTTAAGCATAGAGGCCTGTGCACGTGGCTCATGTGTCTTTTTTTTAGTTTTAGAAGTTGCTTTTCTTTACTTTTGCAGCTGTTGTTGGTTTGATATACAAATGTTCAGGTCTGAATACACCCTCAGAAGTCAGTGCCTGCTCAGTGACTCCAGACCCATCCGAGGGAGATACATTCATCGATCCAATTCCTTGATTATCTTGCGGCATGCCAGACTCCACATGGGTGTCGGTAGAGGCCTGCAACTCAAAGGTAGCGGGTATCAGGGGCTGCGGAAGTGCCTCACTGAGTACCGGTAAACCGGCGACTGGCTTAGAAGCTTTGTCGTCGGTTTTGGATCTCAACTGCCTTTCTCTGTCCTTTTCTTTGCATTTTTTATGTACTCCGATAGTCGGATTGCTATCGGACGACATTTCTGGGTAGTTAAATCTGTTTCCAAAATACACTGATGCAAAAATATACCATCGCTTAATAGTGCGTTAGTTAAATCTAGCACAAAACCGACAACCAGGCATGTTGTGATCAGGGCCTAGGCAAGGAATACAGTATAAATGGAAATCTTTATGAGGTATTTGCTTCCCACAAGAAATACAATTATTAACTTTTTCTGACATCGGTAAAAAGCAAGAAAAAGTTTCCCCAATGGGTACTTGGCTTTAGTGAAGACTTCGGTTCTAAAACTCAAACTCGAATATTTCAGTAGTCAGCCGACCGGCACTTGCGAAATGCTTCTGCTTCGGGTACTGCGCGGCAAGAAAGACTACAGAAAATGGCGGCAGCTGCATGTTTTATACCCCTGACATCATGGAAGAGAAGACAGCAACCGACGCAGGACCCAAGACTTTGGAATTCAGGCCGACTCTGGGCAACCTGCCAGCAGATTACCCAAATATAGTGACTGCAACAGTGAAATACGAAGAACATCCCATTTGTCCTGGGTTATAAGTTGCCAGTTTCTTGAATGAAGAGCCAGTTTTCCCCCCAAAGGGGCGGCTAAGAGGTAAGTGCTTGGTAATTTCAAAGGGAAGTCATTGAGACTGTTTTCCTTAGGGTGGTGCCTTGTTGTTTCCAGATTTGGAAGTGGAAGCGCCCCATTGCTTAGTTCTCAAAGTCTCTGGGGACTGAAACCTGGTGGTTTTGGAATGTCTGGGTTTGGCCGTAGTTGCTCTGGAAGGAGCTGGAAAGGACCAGTTCTTAGTAGGCCAATGCCTACTAAATCTAGGAGGTTGCACTTGTAAGAAATCTTTTACAGTTTGCATAGATTTAGCTTTATCTTCCATCTTTTTTAGAAGTTCTTCAGCCTTATTGCCAAATAAGTGGTCCTGCTGTAAAGGAGCATCCAAAGGTTTTGCTTTAACATGATCAGGCAGAGATTGCTCCTTAAGCCAAGCATGCCTTCTAAGCACAGACCCAGTAACAGCAGCCCTACACGAGGCATCTAAGGAATCAAAACCACACTGCAAAGTATGTTTGCCAACTTGTTCAGCTGAATGCAATAATTCCTGCAAATCTTTATTCTCCACACAGTCAGAAATCAACATCATTTTCTGTTTAAGCAGTCCCATGATATGTTGTTGATATTTTAGCATAGGGAATTGACAGTTTAAAGCCCTGGTTGCTAAGGTTGCAGAAATGTAAACCTTTTTACCCCATCTATCCAGTGCCCTGGTGTCTCTATCAGAAGGGGTAGGATTTTTAGCAGTAGAAGCCTTAATGCCCTTGGGCCCCTGAGAAATGGTTTCCGGGTCCGCAACAGGATTTTTGAAAAGGAATTTGTGGGACTCAGGAACCCTCTATCAACAATACCTAGTACAGGAGGTATAGCCAAAGGCCTATGCTGAGGAAGGAGGAGGAAATCCCTAAGCCTCTTTTTGGATTCAGAGATATCCTGACTTTCCCAGTGGAAATGCTCCCTTAAGGTATGTAAAGTTTCCCCAAGAGAGAAATCCTCTGGTGGAGAAGCAGAGGGAATGGAATCCTCTGCATCAGAGTCCTCATAAGTAGGAATGGATAAATCCAGATCATTAGAAGAGCCAGAAGAAACAGAGTCCTGTTCAGAAGATTCATAGTCAAATTCAATCCTAGGCCTCTAAGAAGGGGGGGGGGTTGACTACCCCTGATTATTGTAATTAAATCTTCAGCCATTTTAATCAATTGTTTTCTAGGCAAAGAGGCCTGAACATGTGGCCTGGGCGTTGGTTTTTTAGACATAGATCGAGATTCAGACCTTAGCAAAGAAGTTGGAGTCGGTTTAATATGCAAGTCTGTAGAGGCCTGAATACACACACAAAGCATGCTCTGGACCCATCCAAGGTAGAGACATCTGCGGGTTCCATATGTGAAGTATCTTGTGGCATACCGGACTCCACATGGGTCTCCATAGAGGCCTGTAATCAGAAGTAGCGGGTATCAGGGGCTGCGAAAACGCCTCACTGAGTACCGGCGAACTGGCGACTGGCTTAGGAGAAGCGTCATCGGCAGTTTTGGACCTCGACGGCCTGTCTCTGTCTTTCTTTGCATTTTTTCGGTATTCCGGTAGTCGGATGGCTAACCAACGTAATTTTTGGATAATTAAACCGAGAACCGAAATATTTTGAAGCAAAAATGTACCAATGACAGATAGTGCGCTGATTAAATAAAGCACAAAACTGACAGCAAGGTATGTTGTGGTCAGGGCCTAGGCAAGGAATACAGTACAAATGAAAATCCTTATGAGGTATTTGCTTCCCACAAGTAATACAATTATTAACTTTTACTGACATTGGTAAGAAGCAAGAAAAAGTTTCCTCAACGGGGTACTTAGCTTTAAGTTGAAGACTTCGGTTCTGAAACTCGAAAAAGTACAGTTGTGTACCTACCATAAATGTAGATGTTCGAGTGTATTCACTGTTCAGTCATTACACTTGGGTTATCCTGCTGGCAGGCTACCCGCAGTTGGCCTGAATTCCAAAGTCCTGGTCTGGCGTCGGTTGCTGTCGCCTCTTCCCTGACGTCAGTGCGCCAGGGGTATATAAGATGGAGCCGATGCCATTTTCTTCAGTTTTTCTTGCCCCAGATGTCAGGTGCCCCCAAGAAGGTAGGTGATACTTATAAAAACATACAGTAAAATAAAACAATACCTTCATCTACAAGCAAATACACCACATAGGTTGTATAGGTTAGAGAAGTATAGATAAGTCCCAGCAAAGAAAGGGGGATGGAGGGTTGGTAACCTGGACTGCAACAGTGCATACACTCGAACATCTACATTTATGGTAGATACACAACTGTACTATGTTCATCGTGTTTCACTGTTGCAGTCATTATACTTGGGTTGAATCCCAAAGCTGAGGTAGGGCGCTGGGTCTAAATAGGATTAGGAGTGGCTATGAGGCCCTGCAGAACTGCAGTGGCAAAGCCTGCTCCGGATATAGAGTAAAGAGGTAAGTGATTATGCTTGGTAAAAGTGTGCACTGAACTCCAAGTTGCAGCCTCCAAAATTTCCTTGGTTGGTACTCCTCTGAGAAAGGATGCTGAAGTGGCTGCTGTCCTGGTACAATGTGGCCTAATATTCTTAGGCACTGACTTACCATGTTGTGCATAGCAGAAACGAATACAGCGTCCTATCCATTTTGAAATAGTCTGCTTTGAGATAGCCTTTCTGTGTGATCCTGCAGCATATGCTACAAACAGTTGCTCAGTTTTTCTGAAAGCTTTTGTTTTGTCCAAGTAGAAGCGTAGCTGTCTGTGTATGTCCAATGAGTGCAGAAGTCTCTCCCCTTTATTCTGGGGATTTGGATAAAATGTTGGCAAATGAATGGTTTGGTTAAGATCCACACTGGATACTACCTTTGGCATAAATGTTGGGTTTGTCCTTAGGGAAACCCTGTCCGGATGAAAAATGATAAAAGGTTCCACTGCCATTAATGCCTGTAACTCTGAGACTCTTCTTGCTGAAGTTATTGCTAGGAGCAGAGCAGTTTTCCATGATAGGAATTTTATATCAGCTGTATTGGCTGGCTCAAAAGGAGGCAGTGTGAGCTTTTCCAAGACAAAGTTGAGGTCCCATGTAGGTATCGGTGCTCTCCTTGGGAGGTTTTATGTTTTTTGCCCCTCTGAGGTACTGTCTTAGCAGTGGATGAGAGAAAATAGGAGGTTCCGTATTGTAATGAGCTGACATGGCAGAGGCATGGATCTTAATTGAGAAGGATAGGCCTTTGTCCAGCATCTCAGTTAGGTATTGTAAAATCTGAGGAATATTGGGAACAAGTGGTTCAAGTCCTTGTGCCTGGTTCCAAGCACAGAATCTTTTCCATTTTTCTGCATAAGATTTCCTGGTGCTGGGCCTCCTGGCTTCCAAAATGACATCCATAACAGCTTTAGAGAGAGGTGTGTTCTGAGTGGCTATATTATTTGCCATGCAGCCAGATTTAAGGTTCTGAGTTGGCTGTGCAGTATCTGATTGTTTTGTTGAGTCAGAAGATAAGGAATTTGAGGTAAAGTCCAGGCTGGGCCTTGAGACAAGGTCTTTAGGATTGGGTATCAGTGCTGGCGTGGCCAGTCTGGGGCAATCAGAATCATTTTTGGCTTCTCTTGTCTGACTTTTAGGAGTACCTTGGGAAGGAGAGGCAGTGGTGGAAAGGCATAAACTGTTAGGGTTTTCCAGCTGAATGATAGAGCATCCACTTTCCATGCTTGTGAGTGACAAGTCCTTGTGCAGAATCTCTGTAGTTGGTAGTTGCAAGGGGAGGCAAAAAGATCTATGTCTGGGCATCCCCATTTCTTTGTTATCATGTTGAAGACCTGTGGATCTAGTTTCCACTCATGAGGATCCATGAGGTTCCTGCTTAGTTTGTCTGCCAGAGTATTTTTCTTTCCTGGCAGGAATTGTGTCTGCAGATGTACTTGATAGGTCAGTGCTGCGTTCCACAAAGTCATGGCTTGCCTGCAGAGGGGGTAGGAATGTGTGCCCCCCTGCTTGTTTATGTACCACGTAACTGTAGTATTGTCCGTCTTTAGTAATAGTTGTCCTGGATGTAGTAGATCCTTGAAGGCTGTCAGGGCATTCTGTACAGCTAGCATCTCTTTTTGATTGATATGAAGATGCATTTGGTCTGTGGGCCACGTGCCCTGAATACATTTTCCTGCCATGTGTGCCCCCCAGGCATAATCTGATGCATCTGTTGTTAGTGTCTGCCTGGCTGTGCGTAAAGTGAAAGGCTGTCCCTTGTGGTGACAGGCCAGTGCCCACCATCAAAACTCCTGTTGCAGGCAGGGAATATGAGTTATTATTGTTTCTAGGCTGTGGTAATGTTGAGTAAAAACACTTTTTAGATACCATTGTAGCTTCCTCATATGCAGTCATGCATATGGAATTAGCAGGATGCCATGAAGCCCAAAGCCTGCAGAATGTTTCTTGCAGGTAGCTGGGTCTTTGTTGTCATCATTTGAAAGTAATGAGTTAGTTGCCTTTGATTGTCTGGCGTGAGATAAGCCATCTGGGCAGCTGTATTTAAGCTTGCACCCAGGAATATTATCTCTTGAGAGGGCAGTAGTTTTGATTTCTTTTCATTTACTGTGTACCCTAGGCAAATTAGTAATCTTTTTAGAAACGCCAGATGCTTTAGTAGAATGTCCTTGCTCTTTGCTTGAATAAGGCAGTCGTCCAAGTACGGATATATTTGAATTCCTTTTTGTCTGCAAAATGCAATTACTGGTGCCAGGCATTTGGTGAAGACCCTGGGCACAGTAGATAAGCCAAAGGGCAGTGCAGAGAATTGGCAATGCATTGAGCCAGCTATGAATCTGAGGTATCTTTTGCAAGATTGTCTGATCGGGACATGCAGGTATGCCTCTTTGAGATCCAAAGTAACTAGCCAAGCTTTCTTGCCCAGCATGTGTAGAAGTTGCTGCAGTGTCAACATTTTGAATTTTGGAACATCCAGGAAACATCCAGGAAAGTATTTAGAATAGACAGGTCCAGTATTGGTCTCCAGGCTTTGTCCTTTCTGGGTACCAAGAAAGGTCTTGAGTAAAATCCTTGCCCCTGTTCTTGCTGTGGTACTTTTTGAATAGCTCTCATGTCCATGAGAGCAGAAATTTGTTTTTGTGCCTCTGCCCATTGATTTTGTGGCAGGTCTGGCATACCTTTTGCCCTTGGTAGGGTGTGAAAGTGGAACCTGTAACCCTGAGAAACAAATTCAGAACCCATTAGTCCTGAGTGATCATTGCCAATTTTGTGAGAAAAGTGCTAGTTTTCCCCCTAAGGGTGCTGCCAAAAGGTAAGTGCTTGGCATTTGTAGAGGAAAGTCATTGAGACTGTTTCCTATAAGGTTGTGATTTGTCCTCTCCACCTTTGGGGGCTGAAGCACCCCATTGTTTAGGTCTGTATGAGCCTTGGGGCTGAGATCTGCCTCTTGGGCGTATGTATCTGCCTCTTTGTGGCCTGTCTGACACTGGAAAGGACCAATTTTTAGAAGGCCAGTTTCTGCTAAATCTAGATGGCTGAACCTGCAAGAAATCCTTTACTGTCTGCATTGATTTTGCTTTATCCTCCATTTTCTTTAACACCTCTTCTGCCTTAACACCAAACAAAGTATCATGCTGTAATGGAGCATCCAATAATTTTGCTTTAACATGATCAGGTAAACTCTGTTCTTTTAATCAAGCATGCCTTCGAATGACAGAACCTGTAAAGTACAGTTTTGTACCTACCATAAATGTAGATGTTCGAAGATCCACATTGCTGCAGTCCTTACATATGGGTAGTCCGCTGTCCTCGGTCGGCCCGAATACCAAAGTATTAGGCTGACGTCGGTCAAGGCGCTTAAAACTGACATCAGGACGTCAGGGTACAAAAGCGCATGACCGACGTCATTTCCTCAGTCTTTTCTTGCCCCAGATGTCAGAAGGCCCTAACAAGAAAGGCCAAAGCCAAAACCAGCAAAAACTAACCAACCACCTGCACTAACCATATTTACAATATGTACAACACAAACCACACCACCACCTTCAACAACAGAGGGAAGGAGGGAGGGATTGACTGCAGCAATGTGGATCTTGAACATCTACATTTATGGTAGGTACAAAACTGTACTATGTTCTTCATCTCACATTGCTGCAGTCCTTACATATGGGTAGAATCCCAAAGCAGAGGTAAGGGAGGATGGCAAAACTATAAAGCATTAGGAGCTGCCAAAATGCCCTGTAAAATTGCAGTGGCAAATCCAGCCCTGGATTTAGAGTAAAGTGGAAGGTGGTAATGCTTAGAGAAAGTATGCACTGAACTCCAAGTAGCTGCTTCCAAAATATCTTTAGTAGCCACCCCCCCTTAAAAAAGCTGTAGAAGTGGCAGTAGCCCTAGTGGAATGAGGCCTAATCCCAGCTGGAATCTCCTTACCATGATGGGAATAACAGAAAGCAATACAAAACCAATCCACTTAGAAATAGTTTGTTTTGAAACAGGTTTGCCCTGAGAACCCAAAGCAAAAGAAACAAACAACTGCTGAGACTGCCTGAACCCTTTAGTTCTGCTCAAATAATATCGCAACTGTCTGTGTATATCCAAAGTGTGCAAAATCCTTTCCCTTTATTTTGGGGGTTTGCATAAAAGTAGGCAAATGAATAGTTTGGTTTAAAGCCACACTAGAAACCACTTTAGGCATAAAAGAAGGGTTAGTACGCAAAGACACCCTATCCTTGTGGAAAATTAAGAAAGGCTCAACTGCCATAAGGGCCTGTAATTCAGAAACCCTTCTCGCAGAGGTAATGGCCAACAAAAAGCAGTCTTCCATGATAAATATTTCAACTCTGCCGATGCTGCAGGCTCAAAAGGTTGTAGAGTGAGTTTCTCCAACACAAAATTGAGATCCCAAGCAGGAGTAGGAGCTCTACGTGGAGGTCTTATATTCTTTGCCCCTCTAAGGAATTGCTTAAACAAAGGCTGAGAAAATAATGGTGGGTCACAGTCATAGTGAGCAGAAATTGCTGCAGCATGAACCTTTATAGAGGAGAAGGACAAACCTTTGTCCAATAACTCAGTAAGGTATTGAAGCAACACTTAAATTAGGTTTAGAAACATCAAAGTCCTTTGCTGTACTCCAAAATAAAAATCTCCTCCATTTATCTGCGTAAACTTTCCTTGTACTAGGCCTTCTGGCCTCCAAAATAACATTCAAAACTTGTTGTGGAAGCTGAGACCCTCCAGGGTTTAAAACAGAATATGCCAGGCTGTCAGATGTAGAGAATGAAGTTTGACATTGAGTAAATGACTGTTCTCCTGAGACAGCAGGTGAGGAATCAAGGCAAAGGCCATGGAGACTCCTGTACCAGACTTCTCAGTAATGGGTACCAGTGCTGTCGAGGCCAATCTGGAGCTATTAAAATCATGTTTGGCTTGTCCTGTCTGACCGTCAGCAGTACCTTTGGGAGGAGAGGCAGAGGTGGAAAGGCATACACGTGAAGATTGCTCCAATTGAATGAGAGAGCATCCACTTTCCAAGCTGTGGGATGAAACCTTCTTGTGCAAAACTTTGGCAGCTGGTAATTTAGTGGAGAAGCGAACAGATCTATGTCTGGAGTTCCCCATAACACTGTCAATCTCTGAAATACATGAGGATCCAATTTCCACTCGTGGGGATCCATAATTTGTCTGCTCAACACATCTGCTAAGGAGTTCTGTGCTCCTGGCAGAAACCTTGCCTGAAGATTTAGCTGTAAACTGAGAGCAGTCTCCCACAAAATCATTGTTTGTCTGCATAGAGGATAAGAATGCGTTCCCCCTTGCTTGTTGATGTACCACATGACAGTTGTGTTGTCTGTTTGAATCAACACCTGCCCTGGAAGAAGTAAATCCTTGAAAGCTATCAATGCAAATTGGACTGCTAACATCTCCTTCAAGTTGATATGTAGATGTTGAAGTCTGGCAGGCCACGTGTCTTGTACCCAGTTTCCATTTAGATGAGCTCCCCAAGCTTTGTCTGAGGCATCTGTCGTTAAAATCTGACTCGCCGCTGGCCGGGTCACAGAGAGTCCCTTGTTTAGGTGACATTCCTGAGCCCACCAGCAAAACTCCTTTTGAATGCAAGGTATTATCTGAATGACAGTGTCCAAATCTTGGCAGTGCTGTGTCCATACATTCTTGAGATACCATTGTAGCTTCCTCATATGCAGTTTGGCATTGGGAAGTACCAGAATACAAGATGCCATGAACCCCAAGGCTTGAAGGACTGTCCTTGCAGTCAGCCTGGACTGACGAGACAATTGGTGGAAGTAAAGAGAAAGATTCTTTTGTTTGTCCGGGGTCAAAAGGCCATCTGGGATGCTGTATTCAGTCTCACACCCAGAAAGCACATGTCCTGAGAGGGTACTAGACTGGACTTTATTTCGCTCACAGAATACCCCAGGCATCTGAACACTCCCATCACATACTGTAGATGATGAAGAAGTTCTGCCTTTTCTTGGGCCAGAATCAGGCAATCGTCCAAATAAGGATAGATTTGTATTCCTCTTAGCCTGAAGAAAGCTACCACTGGAGCCAGAACCTTCGTGAACACTCTGGGCAGTAGATAAGCCAAAGGGCAATGCAGAGAACTGATAATGTGAAGTCCCAGCCCGAAAACGCAGATACTTCCTGCAACTGGGCCTGATAGGAACATGAAGGTAAGCCTCCTTGAGATCCAGAGTTACCATCCAGTGATCTTTGCCCAGCAGAGGTAAAAGCTGTTGTAACGTCAACATTTTGAACTTGGGAATGTCCAGATATGTGTTGAGGATAGATAAATCCAAAATTGGTCTCCACGTGTTTCCTTTCTTTGGTACTAGAAACAGGCGAGAATAAAATCCTAGGCCCACTTCTGGCAGAGGGACCGGTTGTATGGCCCCTATTTGTAGTAGTAGAGAAATTTGTTTGTGAGCCTCTAGTCTTTGCAGAGGAGGAACGTCCGGCATGCCTTTGAAAGGAGGCAAGGTATGGAAATAAAACTTGTAACCCTGGTGTATGATATCCAATACCCATTTGTCTTGGGTAATCAACATCCAATTTTCCTTGAAGAGTGCTAACCTTCCTCCCAAAGGTGCTGCCAGGCAAGAAGGATCTGGCAGCTGAAAAAGTAGGTCATTGGGCCTGTTTACGAAAGGACTGGCCCCTGCCCTCACCTGAAGATTGTGCAGGTGAACTCCTGTTCTAGGCCTGAAAGAACACTGAGCTCTGCCCCTACCACGCCTAGATCTACCCCTAGACTGAGAATCATAAGAAGGATACGCCCACCCCTTAGCAGGCCAATTCCTACTAAACTTCGGAGGCTGAACTTGCAAAAAATCTTTAACAGCCTGCATAGACTTAGCCTTGTCTTCCATTTTCTTCAAGACTGACTCCACAGGTGAACCAAACAACACATCAGACTGCAAAGGAGCATCCAAAATCCTTGTCTTAACATGGTCAGATAAATTCTGATCCTTCAGCCAGGCGTGCCTGAAGAACTGAGCCAGTGGCAGCCACCCTAGATGAGGCCTGCACAGCATCAAAACCACACTGTAATGAATGCTTACCCACCTGTTCAGAGACATGCACCAAATCTTGTAATTCTTTACACTCAATGCCTTCCGCCAGAGCATCCACCTTAGACTTCAATTGAGAAAGAAGAAAGTTTTGATATTTCAACATATGAAACTGGCAATTCAAAGCCCTCATAGCCAAGGTAGAAGATGTATAGACCTTCTTTCCCCATCTATCCAAAGCTCTGGCTTCTTTATCAAGAGGAACCGGATTTTTTACAACAGAGGCCTTGACACCCTTAGGTCCCTGACTAATAGTTTCTGGGTCTGCCCTAGGACTCTTATAAAGATATTTATGAGCCTCAGGCACCCTGTAATACCTATCCGGTTTAACAGGAGCAGGAGGCAGAGAATCAGGATTAAGTGAAGCCTCTGCAAACACATCTTCCACAACATCCAGAACAGGGGGTATAGCCAAGGGCCTATGCTGGGGTAACAGCAAAATTCCCTAAGCCTTTTCCGAGAATCAGAGAAGTCCTGACCTTCCCACTTAAAATGTTCCCTCATAGAATGAAGTGTCTCTGAAAAAAAAAATCCTCTGGAGGAGAAGCAGAAGGAGTGGAATCATCTGCATCAGAATCAGAATAAGGAGAGTACTCCTGCAAGTCTTCAGCTGAAGACTCTGAAACATCCAAGCCTGCTCAAAACTTCCCAACTCTGGCTCCACCCTAGGCCTCTTATCAGGAGGGGCAAAGAACCTCTAATCAGAGTAATCAAATCTTCTGCCATTTTAAGCATGTGCTTCTTAGGCACAGACCCTGCTGAACTAGGAGTGACACCAACAGAAGCTAAAACTGGCCTGCCTCTGGGAGAAGCCTTGGAAACAGAAGGAGAAGGCCTAACCACCCTAGGAAGGGAGGGGAGTACAGTAACTTGAGAAGCCCCTTCAGCCTGACCTGCCTCCTGAGAGACCACCTCCTGCAAAATCAAAGTCTCCCCCTGAGACTCCAGAGAAGTTCCATCGGAACCACCGGTTCCACTGAAGCCTCTAAAGAACCGGCGTCCGAACGGACGACTCATCTTGCCTGGGTTTAACTGCTTTGTCTTTGCGCTTCTTCGAGAAGCGGCGCCGGAGAATCCGACGGCATATTATAATTGCACCGCTTCCCAAAGACCAGCCTAGCACAATCTAACCTTCGCTTAATAGTGCTTATTGAACCTAGCACAAAAGCGACACCCAACAACGCCGTGCTCAGGCCCCAAACAAGGAATACACAAAGAATGATAATCCCTATGCGGTATCTGTTTCCCACAAGAAATACAGTTATTCACTTTTTCTGACATCCGTAAAACACTGAGGCAAGAAAAACCAAAATATTCCCAACGGGGTACTTAGCCAACTTGGATTCGGTCTGAAACTCCGAATTCAAAAAATTTCAGAACGCCGAACGGCACTTGCAACGCTGCTTCTGCATCGGACCATGCGGCAAAAAAGACTGAGGAAATGACGTCAGTCATGCGCTTTTGTACCCTGACGTCCTGATGTCAGTTTTAAGCGCCTTGACCGACGTCAGCCTAATACTTTGGTATTCGGGCCGACCGAGGACAGCGGACTACCCATATGTAAGGACTGCAGCAATGTGAGATGAAGAACATCTGCGGCGCTGCAAGATGCCTCTAATGAATCAAAACCACATTGCAAAGTATGCTTTCCCACTTGTTCAGTTGCATGCAATAAGTCCTGCATTTCCTTGTTTTCAGGACATTCAGAGCTTGTAAGCATTTTCTGTTTTAGCAAAGACATTAGGTATTGTTGATATTTAAGCATATGAAACTGGCAGTTTAAAGCCCTTACAGCTAAAGTAGCAGAGGTGTAAACTTTTTTCCCCCATCTGCCCAGTGCTCTAGAATCCCTATCAGAGGGAACAGGGTTTTTTTGCAGTGGAAGCCTTGACCCCTTTGGGACCCGGAGAAATAGTTTTTGGATCAGCAGCAGGGCGCTTTTATAAAGAAATTTATGAGAATCTGGAACCCTGTAGTTCCTATCTGGCCTAACTGGTGCAGGGGGTAAAGAATCAGGAGTCAAACTGGATTCAGAAAAAAACATCAACAATATCTAGTACAGGGGGGATAGCAAGAGGCCTTTGCTGAGGCAATAAAAGAAAGTCTCTGAGCCTTTTCTTGGATTCTGAATAATACTGGCACTCCCAATGGAAATGTTCCCTCATGGTGTGCAGGGTTTCCCCAAAAGAGTAGTCCTCAGGAGGAGAGGCTGAAGGGATAGATTCTTCAGCATCAGAGTCCTCATAGGGAGGAAGAGAATATCCCTGTTCTGAAGAGGAATCAGAAGAAATAGAAACCTGGTCAGAGGAGTCATAGTCAGTGTCTTGCCTAGGCCTTTTATCAGGAGGGGGATGGGAGCCCCTGATCAAAGTAATTAGGTCCACGGTCATTTTGAGCATCTGTTTCTTTGGCATGGATGACTGTCCAGGAGAATGCTGTACTTGTTTCTTTGTCTTTAAAGGTGTTTTAGACTTTGCCTTGACTGCTGAAGAGGTCTTGATAGTAAGCTGTGTAGGTATGAAAACACCCTCAGAAGCCGATGCCTGCTCAGCAGCTCCTGACCCATCTGAGTGAATTGTTTCCGTAGGCCCAATACCTTGAGTTTCCAGAGGCCTAGCTGTCTCCATGTGGGAGTTGGAGGTGGCCTGTGGCTCTGAGGTAGCGGGTATCAGGGGCTGCAAAAGCGCCTCACTGAAAACCAGCGAACTGGCGACTGGCCTAGAAGAGGCTTCGTCGTCAGTTTTGGACCTCGGATGCCTGTCTTTTTCTTTGTCCCTGCGCTTTTTATGGACTCCGGTCGTCGGTTGTTCTGACGGCATTATATAGTTAAACCTTCGGCCAAAGTAATGAAAAGCAAAATCGAACCGATGCTTTAGTGCGTTGGTTGAATCTAGCACAAAACCGACAACTAGCAACATCGTGGTCAGGGCCTAGGCAAGGAATACAGTAAGAATGAAAATCCTTATGAGGTATTTGCTTCCCACAAGAAATACAATTGTTAACTTTTACTGACATCAGACTGGAGCAAGAAAAAGGAATTCAGGCCAACTGCGGGTAGCCTACCAGCAGGATAACCCAAGTGTAATGACTGCAACAGTGAAACATGATGAACATCGAAAATTTCAGGAGTCGGCCGACCGGCACTTTTGAACTGCTTCTGCTTCGGGCACTGCGTGGCAAGAAAGACTGATGTAATAGCGTCAGATGCATGTTTTATACTCCTGACGACCTGACGTCATTGAAGAAGGGACAGCAACCGACGCATGACCCAAGACTTTGTTAATCAGGCCGACTGACGGCAACCTGCCAGCAGGTTACCCAAATGTAATGACTGCAACAGTGAAACACGATGAACATCCTCTCAAGTACTAAGCAGTGGGAGTTATTACCACACACACTCATTTTTGCAGGCCATGATGACAATGTGATATGATTTCTAGAAGAAAATATTTTGCAGACAGATGCTACCTTTTCCTAAGTCACGACAAAGTAGGAGGACACCAAAACAGAATTCCTGCCTGCAATCTAAACCTAAATGGCATTATTGCATCTTTCAGCTGGGGTGAAACAGCGATCTCCGACCATACCAAATCAATATAAAAAACCTGAGCCATCAAATTATGGTGGGGTTCTTTAGTAGATGGCAAGAACTGTAACCAAGCCAACAAAGGAAAGACAAAACACAGCAGCTACATATTATGTTACAAATTCTAATATCATCTGTAAATGCTACTCAGTCAAGAACAGAAGATGCTAATCCATATCTGAAGACAAGTACAGGACAGTGACAATGTGTATGTCATAGTAGTTATGTACTTACCATAACACTTGAGTCCTTTCATTCAAGAAATGATTTAACGGTCCTTGCCAGATTTAATTCTGCAAAATCAGTGCTTCAGGTTCAAGACCTTTTAAGAATTCTTTTCCCATGATGTCCTCACATGTGGAGAAACCTCAGATGGAGTTTGGAACCAAAAAGTGAACAAATGATTCAAGGCAGAGTATGACAACAGAGAAATACCCTTCAGGCCTTACAAGGTAACAAGCTGAAAGGGGGGGGGGATGAAGGGAGGGTTGTTGTGACAGATGGACATGAATGAAAGGATCAAGCATTATGGCAAGTACAAAACTACTGCATCCTATTCATTCAGTACATGTGACTGGAATCTCAAGCTACAAAATATCTGGGTAACATCATGATAGCAACCCCTGAGGACAGTAACTAGATCTTTATACAACAACAAATCTGTAGTGCTTTGCAAAGGTATGAAAGGTATGAAATGCAGACCATGTTGTCACTGCCCTAACCAAATCAACTGAGGAATTTCTAAAGGCGGCTGTTGAGGTGGCAACAGATCTGGTGGAATGAGCCTTGAGCATGCATGGCAAAGAAAAACTGCAAACTAAGTAAACACGATGAATGCAACTGGAAAGCCACCTAAACATGGTAATTTTGGACTCATCTGATCCCAGCTTGCTGAGCTGAGGAATGCACCTCAGTAACCAGATATACTCCTTCCCAGGCTAGAAACAGGTAGTACTGGGGACAGTAACCAAAAAATGTAAAAGGTAGAAGGCTTTAAGGAGGGGCTCAGTACAAAAGGCTCAAAGGCCAAAGTCTCCAACGCTGACAAGGCCACCATGTGTGACAACTACAATGAAGTTGCCAAAGACAGGGCATTGAGTCACTAGTCTCAAGACAATCTCGACTCTGCAAGTCTTGGAATACAGTGTTGAATCAGATCCATTGACAGCTAAACCATGGTGGAGTCAGCACCAAAGAACAGACTTCAGGTCTGGGATCAGCTGCATAACTGCTGGTTCTGAAAGACGTACCCAGGAAGGAGCTAATATACGGAATGCTGGGCCAGCCCTATCCACCCTCGATACTGAAGGGGGTGGGAGGCCTCCTATCTCTTTTTGCATTTTGAAAGAGGCCCTCATCATGCAATCCAGATTTGCTTTGGATATACTTCTCTAAGACCTAAAGGACTGGAAAGAAGAGGTTGAAGGAGGACTAACAGGGGAGACTCAAAACTCCCTTCTCTGATGAGATACTGCTCAACAGTCTCTTTGGGGACTTGCTGGGGGTGAATATTGGCTCTGACAGTTGTGCAGCCAAAGCCTTGAGCATGAGTTTGAGTTAATGCAGGAACTAGCTCAGTCCTCAGGATTTTTAGAGCCAAGAATAGGTCTGAATCTGTAGGGTTTCTCTTTTTTGAGAATCTCCTACTTTAGTCTTGTCTACCTCATTATTATTTTTTTTTGTCCGAGGCCTTTCTGAGTTTCTTCCTCAGATTGATGTCCACTCCTCAAGCACACCACATAAAACTTGGGTGTGTACTGGAGTAAAATTTTATGGCTACATTTCTGTCACTTTTTAAAATTCCTGCCTATGTAATGTAAGCAGACATGCGCGCGTGCACACACACACATGTGCACACAAAGTACAGTTCTATAAAATCTTACCATAGCAGTAGATGTTCCTTTCTTCACTTATGAGACTCCCTGCTGTGGAAGCCATGCATTGGCCAGTATACCAAAGCCTACTGTTGCTTTAAGATACGCCAGTCACTACCCGTATGCACCCCACATAGCTTAGGGCATAAAGGTGATGTCCAGATGTACCATCCTTAGAACTGACTGCCCCAGTAGGAACACCAGTCTGAGGAAACCCAGGACGTAACCAGTACATCCAGGAAGGAAAAGGACTAAGGAGGCGGAGGGAGGGAGTGAATACTGCAACAGCGAAGGAAAGGACATTTGCTGTTATAGTAAAATTTTACACAACTGTACTATGTCCTTTCCTTCACTGTTGCAGTATTCACTTATGGGAGAGTGACAAAGCTCAAGAAGAAACCTGGGAGGAGGAAGGAACAGTAGAGCCCTCTAAGAAGCCATGAAGAATGATTCTAGCAAAACCAGCTGTAGTTCTGGAGCCACCATCCAGCTTTTAATGCTTGTTAAAAGCATGCACTGAAGTCCAGGTAGCTGCTTCAAGAATAGAATTAGTATCCAATCCCTTGAAAAAAACATCAGAAGAAGCCACAGTTCTAGCAGAATGACCCTTTATAGAAGAAGGAAGTTCTTACCATAAAAAGTATAACAAAAAGAAATAGCCTTTGAAATACAAGAAGAAATTATTTGGTTGGATACAGCTAATCCTAAGGACCTACTACAGGAAAAAAAAAAAAAAACAACTGATCAGATTTTATAATAGCCTTAGACTTATCCAATAAAATCTGAGTTGATTATGTATGTCCATAGTAGTATATAGCACCCTCTCACTCTCAGACTGTTGAGAGGGGAAAAAAGTACGCAAATGAATAGACCTGATTACATGACAACAGATTAACCACCTCTGGTATAAAAGAAGGATTAGCATGCAAGGACACTTGGTCCCTATGAAATATCAAAAAAGGAGGACAGTCCATAAGGGCTTGAAACTCAGACAGCTGTCTGGCAGAAGTAAGAGCTCACAAAAGTACTATGTTCCAAGAACAATGTTGCAGGGAAGGTGAAGCAGCAGGCTCAAAGGGATGGATGAAAGATCCCTTGGCTTGTGTGAGTAGATCCACCCTGTGAGGTAACTTGTGACGATTGCCCTTGGCTAAATGCAGAAGAGGAGGGAACCAATACTGTCTCAGTCAAAAGTGAGTCACCAACAAAATTTTGGGAGCGTCCTGTTGAATTTTGAACAGGACTTTTAGAATAAGAGGAAGGGGAGGGGAGGGAATGCATAAAGAAACATCCCCTTCCAAGAAAAAGAGAGAGTGCCCACCTTCCACACCAGAGGACCTGGAACTTTGGCACAAAAAAGAGGAAGTTGCCTGTCTAGAGGGGAGGCAAAAAGATCAAGTTGAGCAGTACCCCACTGGTGGACAATGCCCAGAAACACATCCCTGTGAAGCATCCATTTGTGGGACTGAGTTAAGGACCTGCTCAGAGTGTCTGCTATGATGTTTTGATCTGAAAGGATGTAAACTGCTTAAAGAATCATTTGATATTTGACAGCAAGATCCCATACCAAAAGTGCTTACTGGCAAAAAAGGTAAGACATTGTCCCTTCCTGTTTGTTTATATACCACATCACTGTGATATTGTCTGTGAATACATTCAGAGGCCCCGGAGAGAAAAGAGGATGAAGAGCCTGAAGAGCAAGCATAAGAGTTCTCATATCTTTGACACTGATGTGCTCCTTCTGCTGAATAGGATGCTCCTTATCCCACATCTGAAGGATCTGTGAACAGCTCCTGAGAGGGAAGAGGGGGATGAAAAGAAAGTCCTGGATTTAGACAACTGCTGAATACACCACTGAAGTGCCTTCTTGAGACAATGAAGAAGAAGAACTACAAAGTCTAAAGGATGTGCATGTTGAAGTCACACTGACTTCAGAAACCACTGGAACTTACTCATGTAGAGTTTGGCCAGAGAGAGCATTGAAATAGATGCCATAAAACCCAGAGCTCTCAAAAACACTCTGGTTGTAATAGAGGCCAGAGGAAGAAGACTCTGAAAAAAGGAAATGAGAGTTAAGAGCTTTGGAGGAGGCACGAGTGCCAGCACAGGCACTGTCTGAATCCTGCAACCCAGAAAGACCTGATCCTGAGAAGGAGCCACGAAAGACTTTGAAGTTTACTGTGAACTCTAGACTCTGAAGAAGGAAAACGGCAAAACTGAAGATTTTGCAACAGTATATCTGGAGAAGATTCCTGAATCAACAGATCGTCCATGTAAGGAAATATCTGGATCTCTTGAAACCTGCAAAAAGCAATTACAGCAGCAAGGCATTTAGTGAATACCCTTGGGGCAGTACAAAGGCCAAGTGGCAAAGCAGAGAACTGAAAATGCCAGGAAGCAAAAGAGAAACAAAAACTTCCTAAAAAGAGGATGTATCAGAATATGGAGATAAGCATCACTGAGATCCAGAGATACCACATAGGCCTGAGGAAGCAAGACAGGAAACGGTCTGAAAGGATATCATCTGAAAGCAGGGCACCTTCAGAAAAGTGTTTAGATGAGACAGGTCTAGAATTCATCTCCAAGTACCCTCTTTTCTGGGAACTAGAAACATTCTTGAATAAAGCCCCTTCCCCCTTTGAGAGACAGGCACCTCTTGAATAGCACCCCCCCCCCCCCGAGTCAAAAGATCTCGAAGAACCTCTGGGAAGAAAGGAAGTTGTTTCTGAGGAAGTTGAGGAATACCCATAAAATGGGGACAGGATTTCCACACCACAAATTACTCCTGATGAATAATGGACAGAACCCAAGAATCCAGAGTAATCTGAAGCCAAACAGGAAGAGAAAGAGAAATGTGGCTGGGAAGAAACTGATAGTCATACAGCACCTGGTTTATCAGGAAATGAAGGCTTCAGAATCCCTTAAGTCTGAGTGGTCTTAGCAGGAGGAGTCCGTTTGCCACTCTTTTTACCTTTAGTAGGAGGGCGAGATTGCCTACGAATAAAGGCTGGCTTACAGGGGTAGTTTCTCTGAAATTTAGGTACAGGAGAAACAAACATATGTTTAATCTCCTGTAATGCACTTCTCCTTATCCTGGAGGGACGTTTCTGCACCTACCTCCTACTGTGCCTCTAGGTGTCAACTATTACTTGTTCATATTTGCATTAATAATTCCAAACCATGTTACATATAAGGTATCAGAATATTTTATCTTGAAGCATACATGATGGCAAACACAACTGAACTGTTATTTGACCTCTGTCAATGAGTTTTTGGTAGAACTGTAAGATGATAACTTCATTTTTAAAGGCTCAAGCCACACCCATTGGGAGTTAAAGGTACACAGTCAAAAGAGGTATATTGGAGGGAATGAGTTTTAATAGTGCCAAAAGTTAGGGTAGCAAAAGTGCAAACCTTCTTACCCAACCTTTCCATGATTCTGTTGTCTTTGTCAGAAGGCACTGGAAAAAGTATCCAACAATGCAGCCAAAACAGGAGGAATAGCAGCCAGTTTAGGAGATTCCATCTGCAGCAACTCATAGTACATCTTATGGATATCAAGAGACTTGTGCGAGGTACCACTTAAATTCCATCAACCTAGAGATTGTGTTCCCAAAGGAAATTTCCTCAAAAGGAGTATCAGGACCATTAGATTCTTCCTCCTCTGACCCAGGGATTCCTCATCAGAATCCAACCCTTCCTCAGAAGACTCCTGCTCCCTGTGCCTTTTAGGGGGAGTAGAAGGCCAAGGAGTAGCAGGAACAGAAACCCCCTGAGGAGGTTTTAATACTATCACAGCATTAAACAACCCCAAGTAAAGGCTCGCACTTACTCTGTGGATGCCTAGGAGCAGGAGAAAGGTGTTTAGTGTTTTGTTTCTTCTTTAAAGAAATGTTTGCCCTATAAAATGTAGAAGGCTCTGACCCAGGAAGACATTCAATAACCATAGTAGGAACTTCTTCCCTAACTAAAATCTGTATAGCACCCCTAGGCTCCTTGGAAATAATCAACTGTGGTTCTCTCTGAATGTCCAAAATGGACACCTGCAAAGCCTCGCCAGACGTGCTGCAAGCCAGATCCTCAATGGCCTCCAACTTGGTCATGGCAGAGGAATCCAACAACAAAGCCAGGTGAGCTTCCAGGTTCTCACCAACCTCGGTAGAAACACCCATCAGAGGATGGACAGCAGAAGATTTCAGTCTAAACTTTTTCACTTTCTTCTTCCCCTAACTGCTGACCCTTGGGGTGGGAATTCCTTCCATTGTACTTTTAGGGAGAAGCTTAAGTCACTAGTTCTCAAGATACAAATAAAGGGAAGACAGTCTACTACAAAGGGGTTTTGGTATGAAAGACTGGCAAACTGAACAGGTTATGTGGTCGGGAGAAGATCCTGGTCCAAAAAGACACTTACTGTGGCAGTCTTTATGGGGGGATCTGTCTCCTGCACTGGCATTTACCCTTCATGGATATTAACCCCCGGAGTAACAAAATAGCTAAGAAAAAACAACCCTGCCAACAGGGTACTTATCCGCAAAGGCACAAAACCAGCAAAAAGATGTAGACATTGAGCTGGCAAATGAGAACTGTGTTCAAACTGGTGGAAATGATGTTAGGCATTCAGACCAACGATCTACTGATGTGTTTGGACTGGCGGCAAAGAGTTCTGAGGATGGTACGTCAGGACATCACCTTTATGCCCTACACTATGCGAGGAGCATACTAGTGACATTCCATGTACCTTAAAGCAACAGTAGGCTTAGGTATACGGGTGGACGTCGGGCTTCCATGGCTGGAATTCCCATAAGTGAAGAACACTGCAACAGTGAATGTAAGGACATCAATAATTCTACCAGTAATAAGGACTAAAGACAACTACCTAACTAGTCAACTATTAGACCAAGAACAATATAAAACCAGTACTAAACATAACTTAACAAATATCTAGCCTTTTTTTATTTTGAGTAGCAGCAGCATTGATGGCAGGAGCTACATGATGCTGAGAAGGGAAAAAGAACTAGGCATAAAACATTTCCCATATAGAAAAAAAATAAGGGATAAAACAGTCCAAAGAAACTGAAGAAAATATTCTGCCATACACAGTGGAGGGAAATCTGCATGTTTGGGTATAAAGTTACTCCTGCTTTCCTTGAGCTTGAAGAATGTAGACCACCACGTCTTGCTCTCCTACCTCTCAACCTCTTACAGCAAGAAATCTGGATAGAGCAATAAATAAAAGTGGGACAAAGACCCAAAAATAGAGGCAATTTTTAAATATTGTTCTTACAAACTTATAAAGTTGATAGAATAACAGGTTTTGCATTAGCCTGAATTTTCTGAAGGGTATGAAGTCCGAAACGCAAATGCCTATCATTAATTTCTAACTTTAATCTTTAATGATTTTCTACTAATTTGCCAGAAAAAACACAATTTTATGGGAAGTGGACCAAAAATAGGAGGCAAAAATCTGGACATTCTGCAAAAATCTGTACAGCTGAGAGATATGCTTGCTCTACATTACTCTTAAAAACAGCATGCCACACACAGGTTACAGACACTCAGTCAGAAACAAGAATTTATATATCACGCTATAAAACAATTTGTCACATTTCAAATAGTGAATGTGAAGTCTAGCAACCCATTCGAGTAACTATGCCATCCATATTAATAAATTTAGTTTTGAAATATGCAAAAGCAAGCAGATAATAAAATATGCTAGAACAAAAACAGAAATGCACTGTAAGTGTAAACCAGCTTTACAAAGTAAGTTTTCTGTCATACTAAATGCAAAGGTGGCTGCAAACCTAAATATGGAAAAGCAGATAATGGAATGGTAATCACACATGTGAAACAGCCGCAATGATGACAATAACAGAAACTAAAAAACAACCATATCAAAGCAGAGAATGCACTGGATATAGACAGCCAGTCCCTCACAACTTCACAACATTAACAAAAAGGATGCAAAAGTTACATAATGGCCGTAATGACACATCCACTTAGGTAACTGCATCTCTCTCGCTTCTAGGACTTAACCACCAGTTCTAAGTCAGTTTAACCAGTAAAACTTACTTGGGTATCTGAAGGCCCTCCTCCTTACCCATTCCATTATCCATGGCATCTGCAGTCCCAACAATGAAATCTGAAAGTCCAGATGACAGAACCAGAAACATAACCACAAGAAAATGGATATCCAACATACCCTTAATGAATCCTAAGGTACAGTCCAAGACAAGAAAAAGGAAGGTGGTGGTCACTGAGGGAATTTCAACTATCTATGCAGCTCTATAACTACATTAAGTATGAAACTTTCACATCTCAAGCAAGGTGTTGTAACTTCCTCACTTGTGGAGCACAGTCCCAAGCTATTATGCTCTGCTGTTACATACAGTATAACACCGTGGGCTACGACAGCTCCAAAGGTTACTCTACACCTAATAGCAATATCCAATTAATAATGCTTACTTAGGTTCAGAGGTGTGTACTAGGCTAATGGCCCTGGAGCCTTTACAAGCCTAGCCCAAAGACGTGCCCTGGCATCATGACACCCAATGTTAGTTCTCAGTGCTTCTATCAAGTACAGCCACTGGAGTGATCCCGGGGTGAACTTTATTACCCATCCACTCATCGAGATTTCTCGTGAAGAGGGTCAGCGAGGTGCTCTGCTTGGCATGTACGGGAAAGTCTATTACAGAGCATGGCCAGTCTCTGGGTGAGGAACCTGTCCCTCCAGTATGTTCTGTTGATTGTGGTAATGAGGATGAGGTCTCTGGAGCGAGTGGTGCAGAGGGATTGGGATTTCTTTAGCTGTACCATTTCTAACAGAGCTGGGTCAGGCATGGCTTTTTAAGTCAAGCAGAGATCACCTCTAAGCAGGCGATATGAGACCGAGAATAGCTGGAGTCTTGAGTCTGTCCATGTAGGACTTGTGTTTAATGCCTATGATCCTCTTTGTGAGGTACTTCTGTAGCATCTCCAGTTGTTGCAAGTGTCTAGTGAGGTACATGCCAAATGGGGCATTATACTCGATGACTGGTCTAATAAGGGAAGAGTAGAGACAGACGAAGACTTCTTTCTTCCTGGATGCAAAACCCTTGGTAATGAGATGTGCCACACAGGACTTTCTGACCACAGTGGCAATGTAGTGGTCGAAGGAGAAGTTGCTGTCAAGCTGTATCCCCAGATCTCCCATAATGCCTTTAGTGCTCAGTGGGCTCCCATCGATGTGGTTATTAGTGGGAACTGAGTTTTTACCAAAGGGGATGATGACGCATTTTTTTGGCGTTAAGCTTAAGGCCATGGTTTTGACACCAGTCATTGGTCTCAATGAGGCCTTTCTGTAAGATGTCTGCATCACTTCGGAAGTTAACAATGGCTCCTAGCTTACAGTAGTCTGCAAAGCTCGTCAGCCAGAGTCCCTTTGTGTTGGCCTGGACTTCTGAGAAGTACATGCCGAATTAGAGAGGACCTAGGAACAATCTCTGTGGGACTCCACTCGTGACTGGTCGGCAGTCTGACTTGCAGTCCTCTACTTTCATTCTGTGTGTTCTGTGAGCCAATTTGCAGCCCACCTAGTGATATAGGGGTTGATGCCTAGTTTGGTGAGTTTATCAATAATTCCCAAGTGAGGAATGGTATCAAAGACCTTGCCCAGATCGAGGTAGGCTGTATGCACTCTGCCTTACCTTCATCCACACCCCTGGGGACTGACTCAAAGAAGTCAACCAGGTTCAGCAAGCATGATCTTCCTTTCACAAAGCCAAATTGCGTGGGGTCTAGAGATTTCTTACATCTCTGTTAATCAGGTCCATGATGATGAGCTACATAACTTTACATACCAGACTCGTCAGGCTAATGGGGCGATAATTCCCAGGGTATGTAGTCGCTCCCCCTTTATGGAGAGGGATTACTGTAGCAGTGTGCCACTCAGTAGGGACAAAGCCTGAGGTGAGGCTGTGACTGAACAGGGCACACAGACGTGGTTCTAGTTTGCTTTGCAGTTCATGTAGGACACAGCCAGGGATATTATCGGGTCCCATGGAAGCTGTATTCTTGGCCTTGGACAATGCAGCTTTAACCTGTGCTGCAGTAATGCTGGGTGCCTGGCATTCTTCTGGCATTGTGATTGGTCCTTGGGGGGGGGGGGGGGTTGGCACTGAATCTATCGGCCAGTATGTTGGCAATATCTGTTGGCTGAGTTAGGAGGTACCATTGTGTAGTATCTCAGAGCAAATATGGGTACTGCCATGGAGGTTCTTCATATAGCTATACAAGGCTTTGTGACTGTTTTTAGTGTCTGCCGCAATTTTGCCTTCATGGCTGGCTTTAGAGGATTTGATGAGGGTTGTTGAGGCTAATAAGGGAGTTTTTCTAGTCTTGGGACTTCACCTTTTTCTGCAACAGTTTCTTCCTTCTGTTAGAGTTTATTAATGGCAGAGGACCACCAGATTGGCTTCCTTTTTTTGGAGGAGAGCGTCTTGGTTCTGTTGGGTATGGCTAGTTCCATGCATTTGAGTACATGTTCGTACAGTGCACTGGTGTATGATTCGGCAGTCATGCAGCTATTTTCCATTGGAATGGATGCCATGAAGTTACCCACCTCTGTTTTTAGGAGTCCAAAGTCAGCGTTGGAGAAGTTTTTCAAGGTGGCTCCTTTGTGGGGGGTGTGGGTGAGATGTGGATTTCCATGGTGATTAGTTTATGGTTGTATCTGACCAGGGAGGAGATTGACTATTGCTGTAGAGCAACGGATGCCCATGCTAGTAATCAGGTAAAAGATGTTGCTTCCTCTAGTGGAGGTCAGAATGAGCTGGTCCAGGGCATTGGAATTGATAAATTCCAGGAAGCGTTGGACCAGTGTATTGGTGCTTAAGTAGATTTCTCAGTTGATGGAGGGGTAGTTGAAGTCTCCTAGTAAGACAGTGTTGGGTTGGACCTTGACAGATTCCAGGGTGCTTAGGAACTTGGAGTGAGAGTCTAGGGACATGGTTGGGGATCTACAGCAGGCTATGACCTGGATCGCCATCTTACCCAATGTTAAGTTGTACCTGAAGTATCTCAGAAGCGTTATGCTGGGCTACTAGTCTGAAGGTGTGCATATCCTTTATGAATATGAAGACACCATGGCCTTTGGAGCTTCGGTACATGTTTCAGGGCCGAAAGGTGTGGAATGAGGTATAGCCTGGTAGTGTAGGGGTGTTTTCTGCCGCTTTAAACCAGGTCTCCGTTACAGCACAAATGATGTTCTCCATTTTGAGGAGTGCTTTGAACGAGTGCATCTTGAGATTTAGACTTCTAGCATTAAGCTGCATGACTCTCAGAGTACATTTACTTATAGCTGTTACAATGGTAATTTGTTCTTTGGAGCACTGCCTAAAAAAGGCACTATAGGGGTGGCAAGTGCTTTAGCCAGTACCCGGAAACCCAGGGATGACAGATGCAGGCCATCTCTGGCAAAGCATCGGAGGCCTGTCAATCAGCAAAGATGTTCTGTGATGTCTGAGTAGCAGTTGCACAAATGTCATCCACTGAAGTGTTTTGAAAGAAAGACTTGAGTCATGGGATTAGATTCTCTTGTATGGGTACTACTGAACTAAGGCAAGGATTTGCCATATCACTTACAACAGAAGTTAATACAATATGACAACCCAGAAGATACTGTAACTTAAGAAACCTTTTTGCAGAAAAAGATACGAGCAGTCCCTGCCTGTGGGAATCCATTTAATAAAATATACTACTCATGATTACAACAGTTTGAGAAGAAAATAAGAAGACAGTACAATTGTGTAGGTAACTTACCATAATTGTAGATGCTTAGCTAGATCACTGCTGCAGTAGACCTTACTAATGGGACTCAGCCACTAGAAGTCCCCATACATTACATCTGATTCAATTTCTAGATCCCAGGATCCTTCTCCCTTTGCTTGGAATGCATCCATTTCCTCTACATTGAAGCATGTTAGTACAAGTAGAGTACCCACATTTTATTTCTTGCTCAGCAACCCTGACAAGGTCCTGGGAATGAAGATTTAAGTGAAGGGCAAAATGAAGCATTCATCCCAGAAGAGAAGTATTACACTGACATGATCCAAATGAAAAAAGCAGCAGAAGAACATGGAAGAATAGATACGCCCCCAAGTACTTCCCAATGACATAGGAACTCAGGAAAGGTAGAGGAAGGACAATGAAGGTATGGATACACTAACCTAATCCAAAAAGGTCTAAAGGCATTTAGAAACAAAAGTGGGGATAGTGGGTAGCAGACAGTAATGCAACAGTGATGTATTCGGACATCTACTATTATGTTACCTACGTAATTGTACTATGTTCTTCACTTTGTTCATGGCTACAGCAGCCCTTACTACTGGGACATTCCCAGACCTATATGGTGTATAGCTGGGTGGCCTGGGAATATTGAACAGGGCTCAGTATATTCCTCAAAACCACCTCGGCAAAGCCCATCTTAGTATTAGACTGAACGTCCTTCTTGTAATGTTTGGAGAAGATGTGGATCAATGTTCATGTTGCAGCTTCCAGAACAGCTTAAGTGTCTGCTCCTTTTATGAATGCCAATGAGGCAACTCTGCTCGACACTATGTACTTTGACAGGAACTACCAGGTGACAGCCATTTAGATACAAGGTGTTTGGCAGACATCGCACCCTTCTTTTCAGCAAAGGAGTCAATAAATGGTTAGTTTTCCTAAACTAGCTCGGTTTATACAAACAGTATCTAAGCAATCTGTGGACATCCAGGGCACGTAGAATTCTCTCACCCCTAATTTGGACTTGCAAGAAGGCTAGCAGCTGAATGATCTGGTTGGGGTGAATTCTTTCACTACTTTGGGTATGAAAGAAGGGCTGGTTCTTAGGGCCACTCTACCTTTATGAAAGTCTAGGAAAAGTTCTATGTACATCAAAACTTGTACAGTTCAGGCACTCTTAGCTAAGGTGAGGACAACCAGCAGAGATAGCTTTCCAAGTTTAAAAGGTGCAATCCAGCCAGTTTAAAGAGAGTCTGGCAAGTGTTTCTGAAAAAATAAAATTTGATACCATGGGGGATCCTGCCTTTTTCCTAAAAGGACTAAAATGCAGGGGCTCTACAAAATTTGTTCTACTAGTCTCAAAGTAGCCAAGCACAGATCCAGTGGAAAGCTAAGGGTGGAATTAGTATGATGCGGGCTGAAATGGTGAAAAGATGAATTTTAATTGAAGTGTAAAGCCAAGCCTGCCCCAAACAGCTCACTGAGGTACTGGAAGATCACAGATATGACTATCGCTGCTATCCTGCTACGACACAAGTGGGAAGAACTCTCTCATTTGGATATGTAAGATTTCACAGTGGTAATCACGACTGAATCATTTGTAAAGTTAGATAAAACGTCATCGGTGGGGCATATTAGAGACCTTCTTATCCATGGTCAGGGGAAACCAGTGCTGCCTAGACCAAAAAGGCATTTTGAACAGTATCCTGGGCATCTGTCTTCACTTTCTGGCTTACCTGGGGAATAAGGGGTTCTGAGGTAATGCAGTGAGAAACAGACTTAATCCATCAAAGGAGAAGGCATCTGCTGCTCAAGATCCATCCATTAATAAGGAGAAGCCGTGACTACAAGGCTTCTCTTTTTTTCTAATCCCGCCTCACCATTCTGAAGATGCTGAAAGCTGTTCAAGTAGAACTAATTTACCTATCTACTGTCTTGTGATGCAAACAAGTCTATTTGTGTGTGGATCACCCTATCTTGCACTAGCTGGAGGAAGATATCCCTATGCAATACCCAGTTATGTAGGTCTGCCTTCAAATCTGCTTAGTTGGCTCTTCATGGTATTCTGTCCAGAGGGTATGTACACTGCCATGAGAAACATTCTGTGTTCTAATATCAGTTCCCAAACGATCACTGCTAACATGCACAGGGTGTAGGATCTTGCGCATCCTTTTTGTTGAGATAAGACAACACTCCATATGGTGTTGTCTGTTGCTACTTGCAGAGTACCTTCAGTGTATACCTGGCTGAAGGCTCTGTGTCCCTAAATCAAAGTTTTCTTTTACATTTATACTATTCTGTTCTGTGACGCATCCTATACACCTCCTACACTTTTTGGTTTGACCGAATGCTTCCCAGGCTATTTCTGAAACATCGGTTGTAATTGAATGGTTTGAACTTTCCCCGAGTAAAAGGGATCCCCGGGTTGAGGCAGCTACACTGGTCTTTCCAATCTAGCTCTTTGGCAATGCAGTGAGGAGACTTGTGATCATTTTCTCTAGAGATTGGGAATGCTGAATTCAAGTGGACCTCATATACAACTGTAATTTTCTCATATGGAGTGTAGTATGACATATCACTAGGAAGGTCATTGCCAAGTATCCTACAGCCCTGAGGAACGCTCCTGCTGTGGTCTGTTTCTGAATGGTAAAAAGGAGGAAGTAATCTTGATAGGTTTCTGTCTTGTCTGGATGAAGAAATGCTTTATGTCAGTTGGCATCTATTAAAGACCCTCAAAGATCACTACTGGAAATGTATCAGATTTGATTTCTGCAGGTTCAGAGTGAACCTAGGCTTGTGGAGGAGATACATGGTGAAAGTCAATGGCCATGTACATTTCCTCCTCTGGGGATGCCTGAATGAGAGTAATCCAAATATAGGCAGATAGTAATGCCCTTGATCCTGAAAAAGGCAATAAAGACCCTGACTGTGATAAACAGGCCAAGGGGCAATGAGGTGAACTGATAATGCCAGCATCACTGCAAAGAATTTGCAGTGATGCTGGCATTATCAGCATCACTGCAAATTCTTTGCAGTGATGATGGCATCACTACAAAGAATTTGAGGTACAGCCTGTGGTTTCAGTGAATGGGTTTAAAGTAGGCAACTTTTAAGTCTAAGGTGACTATCACAGTTATGGGGTGTAGGAGGAGAAACAAGGTCTGGATTGTCAACATCATGAATTAAGGTACATTTAGAAGGATGTTTAGCTCTGAAAGACCAAGGCTGGGTTTCCAAGTACCTTATTTCCTTGGAACAAAAATAGAAACTGGAACAAAACCCTTTTCTCTGCTCTTGGAAAGGAATTGTTTCTATGGCTCCCTGCAGTAGGTTGTCTAAAATGTCAGGCTACACCACATTTTCTTGGTATTTTGGAATATGGGGAACTTGCATCATATAAGAAAATCTAACGCACTGTAGTCTGTATCCTTCATTCTGTAGGACCAAAGACTCATTTGTTATGGGATCCCACATTGACAGACATAGACAGTCTGCCAATCATTCTGCTGTGTAGGGAGTTTGGGCTGGTGGGGGGGGGGGCAAGGCAAAAGAAGGGAGCTGGTGAGAAGGAAGTCATATAGTCATGGCTGCTCCTCCTTACAGGATGGGTACTGGTGCTCCCCACATTTCCTTTTGTAGTTCTCATGTCATCTTTTCTTAAAGTGTCTTTTCTTTCATTTAGTTTGTTAACCTTTACCCTGCTTGTAATAAAAAGGTCCAGGCTTGGAAGGGTAACTTCTGTCATACCATGGCATGGGTGAGTGAAACAGTTACTTCACACCCTGCATAATGTTTCCCCCTTCTTCCATTCTCCTGTCTTCAAAACCTGGACTCCCAAAAGAGCAGGTACTTGCCAAGATGGTCATTAAGAAGTGGCACCTTAACATCTTCTGGAAGTGAATGGAGTGTTTTGCCACCTAACAAATCACCTCAGTCCTCAGATCAGCAACAAATGTATTCCCAGTATCCACTCCAATGTGATCCAGGACAGCCATTGGGAACCTGGTCATGCATGTCTGGAAGTTAACACTCAGAAGGCCAGAATAACAAATGTAGAAACCTTCCCAAACCTATCCAAAACCATGCTTTCCTTGTCAATGGGAAAAGTGTTAGGAGCTGGAACCAAACTAGATCCTTTTTCTAGAGCCATCTGTGGATGGATTAAAAAGCAAGTACATAGGTTCTACAGGGTGCGAGAAACTTCTATATGGTTTCATATGTGCAGAAGGCCGTTTCCTGGGTGGCTGCCAAGAAAGCATCTTCTAAATCTCCTATAACAACAGGGATGGCTGCAGGTTTTGGTGAATCCAGACTCAATAAATCAGGACATCTTTCCTGAGTCTCAGATGCTTCAAATTCAAATTCAAATCCTTCCCATTTTATGAAATCCTTCATCCTAGTAATGGTTAATCCAAACAGGACCATCTCAGAAAGTCATATGGGATAGTGTCCTCAATGTCAGAATCATATCCAAGAGAGAAAAACATCTGAGAGGAATAATGTAGTGCATGATATAGACAGCTTAGTTGATAACTGACACAGAGGATGTCAGATGAGACTGAAGTTCCATCTTTGTGCCACAGTGTCACACCCCCTCCAGATTCTTAAGCATCTCAACCAGTACGTCCTTTTTAAACCTCTGCAGGTGAATTTGGTAGTTCAGTAACATGAAGGGGAAGGTACAGAATGTGAACATCTGCTCCATCATCTTCCTCTTTCGGCTTATCCCGGTTAGGTGTCGCCACAGTAGATCATCTGTCCGCTCATGAATGGCAGTGGAGTTTTATGGTGTCGAGTTGCCAGCCCGGCACCCAACCTTCCACAGAAGGAACACACACGCACACACTCACACCTAGGGCCAAGATTGCTTCCCTTTCTGGAAGGTGCAGGTTTTCAGCTTGAGGTTCAAGTGTCTTCTTCAATGCAGCAGCCATCATCAAAACATCCACTATCAGATCTTCCACTCAGCTAGGACTGTTCTAGGGTAGTTGCAATTTTTGTTGGGTCTTTTGGTGAATGGAACTACCATAACCAAGTTTTCAAAAACACTATCCAACAGCAGGCAGCTTAATCATTTCAACTACAAGAGGTAGCACTGGCTTAAGTGGAAGGCCCCATCAAAGGCAGATTAAGATTTAGAAGAGGTGCCCTGTGGCTATTTTGCCCTAATAATGATGAGCTCTGTATGTCTCTCTATTTGGTGTCAGCAAGGGCAAATGGTGTCAGAATTAAGCTTCTGGATCCTCATCATTGTCAGGGATGGGGGACTCAACAGTGAAGTCTATCTACTTCTTGAAAGCAGTCTTCCTACTGAGCCTTGGGTGGAAAGAAATTTAGGGAGGAGGATTGTTAAATGAGAGTCATCTAGCAGAAGTCGCCCAGTCCCCCTATCCAAGGAAGTAAGGATAGAAAGGAAGGCCAGAAAGCAGGTGGATCCAGTACAGCCACTGAATGTATTGAAGAAGACATAGCCTAATGAAGAGATGCCTGGCTAGATGGTATTGGCACCAGCAATTACCAGGCCAAGACAAGAGCCAACACCAAGCTCAACCCACTGGGGCAGGACAACACTGACAATGATGCGGAAAAGGTTGACCATGAGACTGAGGCCTCCCAACTGACATTGGAGATTGGGGAAGCTGTAGATCCTCACATCATAATCAAAGCTCGGGAATGGAAAATGTGGTCACAGGCCTGAGGAGGCTAAGGTTGACCCCAAAGCATTGACATAATGCACCAGGATTAGGACTGATGCTGAGGAGGCTGAAATCAGGGCAGCAAAACATGTCACCTGGGTTGTCACTCGGGATGAAATCAATGACACCAAATCTGAAATGGTCATCAACACTGGTGACAAGGTCAATGGCTAAAAGGAGGGTCAAGAAGGAAGTGAGAATCAAAGAAAGGCTTAAGAGGACTGATCTGGACATGAATCCGAAATGTCTGGCAGCAAAGATGCTTAGAAACCCCTGATTCCAGCTGGGGAGGGATAAGACCTGACCTGGAAACGCTTGCAAAAAATCAAAACAGGCCTGCCACAGTTTTGATAATCCATGAGGGGATGACAGTATCCACTGGAGTTCCCCGGAGAGCATGTCTTGAAAACACTATACTATGCTCTCTGAATAGGGATGCTATGAAGGAAAAATATCAGGAGTTAGAGGCTTTTGAGTGAAAGGTGGCTTAACAGTAACAGTATCATAAACCATTACACATCTTGTTCTATTTGGATTTTTCTCATAACCTATGCTTTCTGACAGATTTGGAAACATCCTTGTCTAACAGCCATTTTTTTTTTTTTTTAACAAAGACAATGAAGTAGCGGTAGAGGTCCTATGATCCATTCATGGATTAACCATGTGCTTCTCAAGCTCCAGTCTGTTGTGCCTCTATTTTAGAGCAGATTGCTTAAATGTTGTACAAACATTACATTTTTTTGAAGACACCAAGATGGAAAAACTTGTGCACCCTGTCAGGAAACTATACAATGATCAAAAGAAAACACTCTAGCTAAGAATAACAAAGAAATTGAAAACATCTGACCTTAGCATGTCACTCCGTGCTTAGCAAGATGGAAGAGTAGCCAGGGATCAAGCATGGGTGAGGAGAACTGGAGGTCAGGACCACAAGCAATAGGGGTAATGGATTAAGAAGAGGACTTCAGTAGTCTGGAAAAAAACTTTACTGTATGAGGTGACTCTGAACAGGCCATCTAAACTCCCTGCATCAGACACAAGGTTGCTCTTTATCAGCTAGAAAAGCCACAGGACCACACAGCAAGTGCAAAAATACCTATAAATTCCAAGATGGCTTCAGATGATTGTGATAAAGATCTGCATTCTGACACAAGAAGGTGATAACTCCTGGAATCATCAATCAAATATATACAACTTGCTGTTTACAAGTGCCATCTAAGAAGCAAAATAAAGTGCAATGTCAAAAGCAGAAGCATTACAGAGATTCAGATAGAAAGCATGTAAAACTGATCCAGACCATGGAATGACCTGCAACAGCCTTAGCCATTATGTAATGGATGCATTTTAACTCACCTAGCATTGACAACTACTAGATATTTGATAGGAACTGTCTGTTCTGCTACTTTCAATGATTCACTCGGCAGCTTCAGTAGAGTTAAATTTGCCTTTTCTGACCTGTTCTTTTACCAGAAAAACCTTCTCGAAAAGAGTAGCTTACTTCGAGTAAGAGTAGCTACTTAGCATCCTCTGCTAATTCCTTGTAGTAACAATATTCACTTCACAGGGGGTCTTCTAACCAGACCAAACTACAGTAAGTACACTCTTATTGGCCATTGCCTCTTGCATAGTCTACTTTGAAGGCCACATATTTTATAAGTATAAAAAGGGTAAGTACTCACTACACTCCTGTGAAGTAAACTGTTTGAAGGATTGGGAAAAAAAAACAAGTAAACTGTCAGCCATGTTACAGACCGAAGTTCACATAAGCTACAGAACAGATGACATCAAATACACACAAAAAGCTGAAAACAATTATAAAAAAGGGCTTAAATGCAAGAAAAATATGGAAAAAAGTGCAGTTATGTACACTTACCATAAATGTAGATGTTCGAGTGTATTCACTGTTACAGTCATTACATTTGGGTAATCTGTTGGCAGGTTGCCCTCAGTCGGCCTGATTAACAAAGTCTTGGGTCCTGCATCGGTTCCTGTCCCTTCTTCCATGACGTCAGGTCGTCAGGGGTATAAAACATGCAGCCAATGCCATTACAACAGTTTTTCTTGCCCCAGATGTCAGGTGCCCCCCTAATGGGGAGCAAAATAAAATTAAAAACACAAAAATATACCTCCAACCAAAAACAAATACACCAAAAAGGCTTTTAAGCATAGTAAAAGAAAGTAGAGGTATAGTAAGAGAAAAACAGGGGGCTGGAGGGAGGGTAACCAGGACTGCAACAGTGAATACACTCGAACATCTACATTTATGGTAAGTGTACACAACTGTACTATAATCTTCGTGTTTCACTGTTGCAGTCATTACCTTTGGGTAGATTCCCAAAGCTATGGTTAAGCAGGATGGATTTAAACAGCATTACGACCAGCTATAAGGCCCTGCAAGACAGCAGTGGCAAAGCCAGCTCTGGATTTAGAGAAAATTGGTAAATGATAATGCTTGGGGAAAGTATGAACTGAACTCCAGGTAGGAACACCTCTGAGAAAGGCTGCAGAAGTAGATGCAGCCCTGGTGGAGTGAGATCTGATCCGCTGTGGGACAGGTTTTCCATAGTGCTTATAGCAGAAATTAATGCAATGGCTTATCAATTTAGAAATGATTTGTTTTGAAACAGCCTTTCCCTCTGCCCCTGCAGCAAATGCTACCAGTAGTTGTTCAGGTTTTCTTCGAGGTTTAGTCCTGTCCAAGTAGAATCTAAGTTGTCTGTGCACATCCAATGAATGCAGAATCCATTCCCCTTTGTTCTGTGGATTGGGAAAGAAAGTTGGCAAATGAATGGACTGATTAACAGCCACAGTGGATATCACCTTGGGCATGAAGGATGGAGTGGTCCTGAGTGACACCCTGTCTGCATGAAAGATGATGAAAGGTTCCACTGCCATAAGGGCCTGTAACTCAGATATCCTTCTAGCTGAAGTAATTGCTAGAAGGAAGGCTGTTTTCCAAGAAAGAAATTTTAAGTCTGCAGTAGCGTCTGGCTTGAAAGGAGGTAGAGTGAGTTTCTCCAATACAAAGTTAAGGTCTCAGGCAGGGGTGGGAGCTCTAATGGGTGGTTTCAAGTTTTTGGCCCCTCTGAAATACTGCTTGAGCAGAGGATGAGAGAAGAGTGGAGTTTCTGTGTTATAATGAGCTGAAATGGCTGAGGCATGGATTTTAATGGAGGAAAAAGTACAGTTTTGTACCTACCATAAATGCAGATGTCCGAACAGGATAACATCTGCAGTCCTTACAAATGGGTTGTCCTGTTGTCAGGCAGCCCTTCGGTCGGCCGGATTCCAAAGTCTGGGTCTGGCCTAGGCTGGTGTCGCACATCACCCGACGTCATCTCTGCTGGTCTTCGGGTATAAAGGCATCAGCCGACGCCATTTTCCTCAGTGTTTCTTGCCCCAGATGCCAGTTGCCCTCTTGGATAGCTAAATTTTTGGGTAAATGCCAATGTTTCCAAAAAAGTAGAAGGCAAACACAAAAAATAAGCATGTATGTGCATATATACAAACAAATACACCATAAGAGATCCCCCCCCCAGCTAGCTATTAGGTGGGCAAATACCCTAGGAATACCACAGAGGGGAAGGAGGGTGGGTAATCCTGACTGCAGATGCTATCCTGTTCGGACATCTACATTTATGGTAGGTACAAAACTGTACTATGTCCTTCAAGGATGCATCTGCAGTCCTTACAAATGGGTAGAATACCATAGCCAAACTAGGGGAGGAGGAAGAAGAATTATGGTGTAGTTAGGATCCCTTGCAAAACAGCAGTGGCAAACCCTGCTCGGGATCTAGAGTATAGAGGTAAGTTATAATGCTTGGCAAATGTATGCACAGAGGTCCAAGTAGCAGCCTCAATAATGTCCTTGGTAGCCACTCCTCGTAAGAAAGCTGTGGTAGTGGCTGTAGCCCTTGTAGAATGAGGCCTTATGTTCTGTGGAATTTGCTTTCCATGGTAGGAGTAACAGAATCTTATGCAATTTCCTATCCACTTGGAGATTGTCTGTTTGGAAATTGCTTTTCCTTCCCTTCCTGTTGCATAAGCTACTAGAAGCTGGTCAGTTTTTCTATTGCCCTTGGTTCTGTCCAGGTAGTAGCGCAACTGTCTATGTACATCCAAGGTATGCAGCAGTCTTTCCCCCCTGTTCTGTGGATTGGGAAAGAAGGTGGGTAGGTGGATAGCCTGGTTTAGAGAGACTCTGGATACCACCTTAGGCATAAATGTAGGATTAGTTCTCATGGACACTCTATCTTGATGGAAGATTAGGAAGGGTTGTACTGCCATAAAAGCCTGTAGTTCTGAAACCCTTCTTGCTGAAGTAATTGCCAGTAGGAAAGCAGTTTTCCAGGATAGGTGTTGAAGATCTGCTGTTGCTGCTGGTTCGAATGGAGGGAGTGTCAATTTTTCTAGCACAAAGTTCAAGTCCCATGCTGGTAATGGTGGTTTCCTAGGAGGTTTTACATTCTTAATTCCTCTCAGGAACTGCCTGAGTAGAGGATGTGAGAAGACAGGGGGATCGAAGCTGTATTCTGCAGAAATAGCTGATGCATGTATCTTGATGGAGGAATAGGACAGGCCTGTATGGAGAAGCTCTGCCAAATATTCCAGGATGTTGGCAATATCTACCTTTGACACATCTTTCCCTCTTTCAGTACTCCAAATGACAAACCTTTTCCATTTTCCTGCATAGTTCCTTCTTGTTGAAGGTCTGCGGGCCTCAAGGATAATATGTCTTTAACCCTTTGGGATAAATCTGGGTTAGTTGCTCTTATGTAATGTTCCAGGCAGTCAGTTGCAGAGTTTTCAGGTTTGGATGCAGGATGTTGTAGTCGCTCTGAGTTAACATCAAAGGAATCAGGGTAGTGTCCACGCTTCCCCGAGACATGCTCCTCAGCAATGGATACCAATGTTGTCTTGGCCAATTTGGAGCTATCAGAATTATCCTTGGACGTTCCTCTTTGATTTTCAGTAGTACCTTGTGCATCAAAGGAAGGGGTGGAAATGCATATGCTGTCAGGCCTTTCCAACTGAAGGATAGAGAATCCACCTTCCAAGCAAGTGGGTGGTATGTCCTTGTGCAGAATTTCTTGAGCTGGTGATTGAGTGGGGATGCGAATAGGTCTATTTGTGGCATTCCCCATTTCTTTGTGATGGCCTTGAAGATGTCCGGGTGTAGCATCCATTCGTGAGCATCCGAGGTAGTTCTGCTTAACATGTCTGCTAGGATGTTTTCTTTTCCCGGTACAAATATTGCCTGTAACTGAATGTTGTAGCTGAGAGACATATTCCATAGGTCCAGAGCCATTCGGCATAGGGGGTATGAATGAGTGCCTCCCTGTTTGTTGATGTACCACATGACTGTGGTGTTGTCTGTCCTTATCATCAATTGGCCTTCTTTGAGGAATGGTCTGAAATTCTGGATTGCTAGTTTTACTGCCAGCATTTCTTTTTGATTTATGTGCAGGTGCAGCTGATCTGGAGTCCATAAGCCTTGAATGCACTTGTCCAGCATGTGGGCCCTCCAACCGAGGTCTGAGGCGTCCGTTGTGATGGTTTGGCTTGTTTGAATGTTGTGGAAGGACAAACCTGGGTTTGACTGGCATGCCTGAGCCCACCATAGGAACTCTTGTTTCAGGCATGGGATTAGTGGTATTTCGGCTTCCAAGCTGTGCCTGTGTTGAGACCATAAATTCTTTAGGTACCACTGTAGCTTTCTCATATGCAGTCTGGCATGGGGGACCAGGATTATGCAGGATGCCATGAAGCCCAAGGCCTGCAGTACTTTCCTTGCTGTTAGTTTGTTCTGCTTTGTTAATGCCAAGAAGTAAAGAGGAAGTTGTTCTTGTTTTTCTGCAGTTAGGAATGCCATCTGTTTTACTGTGTCCAATTCTGCACCCAAGAATGTTCTTGTTTGGGATGGTATCAGTCTTGACTTTTTAAATTGACTGTGTATCCCAGGGCTTGTAGTAAGCAAATGACTCTTTGTAAGTCTTGTGTCAGCTTGCTTTTGTTGTCCGCTTGTATCAGGCAGTCGTCCAGGTATGGATAAATTTGGATTCCCTGAAGCCTGCAATGAGCGATTACTGATGCCAGGCATTTCGTGAACACTCTGGGCAGTAGATAAGCCAAAGGGCAATGCTGAGAATTGATAATGCTCTGATCCTGCAAGAAATCTGAGGTATCTTCTGCAATTTGGTCGTATGGGGACGTGCAGGTATGCCTCCTTGAGATCTAGAGTTACCAGCCAATACTCCTTGCCCAGCATGGGAAGAAGTTGCTGTAGGGTCAGCATTTTGAATTTTGGAACAATGATGAATGTGTTTAAGGCGGACAGGTCGAGAATAGGTCTCCAACTTTTCTCTTTTCTTGGTACTAGGAAGAGTCTGGAGTAAAATCCCTTGCCCTGTTCTGTAGGTGGTACCCTTTCCACAGCTCTCATCTTTGTTAATTGAGCTATTTGTTTTAGAGCTTCTGTCTTTTGATTTGGTGGTAGGTTTGGCATTCCACACCTTACCAGTAAAAAGAGGAAGTGAAACCTGTAGCCTTGGTCTATAGTTTGCAAAATCCACTTGTCTCTTGTGATATAGTGCCAGTTTTTTGAAAATAAGGCTAATTTTCCGCCCAAGGGTGCTGCTATTTGTTCCCTGGTAGGTGGTGTGAGGGTCAAGTCACTGTGATTGTCCTGTTGCAGTGTGCCTCTTTGGTTATTGCCTTGCCACTGGCGTCCCCTGTAGGCACCTCCTCTGGATTGATTTCTGCCTCTGGAACGCCTATTCCTGCCTCTGAGTTTTAGAGGAGTCTGGAAAGGACCAATTTTTGGAAGGCCAGTTCCTGCTAAACCTTGGGGGCTGAACCTGTAGGAAATCTTTAACTGTTTGTACAGATTTTGCCTTCTCTTCCATTTTCTTCATTACTTGTTGGGCAGGAGAACCAAATAGACTGACCTTATCCATAGGAGCATCTAATAGCTTTGCTTTAACATGATCTGGCAAGACCTGTTCTTTCAACCATGCATGCCTTCTTATAACTGTGCCAGTCATGGCTGATCTAAATGAAGCCTCCAGTGCATCATAGCCACATTTTAAAGAATGGTTACTAACCTGCTGAATGCTATTCACCATTTCTAGAACATATTTCTTATCTAAGGAATCATCAGAGGACAGTTTCTTAGTTAACTGATCAAGCATAAACTCTTGGTATTGGATCATATGAAACTGACAGTTCAAAGCTCTAGCTGAGAGAGTAGCAGAGGTGTATACTTTTTACCCCATCTCTAAGGACCTGGATTCCCTTTCAGAAGGGAGAGGGTTTTTCGCTGAGGTCGGCTACTGCCTTAGGTCCCTGGGAGATAGTCTCAGGATCTGCAAAGGAGCCTTGTATAAGTGGTGATGAGTGTCCGGTACCCTGTAAAACCTATCGGGCTTAGCAGGGGCTGGAGGTAAAGTATCAGGAGCAGTGCAAACATCATTAAATGCATCATCCACAACAGGAAGAACTGGAGGTATAGCTAAGGGCCTATGTTGGTAAGTGTAAAAGGTCCTAAGCCTTTTCTTGAATCTGAGAAATCTTGTCCCTGCCATTGGAATTGCTCTCTCATGGCATGTAAGGTTTCCCCAAAGGAAAATTCCTCTGGTGGAGAGGCAGAAGGAATAGATTCTTCAGCATCGAATCTTCATAAGTAGAAAGACGAGCGTCTGGATGCTCTGTATTGTCTGTATCATCAGAAGAGTCATCTGAGGACACTGGCTCAGGGGCTCTGCTCTAGGTCTCTTTTCTGGAGGTTGAGAGGCCCTGTCTGGGTGAGATTGGGATCCCCTTATTAAAGAGATGAGATCCTCTGCCAGAGTAAGCATTTGGGAACTGGAACTGGGCCTGTGAGAGGGGGGCTTAACAGGCACAGACTTAGCAGTTTTGGCTGCTTTAGCCCTGGCAAAGGCCTTTATAGACATGGCTGCAGGAGGCCTAGCAGCACCACGTGCTGGGGTAGAGACATCCAAAGGGATGGTGTCCGATAATTCTGGAGAAACCACATTAGTAGGCAAAACTTCAGAGGCCGATTCAACTAGGGTAGAAGGGGCCTCGGTAGTAGTCATGAATTCGGCTGTAGATTGACCTGTTTGCTCGGTTTCAGCCGAAACCGAGACACTCGCGGTTTGCTTAACCGTGGTTTCGGCCGAAACCGCGGACCGCGAGTGTCGGTCCTTTTCTTTGCATTTTTTAACAATTTGAGTAGTCGGAGGATCCGACGGCATAATGTGCGCAAAATCTGAGCCGAAAAACTGTTCAGCAAACTCCGACCGACGCCTAAGCGTTCGTCGGTTGAAGGAAGCACAGGCTAAACAAGCTGCTACGTCATGGTCTGGGCCTAAACAAGGTAAGCAGTAAGAGTGGAAATCTTTATGAGGTATTTGTTTCCCACAAGTTAAACAGTTATTCACTTTTTCTGACATCGGCTGAGGCAAGAAAGAGTCCCCAATGGGGTACTTAGCTTTTAGAAGTCTTCAAGTAGTATTCGGTAGTAGTAATCTCTGGATCTGACCGACCGGCACTTGCGAACAGCTTCTGCTTCGGGCGCCACGCGGCAAGAAAGACTGAGGAAAATGGCATCGGCTGATGCCTTTATACCCGAAGACCAGCAGAGATGACGTCGGGTGAAGTGCGACACCAGCCGAGGCCAGACCCAGACTTTGGAATCCGGCCGACCGAAGGGCTGCCTGACGACAGGACAACCCATTTGTAAGGACTGCAGATGCATCCTTGAAGGACATCGACAGACTCTTGTGAAGCATCTCAGTTAAGTATTGTAAAATCTGAGGTAAATTGGACGCTGCTGTGCTCATCCCTTGAGACTGATTCCAAGCACAGAATCTTTTCTATTTGTCAGCATAAGATTTTCTAGTACTAAGTCTTCGCGCCTCCAAGATGATATCCATCACAGGTTTGCTGAGGGATGCTAAGGGTGAATTTAAATGATTAGCCAAGCTGCAAGGTTCAATGTTGGGAGCTGAGGATGCAGAATTTGGTTCTCCTGCTGAGACAGTAAGGAAGGTGTCTGAGGCAGGTGCCATGGAGAAATTTGTGACACACTGCGCAGGAGTGGGTACCAGTGTTGGCGTGGCCAGTCTGCAGCAATCGAAATCATTCTTGGTTTGTCGTGTTTGACTTTTAACAAAACTTTGGAGAGCAGAGGCAGAGGGGGGAAAGGCGTAGACTGATAAGTTTTTTTCCAGCTGAATGACAGAGCATCCACTTTCCAGGCTTTTTTGTGATGAGTCCTTGTGCAAAATTTGTCCAGCTAGTAGTTGTGGGGGAGGCAAATAGATCTATGTCTGGGCTCCCCCCACCTGTTTGTCAACATGTTGAAAATCCATGGTTCCAGTTTCCACTCGTGTGGGTCCATGAGACTTCTGCTTAGTCCATCTGCAAGTGTTTTCAGTTTTCCTGGCAGGAATTGAGCTTGTAGTTGCACTTGGTAGCTCAAGGCAGTGTTCCTCAATGCCATGGCTAGTCTGCAGAGGGGGTAGGAATGAGTACCCCCCCTGCTTGTTTATGTACCACATAACCGTGGTATTGTCCATCTTTACCATTAGTTGTCCTGGATGAATGCAGTCCTTGAAGGCTGTCAGAACATTCTGTACAGCTAACATTTCTTTTTGATTGATATGTAGGTGCATTTGATTTGGGTTCCTTTTGCCCTGAATGCACTTCCCTGCCAGGTGAGCCTCCCCATGCATAGTCTGATGCATTTGTAGTTAGGGCATGGGCGGCAGGGAGTCGTGTGAATGGCAGTCCCTTGTTTTGGGGGCAGGCCTCTTCCCACCATAGGAACTCCAGGCGTAGGCAAGGTATGATAGGAATCATTGTTTCCAGGCTGTGACAATGCTGACTCCATAGACTTTTAAGTACCACTGAAGTTTCCTCATATGCAATCTTGCATATGGAATTAGAAGAATGCAGGAGGCCATGAACCCCAAGGCTTGCAGTATTTGTCTTGCAGATAGCAGGGTTTTTCTGGCCACTTGTTTGAAGTAAGTTAGCAAATGAATTTGCTTTTCTGGCGTGAGGAAAGCCATCTGGGCAGTTGTATTCAAGCTTGCACCCAGGAATGTAATCTGCTGAGAGGATACCAGTTGTGATTTCTTTTCATTTATGGTGTACCCTAGACAAGTTAGAACCCTTTTTACAAATGCCAGATGATTTATAAGTATGGCTTGGTTTTCTACCTGAATTAGACAATCGTCCAGGTATGGATATATCTGAATATTTCTTTGTCTGCAAAATGCAATTACTGGAGCCAGGCACCTTGTGAATACCCTGGGCGCAGTACACAAGCCAAAGGGCAGTGCAGAGAACTGATAATGCAAATAGCCTGCTTTGAAGCGTAGGTACCTTCTGCAAGATTCCCTGATTTGGGATATGCAGGTAAGCTTCTTTTAAATCTAGAGTTGCCAACTAGGCATCTTTGCCTAGCATAGGAAGTAACTTGTGAAGAGTCAGCATCTTGAATTTTGGCATATCCAGAAAGGTGTTTAGATTAGACAGGTCCAGAATTGGACGTCAAGATTTGTCTTTTCTGGGTACCAGGAAAAGCCTGGAATAGAAACCTTGTCCCTTTTCCTCTTCTGGTACCAGTTGAAAAGCCCCCATGTGTAAGAGGGAAATGACTTGTTTCTGAGCCTCTGCCCACAGATTTGGGGGCAGGTCTGGCCACCCGTTTGGTGTTGGCAATGTTTGGAAATGAAATCTGCATCCCTGGGACACTACATTTAAAACCCATTTGTCCTGGGTTATGAGTTCCCAGTTTTTTGCATGAAGAGCAATCTTTCCTCCCAAAGGGGCAACTGAAAGGTAAGTGCTTGGCAATTTTAAAGGAAAGTCATTGAGACTGTTTACCATAGGGGGTGTCTTGTTATTTCCAGATTTGGAAGTGGATGGCCCCCATTGCTTAGTTCTGAGAGTCCCTTGGGATTGAAAACATGTGCTTTTGGTGTGTCTGGGTTTGGTTTGAGAGGATCTGGAAGGAGCTTGAAAGGACCAATTCTTAGTACGCCAGTGCCTACTAAATCTTGGAGGTTGTACTTGTAAGAAATCTTTTACAGTTTGCAGAGATTTAGCTTTATCTTCCATCTTTTTTAGAACAACTTCAGCCTTATTGCCAAACAGGCGGTCCTGATTTAAAGGAGCATCCAACAATTTTGCTTTAACAGTATCAGGTAGAGATTGCTCCTTAAAGCCAAGCATGCCTTCTAAGCACAGACCCAGTAACCGCAACCCTGCAAGAGGCCTCTAAAGAATCAAAACCACATTGCAAAGTATGTTTTTCAACTTGTTCGGCAGAAAGCAATAAATCCTGTAAATCTTTATTTTCCACACAGTCAGAAATCAACATCATTTTCTGTTTAAGTAGTCCCATAATATGCTGTTGATATTTTAGCATATGAAATTGGCAGTTTAAGGCCCTGATTGCCAAGGTTGCAGAAGTATAAACCTTTTTACCCCATCTATCCAGCGCCCTGGAGTCTCTATCAGAAGGGGTAGGATTTTTAGCAGTAGAAGCCTTTAATGCCTTTGGGCCCCTGAGAAATAGTTTCTGGATCCGCAACAGGATTTTTGAAAAGGAACTTGTGGGACTCAGGAACCCTGTAGTATCTGTCATGTTTACTAGGAGCTGGAAGCAAGGAATCAGGAGCCATACTAGATTCTGAAAACACATCAACAATGTCTAGTACAGGAGGTATAGCCAAAGGCCTGTGCTTAGGTAGAAGAAATCCCTAAGCCTCTCTTTAGATTCAGAAAATTCTTGACTTTCCTAGTGGAAATGTTCCCTTAAGGTATGTAAAGTTTCCCCAAAAGAGAAATCCTCAGGGGGGGAAGCAGAGGGAATGGAATCCTCTGGATCAGAATCCTCATAAGTAGGCATGGACAAATCCAG
The DNA here is from genome assembly GCF_019279795.1 of Protopterus annectens. Taxonomy (NCBI): domain Eukaryota; kingdom Metazoa; phylum Chordata; order Ceratodontiformes; family Protopteridae; genus Protopterus; species Protopterus annectens. Next base: position 126,580,918 of record NC_056744.1, on the reverse strand, counting down.
GTCATAGGAAAAATGAGAAGAAACAGAATCCTGATCAGAAGATTCATAGTCAAGGTCAGTCCTAGGCCTCTTAGAAGGGGGGGTGGGGTTGACTACCCCTGATTAGAGTAATAAGATCTTCAGCCATTTTGATCATTTGTTTTTTTAGGCATAGGGGCCTGGACATGTGGCCTGGGCGTCGGTTTTTTAGACATAGATTGAGATTTAGGCCTTAGAATAGAAGGTGGAGTCGGTTTAATATGCAAGTCTGTAGGCCTGAAAACACCCTCGGAAGCTGGTGCCTGCACAGTGGCTCCGGACCCATCCAAGGTAGAGACATCCGCTGGTTCCATAGGTGAAGCATCTCCTGGCATACCGAATGGGTCTCAGTAGAGGCCTGGGAGTCAGAAGTAGCGACTATCAGGGGCTACGAAAGCACTTCACTGAGTACCGGCGAAGTGGCGACTGGCTTAGGAGAAGCGTCTTTGGCAGTTTTGGACCTCACTCTACCTCTTTTTCTTTGCTTTTTTTGGAATTCCGGTAATCGGATGGCAAATCAACGTCATTTCTGTATAATTAAACCGAGAACCAAAATATTTAGAGGCAAAAATGTACCGATGACGGATAGTGTGCTGATTAAATAAAGCACAAAACCGACAGCAAGGTACGTCATTGGTCAGGGCCTAGGCAAGGAATGCAGTGGAAATGAAAATCTTTATGAGGTATTTGCTTCCACAAGTAATGCAATTAACTTTTAATGACATCGGTAAAGAGCAAGAAAAAGTTTCCCCAACAGGGTACTTAGCTTTAAGTTGAAGACTTCGGTTCTGAAACTCGAAAACAAAAATTTCAGGAGTCGGCTGACCGGCACTTGCGAACTGCTTCTGCTTCGGGCACTGCATGGCAAGAAAGACTGATGTAATGGCGTCAGCTGCATGACATGACGTCATGGAAGAAGGGACAGCAACCGATGCAGGACCCAAGACTTTGTTAATCAGGCCGACTGAGAGCAACCTGCCAGCAGATTACCCACATGTAATTACTGCAACAGTGAAACACAAAGAACATCTACTCAACAGCATCTTCAAAGAAGCAGACTATCACCACCAGTGAAAGAAAAGACTGGTCGAAACACAAATGGAAATGGAAAATATAAGATGCATTCAACAGTTGAGCATGCTTACTGTGCAGCTTCCTAGTGAAGATGTCAAATGAACTATGAACAGAAATGCTAAATATTTACTATGTAATAAAAACTTGAAATATTTTTAGCTTTGAAGTACAATTTTAACAAATTTCCATTTACTATGATACAGAACAACTTGAATAATTCTTGTTAAATAAAAATGTTAAAAGGTTTGTCTTTATATTAAATGTAAACTAGTATTTTACATAGCAGTCTAAGTTATATACTCCAGACAGTCTTATGGTGGGTATCTCAGTATGTATTTATTTTCAAAAGGAGTTTTAGCTAAACAAGAATAAAAGTTAGGAATTGTGATGCTATTTAAACAGATCTAATTGTAGTTTAGATTAAAACTCCCCCAAATTTTTTGTACTGTTAGAGAAATATTTCAAAACAGAACAGCTACCAAAATATTAGCATTTCTTTGAGTATGTTGCATTTAATATAAACATCAAATATATAACAAAATAATTACAGAGAAGGCTAAAACCCGCACATATATTCATATAATTTGAGACCAGTGATGGAGTAAAAGCCAAATTACAAACATTTACACATGCATAGTAAAGAAAAAAAGTACTTTACTAAATTCACACTGTTAAATAGTTAATTATTCTATGAAGCACCAACATACCTAAAATTGCTTCAGCTCCATGAATTTTTTAAAATTATTCAAATTAAAATTAAAACAAGCATATGTAATTAGCTTGTTGGGAAAAAATAAAAAGCATTGTCTGCAGATATACTAAGGGACGATATATTTTTCTTTTCATTTTTTCTGCAAATTTCTGAAAGCAATGTTGTATAAGAATACACTATTTATTACTGTACAACTCTACAGTGGATAGTTACAAAGCCACATAATACAAACTTCAAAACCCGCAATATGATCAAATTCTAATGGTGCAACACAACATTCCTTGAAGACAACAGATAAAACTGATAAAATATCGGCAGTGTTCAAGACTATGTTTCTGAGTTAAAATTTATATATGAAATGCATAAAAAAACAATGCGGCTTGAAAACTTAAAAGAGTAAGATGATCATGAAACTAGAAACTAAAAAAATAATTGTAGTATGCAGACTGCAGATCAGGACACTTGCAATTGTAGGATTAGAATTCTTTTTATAGCATTTATAGAATGCAGACCCTTTAAGGACAAAAAAAAATAGTTAAGTGATTTAAGCAGAAAAAAATACATCTGTACATAAACTGGTAATTTCTGTTACAGAAACCCAGCATTATAAGCTATTCAATTTGAAAAATAGTATTGGAAAATTTAAACACTACTTACAATTCTTTTTTTCCAACTTTTTTCATTTTTTATCAACTTTTTCATTTTGTTTTTATAACTTTTTCATTTTTTTAGTATGCAGCACAGATTGATTTCCTTTCTGCATTTTTGTTAACACAGTTAACTGCTTTGTTGCCAGTACAATGCAACACACATATACCTTTTATAAACAAAGTAATGAAAATATTTTTTATCATAAATGCTCTTGTTAAACTTTTATTCTTCATCAAAATATAAATTAAAATATTAAAAAGAAAAATTTTTAAAGATGCACATGTAGCAGCAGAGCAGTTAACTGGGGACATTTTAACAAGCAAGTAAAATACTTTTCAAACTACAAATGAAATATACCTTTGCATTTATCCCAAATACAGAGCAAACAACCTACTATTTTTCAATTAAAATATGAGTAGTACCCATTGCTACCTGAAGAACTACCTATGCTGAGCTCCTGAAACAAAGACAAAGGGTCACTATTCTTTTTTGGCTGATCAGGTGGGGGTTTGGGTTTTGGTGGTGCACGAAGTGCACTAGCGTATGACATGGTGGGCTTATTACCACCAGGGTTTTGCTGGCTGCAATTGGATTCAGCAATTTGTTTGTTAGGCATAAGTGGTGGGAACTGACCAAGATGCTGTAACATGTTGTAGTTAAATGAATTAGGCAAATGCAGGTTTTCAGTTTTCAGAAGGTCCTCAGGAGGTCTCACAGTCTTTGATGGAGCTGCAAAACAAAAGAAAAATGCCACATCAAAGGGTGTGAACAAAAGACAACATAGCAACAGTGTAAAAGTTTCCAAGGAGAGTTATGTCTAGTTCACTTTACTATCATCCAATTCATTAGAAATATATCAAATGTGACAGAAGAATTAAAAATGTTAAATAACTGGTACTCACCTGCCCATCTCAGCCTAACAAACCAAACATCTGTTCCATCAGGGCCAGCAAATGGCCCCATAAAAACTTTCTTGAATGGTAAGCTCAGTGAAAAATTATTAGACAGACACAACACACTTTTGCTTGTGATGACATTTTTGGTACAAAAATCAAGCAAAAGCATTTATGACAGCGGAACTAAAGTATGATGCACCTTGTCCTAGTGCAGAATGTTTAATTTCCTGTTTAGTCCTACCAAGCATATTAGTCACTTGTTCTCACATTGATTATAATAATTTCCATATGCTAATACCTTAGTTTTCCAAAGCATAGTTGCACCTTTTCATGACATTTCTATATCTATTCTTTAATTTCAACTCCTCACTCAACTTCACCTTTCATAACCAAACAGTTTTAATACAGCAAACTCAGTTATTTAATTAACTGCTTGATACCATGGGGTGGATACACTAGTGGCAGTGTTTTGGGTTAAGCTTGTATCTGCCATCTAGAATTAATCTTTCCATGGAAAACTTTAACCCAAAAATATTTAAACATCCCAATTCAAATGAAGTTAAAAATATATGTGTTTATCAAATTAAATTATTTTTCAAGGGATATTTGTTAAAGAACCTTATTTCACTATCAGCTTTATCTTTTGCTCAGCATATACTGGTTGGTATCTGCTAAACATACCATTATAAATTCATGATTTGACTAAGCATTAAATGCCATTAACTAATACCCACTGAATAAATAGTTAGGTACAAAACATTATGCTATGTGTTGCGTTTTTAGCAATCTTGCATCAAATAATAGTACAGCAGCAAAACAAACCACTTCAGTGAAAAAAAGTCAAAACTAGTACTAAAACTCCCTTGAAACTAGTCATTTCTTGCAATGAATTATAAACAAAGATATTAATCAATATCTCAATATATCTGTTGTAGACCACCTCCTCCCCATAAAGGGTACTTACTCATTAACACCATATTAACAAAAGAATAATCCTCTTTCTACACCACAATTTACCTCAGCTCTTCTCTTCAGTAGTTCTGCAGTCATCTTCTCAACAGTCAAGACAAAGTACAGTTGTGTACACTTACCATAAATGTAGATGTTCGAGTGTATTCGTTGTTGCAATCATTACATTTGGGTAATCTGCTGGCAGGTTGCCAGCAGTCAGCCTGATTAACAAAGTCTTGGGTCCTGCATCAGTTGCTGTCCCTTCCTCCATGACGTCAGGGGTATAAAAAGTACAGTTTTGTACCTACCATAAATGTAGATGTCCGATAGGTATGCATCTGCAGTCATCACATATGGGTTGTCCTGCCTCAGGCAGCCCTTCAGTCGTCCGGATTCCAAAGTCTGGGTCTGGCGTCGGCTGATGTCACCCTTTCCCCGACGTCAGAGCGCCTGGGGTATAAAAGCGTCAGCCGACGCCATCTTCCTCAGTGTTTCTTGCCCCAGATGCCAGGTGCCCTCAAAGGAAGGCTAAATTTGGAGGAAAGCAATAAATTCCAAACATGCACAGAAATATATATGTGTATATATATATATATATATATATATATATATATATATATATATATGTATATATATATATACATATATATATATAAAAAACAAATACACCATAATTGATAACCCCAGCTAGCTATAAGAGGGAAAAGTACCCAATAAATACCAAAGAGGGGAAGGAGGGAGGGTAAACCTGACTGCAGATGCATACCTATCGGACATCTGCATTTATGGTAGGTACAAAACTGTACTATGTCCTTCAAGGATGCATCTGCAGTCATCACATATGGGTAGAATACCATAGCCAATCTGAGGGTGGAGGATCTATGTAAAGGATGGTGTAGCTAAAATGCCCTGCAGGACTGCCGTAGCAAAGCCTGCTCTGGATCTGGAATATAAAGGTAAATTGTAATGCTTGGAAAATGTATGCACGGAGCTCCATGTAGCAGCTTCTAAAATGTCCTTGGTAGCCACCCCTCTTAAGAAGGCTGTGGAGGTGGCTGTGGCTCTGGTGGAATGAGGTCTAATGTTAGCTGGCACAGTTTTTCCATGAAAGGAATAACAGAAACGAATGCAATTCCCTATCCATTTTGAAATTGTCTGTTTGGAAATTGCTTTTCCTTGTGCACCAGCAGCATATGCTACCAACAGCTGGTCAGTTTTTCTGTAGCTTTTAGTTCTGTCCAAGTAGTAGCCCAACTGTCTGTGCATGTCCAGGGTGTGCAGAAGTTTCTCCCCTTTGTTTTGTGGATTTGGAAAGAAGGTAGGCAGGTGAATAGCTTCGTTTAATGAGACCCTGGATACCACCTTTGGCATAAATGAGGGATTGGTTCTCAATGAGACTCTGTCCTGATGAAAAATAAGAAATGGCTGTACTGCCATGAGGGCCTATAACTCAGATACTCTTCCTGCTGAGGTTATGGCCAGAAGGAAGGCAGTCTTCCAAGACAGGAACTGTAGTTCTGCAGACGCTGCTGGTTCAAAGGGAGGCAGAGTTAGTTTTTCCAACACGAAGTTAAGGTCCCAAGTAGGCACTGGAGGTTTCCTTGGAGGATTGATGTTTTTAATTCCTCTTAGAAACTGTCTTAGGAGAGGATGAGAAAAGACAGGTGGATCAGTATTGTACTCTGCTGAAATTGCTGAAGCATGAATTTCAATGGAAGAGTAAGACAGGCCATTGTGGAGCATTTCTGCCAAGTATTCCAGGATATGTGCCATGTTCATCACTGTCGCATCTAGGCCCTTAGTGGCGCTCCAAGTGTGAAATCTTTTCCATTTTGCTGAATATGCCTTTCTTGTGGAAGGCCGGCGAACTTCCATGATGATATCCTTCACTCTCTTGGATAGCTTATCCTGAGGAGGAGTCAAGGTATTTTCCAGGCTGTTAGTTGCAAGATTTTCAGGTTGGAATGCAGAGTTTTGTAATTGTGCTGTGTCAGGAGAAGTGGCCATTGAGGAAGAGGCCATGGTTCTTTAACAGTGGGTACCAGTGCTGTCTTGGCCAGTCCAGAGCTATCAGAATCACTTTTGGCTGCTCTGTCCTGATCTTCAGTAAGACCTTGGTCATTAGTGGAAGAGGTGGAAATGCATACACTGTTAGAGTTCTGCAGCTGAAAGAGAGGGCGTCCACTTTCCATGCTTGTGGGTGGTATGTCCTTGAGCAGAATTTCTTCAGCTGATGATTGTGGGGAGAGGCAAAAAGATCTATGTCCGGCCTTCCCCATGATTGTGTTATCTGTAGAAAGATGTCTGGGTGCAGCATCCATTCGTGTGCATCCATGATATTTCTGCTTAAGCTGTCCGCCAGTATATTGTCTTTTCCTGGCACAAACTGGGATTGCAGCTCTATATTGAGTTTCAAGGAAAGTTCCCATAGATTCATTGCCAGTCTGCAGAGAGGGTAGGAATGGGTGCCTCCTTGCTTGTTTATGTACCACATAACTGTGGTGTTGTCTGTCCTTATTAGCAGGTGGCCTTGATGCAGAAAGAGTTTGAAGGCCTCGATTGCATGTATCACTGCCAGCATTTCCTTTTGGTTTATGTGCATGCGTAGCTCCTTTTGTGACCATAGACCTTGAATACATCTGCCCTCCATGTGTGCTCTCCAACCGTGGTCTGAAGCGTCCGTTGTAATGGTTTGGCTGGCTATTGGTTTGCTGAAGGGCAGACCCCTGTTTGACTGGCTTGCTTGAGCCCACCACAGAAATTCCTTTTGGAGGCATGGAATGAGTGGGATCAAAGTTTCTAAGCTGTGACTGTGCTGAGTCCATAAACTCCTTAGGTACCATTGTAGTTTCCTCATATGCAGCCTTGCTTGTGGAATCAGAAGAATGCAAGATGCCATGTAACCCAGGGCCTGCAGGATTTTCCTTGCAGTCAGCTGAGTTTGTCTTGTCAGATTCTTGAAGTAATCCGGTAGTTGTCTTTGTTTTTCTTCTGTGAGAAAAGCCATTTGGGTGGTTGTGTCTAGATCCGCACCCAGAAAAGTTATTTTTTTGGGATGGAACAAGTCTTGATTTGTGAATGTTGACTGTATATCCCAAGGCCTGCAGTAGGTGTATGGCATAATTCAAGTCCTTTACCAAAGTTTGTTGGCTGTCCGCTTGTATAAGGCAGTCGTCCAGATATGGGTATATTTGAATCCCCTGAAGTCTGCAGTGTGCAATTACTGATGCCAGGCATTTCGTGAATACTCTGGGCGCAGTATATAAGCCAAAGGGCAATGCTGAGAATTGATAATGCTCTGAATCTGCAAGAAATCTGAGGTGTCTTCTGCAACTTTGTCTGATAGGGACATGCAGGTATGCCTCCTTGAGGTCTAGAGTCACCAGCCAAGACCCCTTGCCCAGCATGGGAAGGAGTTGCTGTAGAGTCAGCATTTTGAATTTTGGCACAATGAGATAAGTATTCAGTGCGGACAAGTCGAGAATAGGCCTCCATTGGTTTTCTTTTCTTGGAACAAGGAATAGTCTGGAATAAAATCCTTGGCCTTGTTCTGAAAGAGGAACCCTTTCTATAGCTTTCATTTGCATTAAGCTGGAGATTTGTTTCAAAGCCTCTGCCCTTTGATTTGGTGGCAGGTCTGGCATGCCTTTTCTTTTTGGCAATGTGTGAAAATGGAACCTGTATCCTTTGTCTTTTATTTGCAGTGTCCATTTGTCTCTTGTAATACTTTGCCAATTTTCTGAGAATAAAGAAAGCTTTCAGCCCAAAGGTGCTTCTAATTGAGCCCTGGTTGGCGGAGTCAAAGCAAAGTCATTGAGTCTGTCCTTGTGCAGCAGTTGTAGGTCCTGCACTACCTCTCTGGTTGGGAGGCTGCCATTGACGTCCTCTGTAGGAGCCTCTAGCTTGCCCTCTACCTCTGGCACGCCTGTTCTTGCCTCATTGAAATCTTTCTGTGCCCGGAAAGGACCAATTCTTGGTAGGCCAATTTCTGCTGAATCTTGGTGGTTGGACTTGTAGAAAATCTTTGACCGTTTGTACAGATTTTGCCTTTTCCTCAAATTTCTTTAAGACCTCCTGAGCAGTGGAGCCAAATAACTTTTGCTTTTCCAGTGGAGCATCCAGAAGCTTAGCTTTAACATGGTCTGGCAGAGATTGTTCCTTCAGCCAAGCATGCCTACGTATGACTGCACCTGTCATAGCTGACCTACATGAAGCTTCCAATGCATCATAACCACACTGCAAGAAATGGTTGCTAACCTGCTGGGAGTTATGTACCAGATCCTGAAGTGATTTGCGATCTAGGGTTCAGGTGAAGACAGTTTCTTATGCAATTCATCTAACAAATACTCTTGGTACTGTATCATATGAAATTGACAATTTAATGCCCTCATAGAAAGAGTAGCAGAAGTATACACTTTTTTACCCCATCTCTCTAAAGCCCTGGACTCCCTTTCAGAGGGGAGTGGATTTTTAGTAGTGGCAGCTGCAACCCCTTTAGGGCCCTGGGAAATAGTTTCTGGATCAGCAGAGTGGGCCTTGTAAAGAAAATGATGCGAGTCCAGGACCCTGTAGTACCTATCGGGTTTGACAGGGGCCGGAGGAAGAGTGTCAGGGGTTATGCTAGAGTACACATCATCAATGACATTCAAAACAGGAGGAATAGCCAAAGGTCTATGCTGAGGTAAATGCAGAAAAGTTCTTAATCTTTTCCTGGAATCAGAGAATTCCTGGCCCTGCCATTTGAAATGCTCTCTCATAGTGTGAAGGGTCTCCCCGAAGGATAGTTCTTCAGGAGGGGAGGCCGAGGGGATAGATTTCTCTGCATCAGAATCCTCGTAGGCCGAAAAAGCCTCCTCCTGGTAGTCCGAGAGAGCAGAGCCATCAGAGGCCTCCTCTGAGGAGTGGGGATCAGAGGGCTCAACCCTGGGCCTTTTGTCTAGAGGAGGTTGAGAGCCCCTAATTAAGGAAATAAGGTCCTCTGCTAAAGTTAGAATCTGTGAACTAGTAGTGGGTCCCTGAGGAATAACCCTGGGAGGCATAGCTTTTGTGTGTTTAGCAGCTTTAGCCCTGGTGAATGCCTTTATGGACATGGATGCAGGAGGCCTGGCTGCACCACGTGCTGGTGTAGTTTTGTCTAGAGGAATGGTGTCGGAAGTTTCCAAGACACCAGTTTCTGAAGGAAATTCAATAACCGACTCAGCAGGGACCTCTGGGGCCGAGGTTGTCGGTTGAGCGGTTTCGGGGGTCGGAAGTACCAAGGACTCGGTTTCAGCCGAGACCGAGACACTCGCGGTAGGCCTGGCCATGGTTTCAGCCGAAACTGCGGCCCCCGTGTGTCGGTCCTTGTCCTTCCATTTCTTTGTTAAATGTGAAGTCGGAGTCTCCGACGGCATATTGTACGAAAAACTAGCCCCAAAAAATTCCTCTGCAAACTCCGCCCGACGTCTAAGAGTGCGTCGGTTGAAGGAAGCACAGGCTGAACAGGCCGAGACGTCGTGGTCTGGGCCTAGGCAGGGGAGGCAGTAAGAGTGGAAATCCTTATGAGGTATTTGTTTCCCACAAGTTAAGCAATTATTAACTTTATCTGACATCGGCTGAGGCAAGAAAGAGTCCCCAACGGGGTACTTAGCTTTTGAAGTCTTCGGTAGCTGAATTACAGGAGCTGGCCGACCGGCACTTGCGAACTGCTTCTGCTTTGGGCACCACGTGGCAAGAAAGACTGAGGAAGATGGCGTCGGCTGACGCTTTTATACCCCAGGTGCTCTGACGTCGGGGAAAGGGCGACATCAGCCGACACCGGACCCAGACTTTGGAATCCGGCCGACCGAAGGGCTGCCTGAGGCAGGACAACCCATATGTGATGACTGCAGATGCATCCTTGAAGGACATCATGCATCCGACGCCATTACATCAGTTTTTCTTGTCCCAGATGTCAGGTGCCCCCCTAATGGGGAGCAAATAAAATTAAACACACAAAAATATACCTCCAGCCAAAAGCAAATACACCAAAAAGGCTTTTAAGCATAGTAAAAGAAAGTAGAGGTATAAGCCAGAGAAAAGTAGGGGGCTGGAGGGAGGATAACCAGGACTGCAACAGTGAATATACTCGAACATCTACATTTATGATAAGTGTACACAACTGTACTGTGTTCTTTGTGTTTCACTGTTGCAGTCATTACATTTGGGTAGATTCCCAAAGCTATGGTTGGGAGGACAGTATTAGGGCCAGTTATAAGGCCCTGCAAGACAGCAGTGGCAAAGCCAGCTCCGGATTTAGAGAAAACTGGTAAATGATAATGCTTGGTGAAAGTATGTACAGAACTCCAGGTAGCAGCTTCTAGAATATCCCTGGTAGCAACACCTCTGAGAAAGGCTGCAGAAGTAGATGTAGCCCTGGTGGAGTGAGATCTGATCCTCTGGGGGACAGGTTTTCCATAGTGCTTATAGCAGAAATTAATGCAATGGCTTATCCATTTAGAAATTATTTGTTTTGAAATAGCCTTCTCCTTTGCACCTGCAGCAAATGCTACCAGCAATTGTTCGGATTTTCTTCGAGAAGATTTTGTCCTGCCCAAGTAGAATCTATGTTGTCTGTGCACATCCAAGGAATGCAGAATCCATTCCCCTTTGTTCTGTGGATTGGGAAAGAAAGTTGGCAAATGAATGGACTGATTAAGAGCCACACTGGAAACCACCTTGGGCATGAAGGATGGATTGGTTCTCAGAGATACCCTGTCCGCATGAAAGATGATGAAAGGCTCCATTGCCATAAGGGCCTGTAATTCAGATATCCTTCTAGCTGAAGTGATTGCTAAAAGGAAGGTTGTTTTCCAAGAAAGAAATTTTAAGTCTGCAGTAGCAGCTGGCCTGAAAGAAGGTAGAGTGAGCTTCTCCAAAACAAAGTTAAGGTCCCAGGCAGGGGTAGGAGCTCTCCTGGGTGGTCTCAAGTTCTTTGCCCCTCTGAGATACTGCTTGAGCAGGGGATGAGAGAAGAGGGGTGGTTCTGTGTTATAGTGAGCTGAAATAGCTGAAGCGTGGATTTTAATAGAGGAAAAAGACAGGCCCTTGTGAAGCATCTCAGTTAAGTATTGCAAAATCTGAGGTAAATTGGGGGCTGCTGTGCTCATCCCTAAAGACTGGTTCCAGGCACAGAGTCTTTTCCATTTGTCAGCATAAGATTTTCTAGTACTAGGTCTTCTCGCCTCCAAGATGACATCCATCACAGGTTTGCTGAGGGGTGGTAAGAGTGAATTTAAGTGCTTGGTAATTTTAAAAGGACGTCATTGAGACTGTTTACCATAGGGGGGTGTCTTGTTGTTTCCAGATTTGGAAGTGGAGGCCCCCCATTGCTTAGTTCTGAGAGTCCCCTGGGACTGAAACCTGTTGCTTTTGGTGTGCCTGGGTTTGGCTTGAGAGGATCTGGTAGGAGCTGGAAAAGACCAATTCTTAGTAGGCCAGTACCTACTAAATCTTGGAGGTTGCACTTGTAAGAAATCATTAACAGTTTGCATAGATTTAGCTTTTTCTTCCATCTTTTTTTAGAACTTCTTCAGCCTTATTGCCAAACAGGCAATTCTGATTTAAAGGAGCATCCAAAAATTTTGCTTGAACATGATCAGGCAAAGATTGCTCCTTAAGCCAAGCATGCCTTCTAAGCACAGACCCAGTAAAAGCAGCCCTGCAGGAGGCCTCTAAAGAATCAAAACCACATTGCAAAGTATGTTTTCCAACTTGTTCAGCAGAATGCAATAAATCCTGTAAATCTTTATTTTCCACACAGTCAGGTAACAACATCATTTTCTGTTTAAGCAGTCCAATAATATGTTGTTGGTATTTTAACATATAAAATTGGCAGTTTAAAGCCCTAATTGCCAAGGTTGCAGAAATATAAACCTTTTTACCCCATCTATTCAACGCCCTGGAGTCTCTATCAGAAGGGGTAGAATTTTTAGCAGTAGAAGCCTTAATGCTTCTGGGGCCATGAGAAATGGTTTCTGGATCTGCAACAGGATTTTAGAAAAGGAATGTGTGGGACTCAGGAACCCTGTAGTATCTGTTAGGTTTACTTAGGAGCCGGAGGCAGGGAATCGGGCCATACTGGACATTGAAAACATATCAACAATGTCTAGTAGAGGAGGTATTGCCAAAGGCCTATGCTGAAGTAGAAGAAGGAAATCCCTAAGCCTCTTTTTTGAATCAGAAAATTCCTGACTTTCCCAGTGGAAATGCTCCCTTAAGGTATGTAAAGCTTCCCCAAAAGAAAAATCCTCAGGAGTGGAAGCAGAGGGAATGGAATCCTCTGCATCAGAATCCTCATAAGTAGGTATGGACAAATCCAGGACATTAGAAGAATCAGAAGAAACAGAATCCTGATCAAAAGATTAATAATCAAGCTCAGGCCTAGGCCTCTTTTGGGGGGGAAGGGTTTGACTACCCCTGATTAGAGTAATTAGAACTTTGGCCATTTTGATCATTTGTTTTTTAGGCATAGGGGCCTGAACATGTGGCCTGGGCGTCGTTTTTTTTAGACATAGATCGAGATTTAGGCCTTAGTAATGAAGGTGAAGTCGATTTAATATGCAAGTCTGTAGGCCTGAATATACCCTCACAAGCCAGTGCCTGCACAGTGGCTCCGGACCCATCAAGGTAGAGACATCCGCGGGTTCCATAGATGATGCATCTCGCAGCATACCGGACTCCGAATGGGTCTCAGTAGAGGCCTGCGAATCAGAAGTAGCGGGTATCAGGGGCTGTGAAAGCACCTCACTGAGTACCAGTGAACTGGTGACTAGCTTAGGAGAAGCGTCGTCGGCAGATTTGGACCTCTGCGGCCTGTCTCTGTCTTTATCTTTGCGTTTTTTCAGAATTCCGGTAGTCGGATGGCTAACCGACATTTCTGGATAATTAAACAGAGAAACAAAATATTTAGAGGCAAAAATGTACCGATGACGGATAGTGCGCTGATTAAATAAAGCACAAAACCGACAGCAAGGTACGTCGTGGTCAGGGCCTAGGCAAGGAATACAGTAAGAATGAAAATCTTTGTGAGGTATTTGCTTTCCACAAGTAATGCAATTATTAACTTTTGCTGACATCGGCATGGAGCAAGAAAAAGTTTCCCCAATGAGGTACTCAGCTTTAAGTTGAAGACTTCGGTTCTGAAACTCGGAAACGAAAATTTCAGGAGTCAGCCGACTGACACTTACGAACTGCTTCGGGCACTGCACGGCAAGAAAGACAGAAGTAATGGCGTCGAATGCATGTTTTATTCCCCTGACAACATGGAAAAAGGGACAGCAACCGACGTAGGACCCAAGACTTTGTTAATCAGGTCGACTGAGGGCAACCTGCCAGCAGATTACCCAAATGTAAGAAATGCAACAGTGAAACACGAAGAACATACTATTCCTTATTAGAAAATGTACAGTTAAGGGCAACCATTGCCCTATGCTGAGCCAGAGATCAAAAGTCAAATATGCCATAGTGAAAATGCCTGGATTTCTTTCAAAGTCCCTCCTACCACATACAATTAAAACATCAGATTTCAAACTAAACTAGCACTAAGGCAGCTAAATAATCTTTACTGTCCATACTAACAATCCCTATTAGGCAAGCAAATATTGTACTGGTTTGAAAAAATAAAATTAGGTCAACAGACACAAAATTCATTTACCTCAATTCAAGAGTGGCAATAATCAACACTCCCAACTGAACTTGGCTAAACTTTTCAAATACTTCTTCAGACAGACCTTTAAATACAATTCAGTAAAGTGACAACTGTACCCTAGTAACATGCCACATAAAAAAAGTTCTCATTCCCCACCTAATGACCACATGGCATAACAATTCAACTTTAACTCATTATCTAGCAATTCTGCACATCAGTTCTCCGCTATAATAACATATAAACTGCCAATGCTTTTCACCCACAGGCTCATTAAAAAGACAAACACAATTTTCAATCACTCTCCTAGAATAGTGCCAGTCGAATGGAACACAACTACTACTATCACTCCTCCTGCATAAATAACTACCCCTTCCCTTCCTAAGCACGTCTACTATAGAGCCATTACAGTGCCAATGGAAAAAAAAAATTCAGAACCTACTTTATTAGCAGATTTTATGGTTTCTCCAGTTAAGCATTATTCTTTGTCTTAAACAAAAGTTTCTGCCTCATCTTTACTGTTACTATAGCTTTTTCCAAGTGCAGTTCAAGAGTAAAAACAAAATACACAACAAAATTAAACTTGAAACTGCCAAAGGTGCCCCAAGTAAAGAACAAAAATAGCACCACCATGGTTTTGAGATAAAAACAAATCACTTTAATAATAAAACTGTATTAAAAACAGAAGCTTAACAAAAAATAAACGATACAAAAGCCCGTATATAAAATGAGCGCTTTTGGCAATTGCCTTCATCAGATCGTAACTTCCTGTGGCTCTCTCTTGTGAATTAAACTAGGGGCAATCTCTTTTCTGAAATGCCTCTCGATCAACCAATCCTGTTCCTGTTAATCATAGGACATAAAAATGACAGGCCTCCATGCTTCAACCAATGGTTAACCGTCTATTCTTTAGAATGGGTTTTAGTGGAATCATGGTATTCAAGCTGGGATAGAGATCAGCCCTTAGGTTTACAATCCAACCTACTTCACAAGTTTGTTTGATTCTTTATGTCCCCTCCCCTGTTATTTGTGGGAATGGATTCAATAACTTTAAAAACAAATGTAGGTGTAGGATTTGAGGAAATATGACTGGCGAGTACATTTTTAGGGTCTCGGTTTAATATCCCTTAGGATTGTAGAACCCTGTCCTTTAGCACTTGGTCAGTTTTTCCTACATAAAACATGGCACAATTTGGACAGGAAGCTAAATAAACTAAGTGCTGGCTATTGCAAGTGGCATTGACCTCGAAGGAATAATGTCTACCGGAGATGGGATGTACAAAGAAATTACTACTATCAAGAGACGAGCAAGGTTTGCATTTTTCACACTTAAAAGTTCCTTCCTTAGTAAATGTTTTCTTCTGGGAGAATCCATCTTTATCACATAGCAGCGTTTAAATATTCTTATTCTTTAAGACAAACCTTGGTCTGTCACCAACAATGTTCCTTAATTTCTCGTCCTCTGTGAGAATTGGCCAAAACCTCTTAACCACATCACATACCTTTTTACAATCTGTACTATAACTAAGAATGCAGTTAAGTGCATTTCCTTTCTGCCTCTGTTCTATTTTTTCTCCTTGCTCTTTCTTGAAATTTTTATGGGAAAAGTATGGGTATCCTCTCCTTTGTCTTAATTCATCAGCATTAAATCAAGTCATGAGGTCTTTTTCGCTGCATTCTCTATCTTGTAGGTGCTTTTGTACCCTGTTTCATTCTCTTTCGAAGTCAGCATCATCAGTACATAACCTAGATATAGGTAATACTTGGTTCTCCATAATATTTTTGAAAATGAAGCCTGGGTGCATTCTGTTTCTGTGCAAATAGTGATTTTTCCACGTGTTCTTTCTATGCATATTGGTGCTCAATTCCCTTTCATGATATACTTTCAGATTGACATCCAAAAAAATCAATTTCTTCCTTGGAATTATTGACCTTAAATTCTAAAAAAATCAGTGCTCGAGTTTAAATACTCCGTGAATGATATAAGCTGCTCTTCCTCTGAATAAATTTTAAATACTGATCTTATAAAACTTAGTAAGTCGTTAGAATAAAAGGTCTTGTGTTAGCATGCATTTTCTGAAGGATATGAAGTCTGAAACTCAAATGCCTGTCATGTTACAGTGAATTCAATCCTCATTGATTTGCCAAAGAAAACCACAAATTATATGAGAAACAGACAAAAAGTATGAGGCATAAATCTGGACAGTTGTGAGATATGATACTAACTTACTTAGGTAACTCGTAACCAAAATTTTACATTCACTGGGGATGTCTTTTGACTATTTAGATGTGTCCAAAAGTGCTCAATGTTCCTCAAAAATATTACATTTCTCCTCTATGGAACAGGTCTTTTTACTCTTGTATGCTAAAAGAAGGAATGGTTGCTTATTAGTTCTAATACTAATAATGTAACTGAATGCTATTACTAAAAGAGCTAAAATGTTACCTTGATCTCTATTTTTGTTGAAATATTTCCAAAATATATGATTAATTGTGCACAATGTCTTACATATTTACCTGTTGATTAACATCTTAGTTTCAGTACACAATCTTATATCTTCCCCGACTTTTTTAGTTATGTACACAACTCCCTTCAAAGGACTATAATTTGTGCTTCAAGTGGTTTCACATATTTTCTGCAGTTTGTCCAGAGAAATCTTACTGCCAATTTCAAACTACAAAACCTACTATGGCCCTATTGCTTGTTTCAAACAACCAGAACAGCTAAATCCAGAGGATGACATGATTTAAAATGAATCAAAAATTGTTAGAGGTAGTAATAAACAGATGATCAATCCTTATCACCCACACTTAAGCAGTGGGGCCATTTTAAGTGAGCTTTTTTAATACATATTGGGCTTATGATGTTATGTCCCCTTATGGGCTTATCCATGAATTGAGATAAGACGTTTGCTAAGAAAGCATGAAGCAAAACTTGCCTCATTTCTGCAGTCTTAACAGATGCATTCCACTTTGTTTCTGACAGAACATCCAGAGTAAGAATTGTACAGTGACGTAATAAAGAAAAAGCTTAGTAATAGATATATACATGGCCACCTCTAGGTTTAGTTGAACTCTAAAACAGTATGTTTCATTCCTAGTACTGTCAAATTCGAACACTTCTAGATTCTGTATTTATATCCTTGATGTAAATACATACACCACCTCCTCTACTGATATTTTTCCTACAACAATTTTAAATCTTTTAACCAGCAAGAAACAGAATCATTTCATGAGTAACTGTCTAGGTTATTACCCAAATATCACTATTTATCAAGTGTGTATTTCGACACTTTGATACACAAGAAGAATACATTGAATCACCATTTTACTGCCTGGTGTATGGACTTGGGCAAGATATATGTCCTTAGACTTTAGATGTAGTACCATAACATTACTGTGTTCAATGCTGTACATTTGTTTGGATGATGAAGTTAACTCTGAGCTAGTACGACTGACTGAATTTCTGATAGTTGGGAATTCTACTCGGTTTAGTTGGTTGAGTGTTAGGCAATGATGGGTTTTACTTAGAAGATGGGTTGCAATTTTTGCCATTTTATAACAGTGTCCTAGATTTGTTAAAAGAGAGGATTTGTCATTTGTGAGTAAGGGAAAGGATAAGAGCAATAGATATGAGAGGGCAGTGGTCTTTCTAATTTGCAAACTGTATGGAGATGTTTTGTAGAGGAAACCTAGTTTTATATGGGTCTTTCTAATAGCAGTTTGGATGGGCAGGTCAAATTTTAGATGATCTATTATGACCCAAAGTTATTTAGTGTGTGTGACAAACTTCAAGCCTAGTGCTTTGTGCAGATGACATATTAAAGTGATTTTTGTGATCATACTGTTTTGGGGTGACAGGTAGAAGTTTTGTTTTTCTTGGGTTCAAGCAGATTATAATATTGGCTCAGACAATATTTGATGGAGAAGCAGGATTGCTGTGCAACAGCTGTGTAATTGTTTACAGTGAAGGCATGCTAGGAGCTGAGCAGATTATAGTGAAGATATCTGCATAATAAACCAGACAGCCTTGTCCCACTGCATTGTTATGTTGTTTATAAAAATACAGAAAAGGAGAGGACCTAGGTTTGAGCCCTGAGGGACAACAATCACTATGGACAGGTAGAATAATACCATGTTTGCCATTTGACTCACTGTGTCCTATGTAAGAGACAGAGTTTTCAAACCACTTTAGGGAAGAGGTGGGGAGAGTCATAGCTGTAGTTGGTATGACGGGCTGTATCAGATACTTTTGAAAGATCCAGGAATATGGAAGAGACAAGTTTACATTTGTCACTAAGTTCATTAATTGTTTCTTAGAATGAGAAAAGAACTTTAGTGGTGTTATGCGAAGGGAAAAGGCCTTGTCTTGAGAGGAGACTTATCTACAAGGAACTTTAGCACGTGTAAATGTATACATCTAAGGATGTTTGACAAGTGAAAGTGTATGGCTATTGGTCAACAGTAGGATAATTCCACTGACTTTCTTACTTCATGCAGTGAGATAATATTTTTTTTCATAGTTTGGGTACATATCCTACTTTGGACCTGTTAATTAGTATCAATATGGGACAGGCTACAACATCTGCAACAGATGTTAAGTATTCAGCAGGAAGATGGTTGGCTGCTAATGTTATGGGTTTCAAAAGTAGTTTTTGTATTACTTTAGCTGGGACTGTGAAGAGAAAAAGATGTGGTTCCATTCTGAATGAAATGAAGGGTATCTAATATGTTAGCTGTTAGATTCTTTATTGCTGCAGATTTTACTTGGAAAAATTGAAAGATGGATCCTTGTTCCATTTGGTAGGACTGGTTGTGTAGTTTTACCAGGTTTCAGAATTTATTTAAGACTATTCAATGATTTTTAAAGTTCTCAGGACATTATTCATACTACTTTCTTTGCTGTAACATTTTCTCATCATTTTCATGTTGCAATATTTTATTTAATCAAAAGTGCTAGTAAATTTAATATCATTATGACAGAGTTCAAGTTTTTTTCAGATATTCTTTCATATAGTGTAAATAATGTGACAGCTTTTCATCACATCCATAATGCAATTCTTTAAATGTGTTAGTGCTATATGAATTTGTACCTTTCTGATGGGCACTTATTACAAGGAAATTGTTTATTTCAGTCTAGAAGGTGCAAACAGTGCTTGTAAAACTGGAATGTGATAAGCATCTTTCAGATCTCAGGTCACCATGAAACAGTTATCCGGAAGGAGGAGCAGGACCATATCTACAGGGTGAGCATTTTGAATTTGGGTACTTCCTAATAACTTGCCAATTTTATCTGGGGGTATAGGATTAGAAAAGCCAAAGACCCCTTTTTAGAGCTAGGAGTTGGCGAAACCAAAACTGATCAGCTGAAAGAGGAGCAAAGAGAGCTGCAAGATTACAGTACACCTTGCATTTCCTCAAAGTTTTTTCAGGAAATGGTTCACTAGTCAAAGGGGTTTTACCTGCAGTTAATATACATTTTCTAAGGCAGGTAACATAGAAGGAATAGACAAAACATTTTAAATCTAAATCCCATCCTCAATAAAATCATAAGCTCTGTCAATCTCTGGTGCAGCTCCAGATTGCTGCCAGTGAAATACACCTCTAAACCTAGCAAGTATCTGTAGAAAGGTGAACACCAGCATGAGTTTTTGAACTGGCTCACCTTCCGAAAAATCACAGTGAATGAACTCAAGAGTGGTCACTACAGGCTGCATTCACAGTCCCCATCAAAATGTGCAGCCATAGACTGATCTCTAGAGAAGCAGTCCCATAATCATTCTGAATAGCAGCATACTCTGTAATAAGTCGACTATAAAAAAAAAAAAAAAAAAATCTTAGCTAAGAAAACCACATAAGCCTTGTACATTGTACTAACCTGACTGCAGTTTCCATTTTTTTATAAATGCAAACTACACTAGCAGACAAAATATCTGGGAACAAAGTATTATGTCTGGTGAGGCTTCTCTTACACCAGACCTCTACTGCACCTAAAGGATTTACCTATTGAACCAGGTAGTACAACAGACCAGAAGATCCTTGTGCTATATAGAGCTGCAGGCTCACACCAGTTGGTGACAGGGAAAAAGCTAACTGATCTGTGGGTCAGCTTAAGGCAACAATAGATTCAGAAACCATAGGTTGAAGCATGTTTTTGAGTTTGTTTTTCTTTTTAGATGCAACTGTATTTGACTTGGGGGGGGGGGGTAGACACATCAGGATCCATCAAGTCAGGGAAGAAAACACCAGCCAGAATAATACACTGACATTATAACGGACTGACTAAAGGCAGCATTAACAGAAACTGTAAACTATGTCCCACACAGCAAATAGGGCTAAAGTGCATAACATATAGCAAAAACAGTTTAAAATTTGCTAAGCCTTGTTTTCAACCTACACAATGTAGTAAACTGCAGCACACACAGCCACAGTACTAAATAAAATTCACTTGTCCAAATACTGCCACAAAACCAAATATATGCCCTTAAATCAAACAGAAAAAATTAAAACAGCACAAATAAGCATTTACTTAGAGAGTCTCTTGTCAGAAATGAAAAAAAAAATTAAAAGAAAATGCAAATAAAGTAATTTGTGATAAAACTGCGAATTAATGATACAAATGGGCATAAAAGTTTTAAATCGGCAATAAGTCTATAAAGGAAGAAAAGTAAAAAATTAACATTTTCCTCTCAGAATTTCAAAATGAAGCAGATAAAAACTGGAGTGCATAAACTGTGGCTCTACATGCACAAGGCACTCCATAGTGTTCAACTGATACCACAGAACTTCAGTTTCCTTGTACAAGTCATAAAACACTTCATAAAAGCCCATAGCTATTCAAAAGCAGAATTAATCACACAAACAAGACCGTAGTAAGTTAGAATTTCATTATCAGCAGTAGTAAACAGCAAGTATATTAAAATAAAAAGTTAACACACATACACGTATCTATGTGAGTCTGAGTATGTGTATTTTTTTAATAAAACAAAAAGACAACAAAAGTATTAACAATAAAGAGGAAGGGAAGTCCCCAAAAGAATCGGAGTCTGGAAACTGAAATCTGCACATGCAAACTGCTGAGGAAATTAAACTGTGTGATTCCTATAGCTGGCACTAAAAAGACTGAACAACTGACTTCCTGTGACAAGGGTTAGGCTTCTCCTGATGGGAGGAGCTTAGCCGATGCCCTATCAGAGAGAGTCAGAGGAGGAAATTCTGAGCTCTGGAAAGCTGCCAGTGATGGCACAGAAAATACATTTGTGTAAAACAGTACAGTTGCGTAAAATCTTACCATAACAGTAGATGTCCTTCTCTTCACTGCTGCAGTATTCTTAACATTCAGGATCTCCCGCCCAGGGCAGCCCATCGTTTGTTCAGTATACAAAAGCCTAATGATCTTGTATGCATCGTACATCACATGTATGCTCCTCGCACAAAACGTATGTAATAAAATTGACGTACAGGTGCAGTTATCCAGAAGAGAAGAGTCTCCATAGGACAAAGGATTCCATGCACATGCAGAAGAAAAAGGGGAAACCCTCAGCCAGAAGGGAATCCAAAATAAAAACCAGAACAAAACAGGGGGTTTGGATGGAGAGAGCAAATACTCCAACAGTCACGAAAATGACATCTACTCTTATGGTAAGACTATGTCCTTCTATATCACTGTTGCAATATTCTTAACATTAGGGAAAGTAAAAAAGCTCAAGAAACAGAATGGGAGGTAAAAGGCTGAGAAGAGCCCTCAACAAACCCCATCTAGCAAAACCCGCTCTGGCCCTAGAAACCATATCCAACTTATAATGCTTAGTAAAGGTATGGTCTGAAGATCAAGTAGCAGCTTCAAGGATGGAACTGATGTCTACCCCCTTGAAGAAAGCACCAAGGGAGGCAACAGCCCTAGAAGAATGAACTCTAACAGAAATAGCCAAAGATTTGCCATGAAAAGTATAACAAAAAGAAATGGCCTTGCATATCCAGGAGACTGTTTGCTTACAAACAGCCAAACCCAAAGTCCTGAGAAGAAAGGAAACAAAAAGCTGATCAGACTTATAAAATGGTCTTAGTTTTATCCAAATAGTGGCATGTCTGTGCAAATCCAAGGTACGCAAGACCCTCTCACTAGCAGACTGACAAGAAGGAAAAAAGGAAGGCAGTTGTACCAACTGATTCAAGGACAACTAATTTACTACCACGGGCAAAAAAGAAGGATTAGTATGAAATAACACACTGTCCCAATGAAAAAACAAAAAAAGAAGGAATGACCATAAGGGTGTGGAGTTCAGGAAACCTCCAAGCAGAAGTAAGAGCCAGCAACAAAAAAGATTTCCAGGTATAATGTTGCAAAGAATTAGAATTTGCAGCAGGCTCAAAAGGAGATGGAGTCAGTTTTTCCAAAAACAAAATTAAGGTCCCAAGGAGGAGAAATGGGCTTCCTTGGAGGCCTAATATGCAGGACGCCTTTAAGAAACTGTTTGACCTAAAACTGAGAAGCCAAAGAAGGATTCAAGAGCAGACCAGCAGAAATGGATGACAAATGGGCTTGCACAGAACAACAGGCCAGGCCAGACTGGAGCAACTCTCACAAATAAGGCAGGCCCAAAGATACCCCCCATCACAGAAAAGGGTCCTGGTTACGAGCATGGGACCATACAGAAAAATCTTTTCCACTTGGACACACAATATTTTCTAGTTGAGGATTTCCTTGCCTCCTTTAAAACCCTGATCACATCCTCAAAAGAGAGGTGCCTGAAAGGGATCAAAACCCTATCATCCACAGTATCAGTTGAACAGTGGACAAGTGAGGATGGATGAGAGACCCCTTGTCTTGTGTAAGGAGGTCCAACCAGTGAGATAAATTGTGTTGACTGCCTCTGGCCATATGCATTAAGAGTGGGAACTTCTGCTGTCTTGGCCAAAAGAGAGTCACTAGGCAAGATTTTTGGGGAGATTAGCTGAATCTTCTGCAGGACTCTTGGAAGTAAAAGAAAAGGAAGAAAAGCATAAAAAATCCCCTTCCTAGGAAAAGAAAGGGCATCAGTCTTCCATACCAGATGGCATGGCATTCTGGAACAAAAGAGAGGGAGTTGCCTGCTCAGAGGGGGAGGCAAAAAGTTCTACCTGAGGAATATCCTACCAATTGACAATGTCCAGAAACACGTCTCTGTGAAGTATCCATTTGTGAGCCTCAGTTTTGGACCTGCTCATACACAGTCTGCCACTAGACTTGGCTCTGAAGGAATGTATACTGCCTGAAGAGTTAACTGATAACTGAGAGCCACCTCCCAAACCTGAAGAGCCATCCTGTAGAGGAGGTAAGATTTTTGTGCATCCCTGCTTGTTGACAACTACATCACTGTAGTGTTGTCTTTGTACACCTTCAAGGGGCCTGGAGAAATCTTGAAGGGCCAGAATCAGGGCTCTTATCTCTTTGATGTTGATATGGTCTGACCTCTGATGGTGGTGGTGATGGTGGGAGGTAGGGCAAGAGACCCTGAACTTTCAGGTGACCAAATGAAGCCCCCGACCCCAAGTCTAAGCCATCAGTGAACAGTTCTTGAGAAGAGACTGGAGGTTAAAAGGGTAGACCTGGGTTGAGAGAAAACTGTTGAAATATACCAAATTCCTTCTTTAGAAAAGGAAGGAGAGGTACCCTGAAATCTAGAGGACGGCAATGCTGTAGCCAAGCTGACTTGTGGTACTACTGAAACTTATGCAGATGCAGTCTGGCAAGAGGAAACATTGGAACAGAAGAGGCCATGAATCCCAGGGGCCCAAAGAAGCTCTCTGGTTGGCATGGTAGTCAGAGGAAGAAGAGACTGAAAGAAGGCTGTCAATGACAAAACCTTTGGAGGTGGAACACAGGCCAACATTACCACTGTCTGAATCTTGCATTCCAGATACATATGATCCTGAGAGGGAGACAGGATTGACTTTTGGAAGTTAATAGTGAATCCCAGACTTTGAAGAAGACAGATGATAAATTCCAGATCCTGTAACAGGTGACTGGGAGAAGGCACCTGAAGCAGGAGGTCATCTAGATAACAAAAAATCTGAATGTCCTGGAGCCTACAGAAAGCAATCATAGGAGCTATGCACTTTGTAAATACCCTTGGGGCAGCAGAGGGGCCAGATGGCAAAGCAGAGAACTAAAAATGAAAGGATCAAACAGAGAAATGTAAAAACTTCCTGAAAAGACTGAATAGGGATATAAAAGTAAGCATCCTTCAGATTCAAAGACACCAGAAAAACCTGGGGTAGTAAAACAGGGAACATGATATGACGAGTAAGCATCCAAAAAGAAGGGAACTTGAGAAAGGTGTTGAGGAGGTAGAGATCGAAAATAAGTCTCCAAGTGCCCTCCTTTCGATGCACTAGGAACATCTGGAATAAAAGCCCCTTCCCACTTGGGAAAGTGGGACATGTTGAATGGTTCCTTGATTCACCAGGGACCCTAAGACCTCTGGGAAATGAGGATGTTGCTCTAGTAGAGGTTGAGAAATCCCTGAAAAAGGAGGGAAGGACTTCCATACAATGAAATAACCCTGACAGATGACAAAATCCAAGAGTCTGAAGTGATGAGAAGACAAAGGGAAAGCTGAAGGGACAAATGAACCTGGTTTAAGGGAAGGCATGGCAAATTGTCAAAGAGAAGCAGGTTTATCAGACAAAGGAGGCTTCCGGGCCACAGACATCTGAGAGGCCTTAGCAGAGGGGGCCCTCCTGCACTTGGAGGCCTTGCGGGGTTGGTTGCCTGCGAACAAAGGCAGATCTAGGAGGACAATTCCTCTGGAACTTAGGGATAGGAGACAGAAAAATATGTTTAAGGTCCTGCAAGGCTTTGTATTTCTCTTGAAGAGACAAACAGGTCAGCAGCATCAGTCCCAAGAAAAGATGTTTATTACCCAAAGGAGCATCCAACAATTTGGCCTTAATATCCTCAGGGAAAGACTGGAGATGAAGGCAAGAATAATGCCTCATGACAAACCCAAAAGGCCACAGTCCTGGAAGAGGCATCTGCAGCAGCATTATAGCTACACTTTGAGAGTGGCAAGCCACTTGAGAAGCAGAACCTAAAACAGATAAGGCAGAAGAACTGCCTTCAGAATCAGGGAGGTCAGAAATAACCTGACAAGTCTGAGCAGTCAAGGCAGAGCATACCTGGTCATGTGGGTCTGATAATTAACAGCACTAAAAACCAAACCAGAAGCAGTGTAAACTTTCTTATCAGTCCTCTCCACTGCCCTACTACCCTTATCAGAAGGCAAAGGTTTGGAAGAGGTTAACAGCTTAGAATATTTGCCAGAAGAGACTGACACCAGAGCAGGTTCAGCAGAAAGACGTTTAAATAAAAATTGACAACCGTCAGGAACCTTACAGAACCTATCAGGTTTCTTAGGAGCAGAAGGCTGAGAATCAGGAGACTTGGAACCAGCAATGAAAGTGTCTAACAAGGCAGCCAACACAAGAAAAACTGCAGATGGTTTAGGAGTATCCATCTGAAGGAACTCAAAATATCTTCTCTGAATATCAAACACTTGAGAAGAATCCCACTTAAAGCATTCCATCACCCTAGAAATTATGTCCCCAGAGGACAATTCCTTGAAAGTAGACTCAGGGCTAACAAACTCCTCCTCATCAGAACGTTAAACCAAATGTGAAGGCATCTGTGAAGAATAGGACAAAGACCCCTCATCAGACACTGAATCCTCATCGAAAGGAATGTAGTTCCCTAAGCCATTAAAAGGGGTAGAGGTCCAAGGAGGAATAGGCACTCAAACCCCTGGAGGAGGCTTCAGTGCCACCAAGGCAGAAAACAAGCCCTGGGTAAACTCTTGCCATTCCCTTTGAAGATCCTTAGGACAGACCGAAACATGCTACATTTTTGGTCTTTCTTGTAATGTACATCAGCCCTAACAAACACCAGAGATTCCTACCCTTAGTGAGATTTGATAAGAGAGCCTGGGACCTCCTCCCTAACCAATACTTGCAGAATCCCAGTAAGACCTTCCAAGATAATCAAAAGAGGGTTTCCCCATCACCGTCCAAAGAAGATGCCTGCAAAGCCTCAGAGGACATGCAAAAGGAAGGATCTATGCTGGCTTCTGACAGGGTCACAGCAGAGGAATTTGATGCAGACTTTGAATAACATACAGAGCTATTAGCTGCTTCTAGAGGAACGTCTGCTGGAGGCTGGACATCTAAAGAATCCATCGGAGTCTTCTTACCTAGTGGAAGTATCTTGGGGTTAAAGGATTCTGCCATGCTACCCTAGGCTAACTGTTTAACCCACTGATTTTCAAGATAAATGGCCAGGGAAGACAAACAGCTTCTGAGTGTCTTAAGCACAAACACCTTACAGATACTACAAGAGGAACAGTCATGGGAAGCACCAAAACAAGAAAGAGACTGTTCGCGATGATCCTTATTGAGAATCTGCCACGCAAAATAGAAGTTATGTTCTTACCATAACGTTCCATGTTAGTTGTCTTCTTCTCGCCTTCTTCTTGCTGGATGGGTTCGGAGCCGACCTCGGCTCCGACTCGGCCACTCTAAAAGCTCGAGAGTTGGTTCCACCGGCTCGAGGCTCCCCTTATATCCCACAATGCTAGGCGAGAGTTACCTCAGATCTCGTTTGTAAGCTAACCCAGCTTATATCAATAACAGTATAACTGTAAACAGAATCCACCTCTAACAGCAGGAAGAAAAGGGGTGACCTACATCCTGAAACAAGAAATATGCATAATAGCATATGACTAAGAAAGAGGTGGTAGAAAGAGAGGTCACGATCACAACTCCTCTAGGTCTGTCCAGGCCAGGGGAAGGAGGGTGGGGCAAGAAGAAGGCGAAGAAGACAACTAACATGGAACGTTATGGTAAGAACATAGCTTCTATATGTTAAGTTGTCTATCTCGCCTTCATTCTTGCTGGATGGGACCGCGTCCCTAGCACCTTGTCCCGGGTGGCCTAACGGAACAGACTCCTGAGAACAGTGGAACCAAAATTAGCTCTATGCCTAGAAGCTAAATCCAACTTATAATGGGAAATAAAAGTGTGAGGAGTAGCCCAAGTAGCCGCTGCACAAATGGTGTCAATAGGCAGTCTGTCTTGGAAGGCTAGAGAAGTAGCCAAAGCTCTGGTGGAATGGGCTTTAGGTTTATTAGGCAGTTTTGGTGTCTAATCTCATAAACAAGGGTAATCAGAGATGTTAGCTATCTGGTTAATGGTACCTTTGAAACTGGAAGTCCCTTTCTGCATTCCCGATTGGAGGCAAACACCTGATCAGATTTTCTGAATTGTTTCGTCCTGTCCAAGTAGTACCTTAATTGACGATGAACATCCAGGCAGTGTAATTTTTGTTCAGACCTATTTGAATACTCTGGGAAAAAGACAGGAGGTCAATGCATTGGTTTAGATTTGATGTTGAAACCACCTTAGGCAAAAAGGACGGGTTAGTTCAGAAGGAAACTCTGTCCTTATGGAACAAGAGATAAGGAGAATGACAACTGAGTGCTTGAAGTTCTGAAATTCTTCTAGCTGATGTGATAGCCACCAGAAAGAGAGTTTTCCATGATAATAATTTCAAGGAACATGAAGCTGCAGGTTCGAAGCGGGAAAGAATCAAAGAAGCAAGAACTAAATTTAGGTCCCAAGGAGAAGGAGGATTTCTTATAGGAGGTCTGAGAAGAAAAACTCCTTTCAAAAAGGCTTTGCAAAGTTTGTGGGACATTAAGGCAGATTCAGAAATGCCCACATGAAAATTAGAAATAGCTGCCAATTGAACCTTAAGAGTAGATGGAGATGAACCTGCATGGAAGAGTTCAGCTAGAAAATCAAGGACTAGTTGGATGGAAGCGGTGAAAGGATCTATGTCCTTTCCTTGTGCCCAGTATGAGAAACGCTTCCACTTACTCAAATAAATCTTTCGAGTGGAAGATTTATGGGAAGCTATCAATATATCTCTAACCGAGTGAGATAATTGAGGAAGCCTGGCTACGGTTGGAACTGGAGGAACCAAGCAGTGAGGTTCAGAGAGGGGAGGGAGCGATGAAACTGACCCGATTGGTGGATCAAAAGATCTGGAACTAGGTCCAGACTCCACGGTCGCTCCAAGAGAAAACGATGTAGAAAGGGGAACCACACTTGTCGAGGCCAGTAAGGAGCAATGAGGATCAATGAGGCCTTCTGAGCGACAGCTTTCTGTATTACTTGAGAGATCAGAGGGAAAGGAGGAAATGCATACAGAAGTCCCTGGGGCCAAACTTGGACTAGAGCGTCCCTGCTGGGTTGGCCTGGTAAAGGGAATAGAGTGAAGTATTCTCTGCACTTGCTGTTTTGGGGAGTAGCAAAAAGATCGCAGCAAGGCTGACCCCACTTGAGAAATATCTCTCTCACTACAGAGTCTTTCAGAGACCACTCGTGAGGCATGAGTATAGCTCTGCTCAACTTGTCCGCAATGTGATTGGACTTCCCGGGAGTGCGTTGCTATCAGAAAACGCTGAGAAGAAATCGCCCATTGCCACAGTCTGAGTGCTTCTCGACACAGGGGTATGACCTGGTTCCGCCTTGTTTGTTGATGTACCACACTACAGACATATTGTCTGTCTGGATTGCAATCGCTCCCAAGGGAAGAGAGTCTTGAAGGGCTTGCAACGCTAAAAGCACTGCTCTCATCTCCAGAACATTTATGTGCAAGTGGCATTCGTTTGGTTGCCATGTGCCCTGGACTGTCCTGCCCTGATAATGCCCCCCCCCCCCCCATCAGGGAGGCATCCGTTGTCAGAGTAGCAACCGGAGGAGGTGGAACAAATGGTCTTCCCGACAGGAGCTGGGGGGGAGACATCCACCACATGAGATGCTTTTGCACGCTTGCGTGATCATAATGGTGTGAGACATTGGAAGTTCCTGGTATGACCATTGAGAAAAAAGCATCCACTGAAGGATCCGCATGTGGTATCTGGCCAATGGGAGGAGAGGTATGGCCGCTGCCATGATTCCCAACACCTTTAGAACTAACCTGGCTTTGGCTCTGTTGTTGTTGAGAAGAAGTGACACCAATTTGTGAATGTCTGATATCCTTTGGTTCGTTAGCGTTGCAGACATGTTTATAGTATCTAAATTTGCGCCTATGTAGGTAATAGTACGACAAAGCGACAAAACAGACTTTTCGCAATTTATTGAAATACCCAGTTTTTGACAAACGCGAAAAGTATAATCTCTGGCCATCAAAAGGAGATGCTTGGTGGGAGCTGTGAGAAGCCAGTCGTCCAAATATGGAAACACCTGGAATCCTTGTCGTCTCAGGTGAGAAGCTACCACTGCCATGCATTTGGTAAACACCGGGGCAGTGGTGAGACCAAAGGGCAGGGCCCTGAACTGAAAATGACTGGTTCCCAGCCTGAAGCGGAGGAAACTTCTGGAGCGGCTGTTCATTTTTATGTGATAGTACGCATCCCGAAGGTCTATAGAGCACATCCAGTTTCCTTTGCCCAAAAGGGGAAGAATGGATTGCAGTGTGACCATCCGAAATCTTGTTTTCTTGACTGATTTGTTCAAGACACTGAGATCCAAAATCGGTCTCCAGTCCCCTGTTTTCTTTGGAACTAAAAAGAACCTTGAGTAGATTCCGGATCCTTGTTGGTCTGCTGGCACTAACTGAATTGCTCTTTTTGTAAGCAGTTTTGAAATTTCCAAAGCTGCTATATCCCTTTGAGGGGTGGAACATCTGGAAGGGATTTTTGACTGATTTGGAAAAGCGAAGAAAGGGGATAGAATAGCCTTCGAAATGATGGACTGTACCCATTTGTCTTGAGTCAGGGTTAGCCAGGCTTCTGGGTACAGTGACAATCTTCCCCCGACTGCCTCCGAAGATGGGCAGTCGGGCAACACCTCAGGGATGCTGAAAGGGCTTGTCAGGAAAAGCTTCCCGATTGCCCTGGTTCTGCGGACCCCCCCTGCCCCTAGGGCGACGTCTACCATTGTTATTCCCACCTCTGCCCTTGGTAGGAAAACGACTCTGTGCGTCAGGCGAAGTCCCTTGAGATTGTTTACGGAACCACATCTTCCCACCCTTCTGGCCTTTGTGGTAAGGCCTAGAAGGAGTAGAAAAACGGACTCCGACGGCAGAAAGGGTCTTGCCATCAGTCTCGCACCTGGTCAGGGTTTCTTTCACTTGAGGACCAAAGAGAGATGATCCATCAAAAGGGGAGTTCGTGAAAGACGTCTTGAAAGGTTCCATAAAGTTGCATAGCCGCATCCAGGCGTGCCTACGTAAGGCTACCCCTGTCCCTGCGGCTCTGCTCGCTCCATCGGCCGCATAAGAGAGGAGGCGCATGGAGGAGTTGGATATGGAATTAAGGGTAGCCAGCTGCGTGTTCATTTTCTCTTGGAAACCCGCAGCTGTAGGGTCCTTTAACATTTCACTCGCTTCCTTGATCAAGTCCCTTTGAAGACGAGTGAAATGGCACAGGTAATTCAGCGACGCATGGTAAATGTCGCTGAGGAGAACATCCGCTTCCCGTATCTATCCATGGACCTAGATTCCTTGTTAGGTGGATGGACAGGCACTGAAGGATCAGCCAGTTCCTTCTTTGTGGCGGCAGCTACCACCATAGCATCCACAGAAACTCCTTTTGATAAAAATTGCTTGTCTGATGGAGCTGTGATGAATTTGGAGGGTCTCCTGGGAGTGGGGTCCACTGAATCAGGAGCCGTCCATGCCTTCTTAGCAACCACCTGCATGAGGGGGTCAAGGGGGACACCCAGGAGGTAGAAGGACGAGAGCCAAACGCCTCAAGATACACAGATTCGTCCTCCGAAGGGTTGAGGGCTGGCCAATTTCCCCTCTGTTTCAGGATCTCCAGAATGTCTGCAAATGAGACATCTTCAGAAGGGGAACGGGGGGAACCCTCAGAATCATCCAGATCTGTGTCCGACGTGATAGACTCAGGTGAGTCAATGTGCTTCCTCTTGCACTTCCTCTTCCGAGGAGGCTCTTCTGCCAAATCAGGAGAGGCCTCGAAGAGGATGAAATCCCACAGGGGCTCCTGAGGAGCTGGCTCTCTGCGGTCCGGGATGAGGGAGTGAGTCGACTTACCCTGAGGCAGCATAGAAGGAGGGGCTGACGGAGCCGACTGTGGAGTAGAGCCAGGCTCTAACACACTCCGCATGACCTCGAATGCACCCCTGTCAGGCAGAGCCAGAGGTCCCCGCTCCGAGGAGCTAAGGACCCCTCGGCACCGACAGTGATGGCTCCGAGGTCGATGTCGGAGCCGAACTCACCAGCGCCGGGCACCGAGAGGGAGAGGGGGTCGGACAAGGGTCCGATGCCACTCACCCCTCGGAGCCGACGAGGGAGGTCCGTGCCGAGATTCCTCCAAGGAAGAAAACGGAGCCGACGGAGCCGAAGACAATTGTCTCGGCTCCGGTGACCACAGTCTCGGTTCCGACACGACCGGCTCGAACTCAAGAGAGTCGAAGGAGGAAAGAGTTGATGGACGGGGCAGGCACCGACTGATGAGTCGGGCTCTGGAGCATCTGGGCTAGTGCCTCGGGCTTAAGTAGTCGGCTCACCACCCTCTGAAGGTCAGGATCGGTAAGCCTTGATGCCCTAGAGGAATGAGACCTTTGGCCCGTTCAGACAGCAGGGGAGATCCTGGAGCCGAATGAACGGAGCCAAGAGAAGGTGACCTAGACCTCTTTCTGGTTGTCGGCTCAAGATCTTGTCGGAGCCGACACGGGTACCTCGATAACCTCGGCTCCGGCCGGAGCCGAGGAAGCCACAGAAACTGTGGACTGAGTCTTATCGGCTCCAGCCGGAGCCGATAAAGGCAAAGGTTGAACAACCTGAGGTCTCGGCTCAGAAGCCGGAGCCGAAGACCTCGATGCCTTAGAGGGCTTCCCTGTTGAAACTGACAGGGAATCCTCTGGCTTCAACAAGCCTCTCAGAATCAACTTGTTTTTTCTCTCCTGCAGGACCCTGGGGCTGAAGCCATGGCACACAGCACAGGAGTCCTGCAGGTGCAAAGGCCCCAGACAATAGACACAAGAAGTGTGAGCGCCTGTCAGAGACATTTTCTGACAGCACGCATCACACTTCTTGAATCCAGAGACCTAACTGACAGGTGTACACTAACACACACCCAAACACACAGTTATACCCTGTCAGTAAAAATTAGTAATACTAAAAACAATAACAATTTTAGTAAAAATACTAATAATTAAGTACAAAAATTAAAGTAAACTACACAAACACTCCCTAGGGAAGGGAAGGCCAAAGGCCCAAGGGAAGAACCAACGGTTCTTTTAGTAAGAAAAACGGGAAAATTTAGGGTCGGGGATAAGGATCTATGTTCTACACTAATTTAGGAAGAATTAAAGTTAAAAGGGGAAAAAAGAGTAACTTTTTGAAGAAAAAGCTAACACTCACCAGGAACCGGTAGAAGCAACCAACCTCGAAGCTGTAGCAGCAAACGAGATCTGAGGTAACTCTCGCCTAGCATTGTGGGATATAAGGGGAGCCTCGAGCTGGTGGAACCAACTCTCGAGCTTTTAGAGTGGCCGAGTCGGAGCCGAGGTCGGCTCCGAACCCATCCAGCAAGAATGAAGGCGAGATAGACAACTTAACATCTGACATTTTCCCTTCTTGGGTGATATAAATCCTAGGTAAGCAAAATAAAATACAAGAGCAAAGAAAAGGAAAAAAAAAAAAAAAAAACCTCAATGGGACACTAGGTATTCAGCAGAGCAACAAGGCGTTCACATCAATGAGCAATAATGGTGTTCGGACTGGCAGCAAATAAGTTCTGGATAACTTTGTCTGTACCCCACTTTTATACTCTGTGTTCTATGCAGGGAGCATATGTGCGATGTTCAGTGCATACAAGATTATTAGGCTTTGGTATACTAGCTGAATTTCAGGCTGCCCTTGGCAGGAGATCCCCAACATCAAGAATACTAAAACAGTGATACAGAAAGAGTACAGTTGTGTACACTTACCATAAATGTAGATGTGTGAGTGTATTCACTGTTGCAGTCATCACATTTGGGTTATCTGCCTGCAGGTAGCCCTCAGCCAGTCTGAATACCAGAGTCTTGGATTCCTGCATTGGATGCTGTCTCTTCTTCCATGACATCAGGTCGCCAGGGGTATAAAACATGCAGCCGATGCCATTACATCAGTTTTTCTTGCCCCAGATGTCAGGTGCCCCCACAATGGGAAGCAATTATATGTTATGGTACCCCTCCAACAAAAAGCAAATACACCAGAAAGCATAAATACACCAAACAAGAAGGAAAGGTCGAGCCAAGAGAAGTCAGGCGGGGATGGAGGGAGGGTAACCAGGACTGCATCAGTGAATACACTCGAACATCTACATTTATGGTAAGTTGGTAAGTGTACACAACTGTACTATGTTCTTCATGTTTCACTGTTTCAGTCATCACATTAGGGTTGATTCCCAAAGCTAAGGAAGGGAGGAGGAAGTCAGAGAGCATTAGAGCCAGCTATTAAGCCCTGCAAGACTGCAGTGGCAAAACCAGCTCTTGATTTAGAAAAAACAGGCATGTGGTAATGCTTGATGAAGGTATGTACAGAGCTCCCAGTAGCAGCTTCTAGGATGTCCATGGTAGGGACACCTCTGAGGAAAGGCTGTAGAGGTAGATGCAGCCCTGGTGGAATGTGATCTTATCCCCTGTGGGGTAGGTTTTCCATGGTGCTTATAGCAGAAATGAATGCAATGGGCTATCCACTTAGAATTGGTTTCCTTTGAAATGGCCTTCCCCTCTGCCCTTGCAGCAAAGCCAACTAGCAGCTGTTCAGATTTTCGGAGAGGCTTAGTCCTGTCCAAATAAAATCCAAGCTGTCTGTGCACGTCCAAAGAGTGCAATATTTGTTCTCCTTTGTTTTGTGGATTCGGGAAAAAGGTAGGCAAATGAATGGACTGATTAAGGGCCACACTAGACACCACCTTGGGCATAAAGGAAGGATTGGTCCTGAGGGAAACCCTGTCTGCATGGAAGATAATGAAGGGCTCCACTGCCATGAGGGCCTGTAATTCAGACACTCTTCTTGCTGAAGTGATGGCTAGAAGGAAGGCTGTTTTCCAAGAAAGGAATTTCAACTCTGCAGTTGCAGCTGGCTCAAAAGGAGGGAGAATGAGCTTTTCCAATACAAAGTTAAGGTCCCAGGCAGGAGTAGGGGCTCCCCTGGGGGGGGGGGTCATACATTTTTGGCCCCTCTGAGGAATTGCTTTAGCAGAGGGTGAGAGAAGAGGGGTGGATCAGTATTATAATGTGCTGAAATGGCAGAGGCACGAATTTTAATAGACGAGAAGGATAGGCCCTTGTGGAGCATTTATGTTAAGTACTGAAGACTATGAGGTAAGCTGGGCACCGTTGTGCCCATACCCTGAGTCTGGCTCCAGGAACAGTATCTTTTCCACTTTTCAGCATAGGATTTTCTAGTAGTAGGTCTTCTTGCCTCCAGAATGACATCTAGCACCTGCTTACTGAGGGATGCTATTGGAGAGCTCAAGGAATTAGCCAGGCTGCAAGGTTCAGGGTTTGAAGCCGAGGGTGCAGAATCTGGCCCGCCTGCTGGGACAGCAGGGAAAAGGTCTGAGGCAGGTGCCATGGTTCCAGCAGTGCCATACTGCGCAAGAGGGGGTACTAGTGCTGGCATCGCCAGTGTGGTGCAATCAGTACTGTCCTTGATTTGTCCTGTTTGATCTTCAGCAGAACCTTTCTCGAGGAGAGGCAGAGGGGGAAAGGCATAAACTGAGCGGCTTTCCCAGGTAAAGAACAGGGCATCCACTTTCCAAGCTTGACTGTGGAAAGTCCTTGTGCTGAATTTGTCCAATTGGTAGTTCTGAGGGGAGGCAAACAGGTCTGTCTTTGGGGTCCTCCATTTGTTCCTCAAGAGACTGAATATTTTTGGTTCCAGTTTCCATTCCTGTGGGTCCATGAGATTTCTGCTTAGGTCGTCTGCCAGTGAATTATGCTTGCCTGTCAGGAATTGAGCTTGTAGGTGCACTTGGTAGCTCAAGGCTGTGTTCCACAGAGCCATGGATAGTCTGCAGAGAGGGTACGAGTGGGTTCCCCCCCTGCTTGTTTATGTACCACATAACTGTGGTGTTGTCTGTCTTTACCAATAATTGTCCTGAAAGAATGTGGTCCTTGGAAGCTGTCAGGGAAATCTGTACAGCTAACATTTCTTTTTGGTTGATATGCAGGTGTATCTGTCTTGGGTTCCATTTGCCCTGAATGCACTGCCCTGCCAAGCGAGCCCCCCCCATGCAAAGTCTGATGCGTCTGTTGTTAGGGTTTGGGCGGCTGGGGGTAGAGTGAAAGGGATCCCCTTGTTGTGGTAGCAAGCCTCTGCCCACCAAAGGAACTCTGTCTTTATACAAGGAATGATAGGAAGCATTGATTCCAGGTCCTGAGAATGTTAACATCATAGGCTTTTTAGATACCATTGCAGTTTCCTCATATGCAGTCCTGCATATTGAATTAGTAGAACGCAAGAGGCCATGAACCCCAGGGTTTGCAAAACTTTCCTTGCAGATAGCTGGGTCTTTGTGGCCAGTAGTTTGAAGTAGGTTGTCAAATAAACTTGTTTCTCTGGAGTGAGGAAAGACATCTGGGAAGTTGTATTCAAACTTGCTCCCAGGAATACAATTTGTTGGCAGGGTACTAGGTGAGATTTCTTTTCGTTTATGATGTACTCCAGTGAGTTTAGAAGTTTCTTTACGAATACCAGATGTTTTAATAGCAATTCCTGGCATTCTGTCTGAATCAGACAATCGTCCAAGTATAGGTATATTTGAATATTTTTCTGCCTGCAAAATGCAATGGCTGGAGCTGGACACTTTGTGAATACCCTGGGCGCAGTACATAAGCCAAATGGAAGTGCAGAGAACTGAAAGTGCATGGAGGCTGCCCTGAAGCGTAGGTATTTCCTGCAAGATTCCCTTATTGGAATGTGCAAGTAAGCTTCCTTTAAGTCTAAGGTTGCCAACCAGGCATCTTTGCCTATCATAGGAAGCAGCTGTTGAAGTGTTATCATCTTGAATTTTGGGATTACCAAAAAAGAGTTTAGAATAGAGAGGTCCAGGATACGATGCCAGGAGCCATCTTTTCTGGGTACCAGGAAAAGTCTTGAATAAAAACCTTGTCCCCTTTCTTCTGCTGGAACAGGCTGAATAGCCCTGCTACTTAGAAGAGAGAACCTGCTGTTAAGCCTCTGTCCACTGATTTGGGGGTAGGTCTGGCCAACCGTTTGGGGTTTGTAGGGTGTGGAAATGGAATCTGTATCCTTGGGAAACTATATTCTAAACCCATTTGTCCTGGGCAATGAGTTCCCAGTTTTTTGCATGCAGGGCGAGCTTTCCTCCTAAGGGAGTAGGCAGCTGAATAGGGCTTGGAAGGGTTAAGATTAAGTCATTGTGCTATTTTCCCATAGGGGGTGTCTTACTACTTCCTGCTTTGGAAGTGGGAGCCCCTCACTGCTTAGGCCTGTGCGTAGCCTGAGACTGTAACCTAGGTGGTCTGCTGTTCCAGGGTTCGGACTGAGAAGGCCTGGAAGAGGCTGGAAAGGACCAATTCTTTGAAGGCCAATGCCTACTAAATCTGGGAGGCTGTACTTACAGGAAATAGTTAACAGTTTGCATAGATTTAGCTTTTTCCTCCATCTTTTTGAGGACTTCTTCAGCTCTGTTGCCAAACAGGCAGTCTTAGTTTAAGAGAGCATCCAGTAATTTAGCTTTAACATGATCTGGCAAGTTTTGCTCCTTAAGCCAAGCATGCCTTCTAAGTAAAGACCCAGTGACAGCAGCCCTGCAAGATGCTTCTAAAGTGTCAAAATCACATTGCAAAGTATGTTTACCAACTTGTTCTGCAGAATGCATTAAATCCTGTAATTCTTTGTGTTCGTAACAATCAGGAATCAACATAATTTTCTGTTTAAGTAGTTCCATAATATGCTGCTGGTACTTTAACATATGAAACTAGCAATTTAAAGCCCTAATGGCCAAAGTAGCAGAAGTATATACTTTCTTACCCCATCTGTCCAAGGATCTAGAATCTCTATCAGAAGGGGTAGGGTTTTAGGCAGCAGTAGCCTTAATGTACTTTGGTCCTTGGGAAACAGTCTCTGAATCCGCAGTAGGATTCTTGAAGAGGAACTTGAGAGAGTCATGTACTCTGTAATACCTGTCAGGTTTTCTGGGAGCTGGAGATAAAGTGTCTGGGGAATGGCTAGATTCCAAGAAAGCATCATCCACAATGTCCAGAACAGGTGGGATAGCTAAAGGCCTGTGTTGAGGGAGGAGTAATAATTCCCTAAGCTTCTTTCTGGAGTCAGAGTAATCCTGTAATCCCAGTGGAAATGCTGCCTAAGAGTGTGCAAAGGTTTCACCAAAAGAAAAATCTTCTGGAGGGGAAGCAGAGGGAATGGAATACTCTGCATCAGATTCCTCATAGGTAGATATGGGCAAATCCGAGTAATCAGGAGAAATAGAAATATCAGATACCTGATTAGAAGAATCAGAAGGAAAATCAGTTCTAGGTCTCTTAGAGGGGGAAGGCTGGCTTCCCCTAATTAAGGTAATAAGGTCTTCAGCCATTCCAAGCATTTGTTTTTTAGGCATATGGGACTGAGCATGCGGTTTGGATGTCGATTTTCTAGGCGTGGGTCGAGTTTTAGGCCTGGATGAAGAAGATGGTGTTGGTTTAAAATGCAAGTCTGTAGGCCTGAATACACCCTCAGATGATGGTGCCTGCACAGTGGCTGTGGACCCATCCAAGATAGACACATCCGCAGGTACCATAGTCGAAGAAGCATCTTGCAGCATACCGGACTCCGAATGGGTCTCAGTAGAGGCCTGCGAATCTGAAGTAGCGGGTATCAGAGGCTGCGAAAGCGCCTCACTGAGTACTGGTAGACTGGTGACTAACTTAACGGAAGCATCGGCGGCAGTTTTGGACCTATGCGGTCTGTCTCTGTCTTTATCCTTACGATTTTTCAGAATATCGGTAGTTGGATGGCTTACCAAAGCCATTTCTGGATAGTTATACAGAGTACCAACATAATTTGCTGCAAATATAGACCTACGACGAATAGTTCACGAGTTTAACAAGGCACAAAACCGACAGCGAGGGACGTCATGGTCTGGGCCTAACCAAGGAAAGCAGTACGACTGAAAATCTTTATGAGATATTTGATTTCCACAGGTAATACAATTGTTAACTTTTACTGACATCGGTTAAAAGCAAGAAAAGGGATCCCAATGGGGTACTTAGCTTTTCTGAAGACTTCGGTTCTGAAACTCGAAAACGAGAATTTCAGGAGTTGGCTGACTGGCACTTGCGAACTGCTTCTGCTTCGGGCACCGGACGGCAAGAAAGACTGATGTAATGGCGTCGGCTGCATGTTTTATACCCCTGATAACCTGATGTCATGGAAGAAGAGACAGCATCCGGCACAGGAATCCAAGACTCTGGTATTCAGGCCGGCTGAGGGCTACCTGCAGGCAGATAACCCAAATGTGATGACTGCAACAGTGAAACACGAAGAAGATCCATTTTATCATAACAGTAGAGGTCCTTCTCTTCACTATTGCAGTATTCCTAACTGAAGGAATCACCTGCCAGGTACAGCCCAATATCCAGCCAGAGGGGGGTTTAGTACGGACAGGTGCCAAATGTCACAAGTATGCTCCCCACACAAAGCGTGGGGCATAAAGGTGACATACAGAAATGAAAAAGCCCCAGGAAGAACAGAATATCCATAGGGACAATGAAGAACATGTAAATCCAGAAGGAGAAAAGGAAGATAAGCCTTTCTGCCAGAAGGGTAAAAAAGAATAGGCAAGAGCAGAGGGGGCAGGAGGGAGGGAGCAAATATTGCAAAAGTGAAGAGAAGGACATCTGCTGTTATGGTAAAATATTACTCAACTGTACTATTTCCTTCTGTGTCACTGTTGTAATACTTCTAACTGAAGGCAGAGTGCAAAAACTCAACAGGAAACCTCGAAGGAAGACGGCACTGAGGAGCCCTCCAGAAACCCATGCAGGATAGCCCTGGCAAACCTGTTCTAGCCCTGGAAATAATATTCAACTTGTAATACGTACTGAAGGTATGAAGTGAAGATTAAGTAGAACTCATCATGAAAAGGAAAATAATGCTGAAGGTTTTCTTTTGTAGTCTAAGAAGAACTGATTCTGCAAGGGTCTCTCAGTGCAGTGACAGTTTAAACACCTTTACAGTAGCATGGGGGATGGGACTCTCAATTCCTCTTGAACTACAAAAGAAAACACCGAACAAAGGCCTGTAATTTAGTTACTTTTCTGTCTGTAGCTGGATAACTTCTAAGTATGGTGTAAAACAAGGTCTGAGTCAAACATAAATAAGGGTGATTAGAGACAGAAAAGAAGCAGTCATTTTACAGAAGGTAAAGAAAATAACAGTGACCCTCACAAATCCCATTATATCAACGGCATAGGAATTCAAAGTTACTTCCTTATGTCTGGCATGAGTCATACAAAGTATTATGGGAAAGAGAAAGGTTTGCGGGAAAACAAGATCACGTTGATACATCAAGCCCCACTGGTAGCCATGTTGTGGCTAAAATTACAAATAAAGCACTTAGAGTGACTATGAGATGTTAAAATAGGTCAGGAAACAAAGATAGTGTGAAAAAAACATTTTATTTAGTTCTAGGGTGGAGCTTTCCTTTGAGGAAACACTATCTTTGTGAAAAAAGACAAAGCTGACCCACCATATCAGCTTGCAACTTAGGTACTCTTCTTGTGAAAATTAGAGCAATCAGTAACACAGTTTTACATGTTAAGAACCTCAAATCAACTTGATGAGCTGGTTCAAATGGAGCAAGAGTTAATTTTTCCAAGACAAATTTAAGATCCCAAGGAGGAAAGTACAGTTTTGTACCTACCATAAATGTAGATGTCCGATAGATATGCAACTGCAGTCATAACATATGGGTTGTCCTGCCTCAGGCAGCCCTTGGTCGGCCGGATTACAAAGTCTGGGTCCGGCGTCGGCTGGTGTCGCCTCCTCTCCGACGTCAGAACGGCTGGAGTATAAAGGCATCGGCCGACGCCATCTTCTTCAGTGTTTCTTGCCCCAGATGCCAGGTGCCCTCCTAGGAAGGCTAAATTTGGTGAATGGATAAAGAATTCCAGACATGCACAACAGTAATAAACAGATACACCATAGAGATACCCCCAGCTAATAGGGATAGGGGTAGTGGACCCATAAAGAAGGTCGCAGAGGGGTAGGAGGGTGGGAGAATCCGACTGCAGTTGCATATCTATCGGACATCTACATTTATGGTAGGTACAAAACTGTACTATGTCCTTCAAGAATGCAACTGCAGTCATAACATATGGGTTGAATACCATAGCCAAGCTGGGGGTGGTTGGAACTAAGAAAGTGATGGTGTAGCTAAAATGCCCTGCAGGACTGCCGAAGCAAAGCCTGCTCGGGATCTGGAGTATAAAGGCAGGTTGTAGTGCTTGGTAAATGTATGCACGGAGCTCCATGTAGCAGCCTCTAGAATGTCCTTTGTAGCCACTCCTCTTAGGAAAGCTGTGGATGTGGCTATAGCTCTGGTGGAGTGTGGCCTAATATTGGCTGGCACACCTTTTCCATGAAAGGAATAGCAGAATCTGATGCAGTGTCCAATCCATTTGGAAATTGTTTGTTTAGAGATTGCTTTTCCCTGTACTCCAGCAGCATAGGCTACAAGCAGTTGGTCAGACTTTCTGGTGGCCTTAGTTCTGTCCAAGTAGTAGCGTAGTTGCCTCTGTATGTCCAAAGTATGCAGCAGTGCTTCCCCCCTGTTTTGAGGATTGGGGAAGAAAGTAGGCAGGTGAATGTTTTGATTTAGAGACACCCTGGAAATTACTTTTGGCATGAATGAAGGATTGGTTCTTAGAGAGACTCTGTCCTGATGAAAAATGAGAAAAGGAGGTACTGCTATGAGTGCCTGTAACTCCGAGACTCTTCTTGCTGATGTGATTGCCAATAGGAAAACCGTTTTCCATGAGAGAAATTGCATTTCTGAAGTTGCTGCTGGTTCAAAGGGAGGAAGAGTTAATTTTTCCAAGACGAAGTTGAGGTCCCATGCAGGTACTGGCGGTTTCCTGGGAGGTTTGATATTCTTTATCCCCCTTAGGAACTTTCTTAACAAAGGATGTGAAAACACAGGTGGATCACAATTGTATTTTGCTGAGATTGCTGAGGCATGAATCTTTATGGAAGAATATGAGAGACCAGTATGAAACATTTCTGCCAAGTATTCCAATATCCGAGGTATACTCAATACTGTTGTATCCTGACCCCTGCTAGCATTCCAGATGATGAATCTCTTCCACTTGGCTGAATAGGTTTTTCTGGTGGAAGGTCTCTTGAACTTTTTTGGAAAGAGAGATATCGGAAGGAGTTATGGTAGCCTCCAGGCTGTCAGATGCAATGTTTTCAGATTTTGATGAACTGTCCTGTAATTGTGTTGTGTTAGAAGCAGAGGCCATAGGGGCAGAGGCCACGGTTTGGTCCAAGTTATGCTCAACAGCAATGGGTACCAGTGCTGCCTTGGCCAGTCTGGAGCTATCAAAATGCCTGTTGGTTGTTCTACTTTGATCTTCAGTATCACCTTGGTTAGCAGTGGTAGAGGAGGGAATGCATAAATTGTTAGGGACTTCCAGCTGAAGGAGAGAGCATCCGTTTTCCAGGCTAGAGGATGGTGGGTCCTTGTACAGAACTTTTCCAGGTGATGATTCATGTGAGAAGCAAAGAGATCTATGTCCGGTCTTCCCCATGTTCTTGTTATTTGTGAGAAAATGTGAGGATGCAGCATCCATTCGTGTGGATCCAAGAAATTTCTGCTCAGCTTGTCCGCCAGTACATTGTCCTTGCCTGGCACAAACTGGGATTGCAGATGTATCTTCAGACTTAGGGATTTTTCCCAGAGAATCATTGTTAGTCTGCAGAGGGGATAAGAATGAGTGCCTCCCTGCTTGTTTATATACCACATAACAGTGGTGTTGTCTGTCCTTATTAACAGATGTCCTTGTTGAAGTGATTTTTCGAAAGTCTCGATTTCATGTATCACTGCCAGCATCTCTTTTTGGTTTATGTGTAGATGCCTTTCCCTTGGTGTCCACTGACCTTGAATGCATCTGCCCTCCATGTGCGCCCCCCATCCATGGTCCGAGGCATCTGTTGTAATCATTTGACCTGCTTGAGGTTTGTTGAAAGACATGCCTTTGTTTAACTGACTTGCTTGAGCCCACCACAAAAATTCTCTTTGCAGACATGGAATGAGTGGGATTACGTCCTCTAGGCTTTGGCTGTGTTGGGACCATAAGCTTTTTAAGTACCATTGCAGCTTTCTCATATGAAGTCTTGCCAAAGGTATCAGGAGAATGCAAGATGCCATGAACCCCAGGGCCTGCAGGATTTTTCTTGCAGTCAGCTGGGAGAGCTTTGCTAGGCCTTTGAAGTACTCTGGTAACTGCTGTTGTTTTTCCTCTGTGAGATAAGCCATCTGTGTTTTTGTGTCCAGTTTGGCTCCTAGGAAAATAATCTGTTGGGATGGCAGAAGTCTTGATTTCTGAATGTTGACTGTGTATCCCAAGGCCTGTAGTAATTGAATGACATAGTCCAAGTTTGCTATCAAGGTTTGCTTGTTGTCTGCTTGTATGAGGCAGTCGTCCAGGTAGGGGTATATTTGAATCCCCTGGAGTCTGCAGTGTGCCACTACTGATGCCAGGCATTTCGTGAACACTCTGGGCAGTAGATAAGCCAAACGGCAATGCTGAGAATTGATAATGCTCTGTCCCTGCAAGAAATCTGAGGTATCTTCTGCAGCTTTGTCTGATTGGGACATGCAGGTATGCCTCCTTGAGGTCCAGAGTGACCAGCCAAGACCCCTTGCCCAGCATGGGAAGGAGTTGCTGCAACGTCAGCATTTTGAACTTTGGCACAATGAGATAAGTATTTAGAGTAGACAAGTCCAGTATAGGTCTCCATTTGTTTTCCTTTCTTGGAACAAGGAACAGTCTTGAATAAAATCCCTGGCCTTGTTCCTGTGGAGGGACCTTTTCTATTGCTTTTATATTCAACAGCTTTGAAACTTGAATGAGTGCCTCTGCCCTTTGATAAAGTGGCAGGTTTGGCATGCCTTGTCTTATTGGTAAAGTATGGAAGTGGAATCTGTAACCTTTGTCTATTAAATCCAGAATCCAGTTGTCCTTGGTTAAGATATGCCAGCTTTTTGAGAATAAGGATAATTTTCCGCCCAAAGGTGCTTCTCTTTGAGCCTTTGTAGACGGTATGAAAATCGAGTCATTGTAGTTGTCCTTGTGGTGCAGCTGGACTGCCTGCGCCACTTCTTTGATTTGGTGGTTGCCATTGGCGGCCCCTGTAGGAGCCTCGGTATTGCCCTCTACCTTGGGCACGCCTGTTTTTTCCCCTTTGAAACTTGTCAGTGTCTGGAAAGGACCAATTCTTTGAAGGCCAATTCCTGCTGAATCTGGGTGGCTGAACCTGGAGGAAATCTTTGACTGCCTGTACTGATTTAGCTTTTTCCTCAATGGACTTCAACACATCTTGTGCAATAGCACCAAAAAGCTTCTGTTTTTCCAGAGGTGCATCAAGTAACTTTACTTTAACATGGTCTGGCAGTGGCTGTTCTTTTAACCAAGCATGTCTACGAATAACAGCCCCAGTCATAGCTGCCCTACATGAAGCCTCCAATGCATCATAACCACACTGAAGAAAATGATTGCTAACCTGCTGAGTGTTATGCACTAGATCCTGCAATGCCTTTCTATCAATAGGCTCAGGAGAGGCTAGCTTTTTCTGTAAATCATCCAGTAAAAAATCCTGGTACTGAAACATATGAAAAAGGCAGTTAAGTGACCTCATGGCTAGGGTGGTAGAGGTATAAACTTTTTTACCCCATCTCTCCAGGGACCTAGCTTCCCTATCCGCTGGCAGTGGATTCTTGGCTGTGGAAGTAGCCACTCCCTTGGGGCCCTGTGAAATAGTTTATAGATCCACAGAATGGGCCTTAAAGAGATGTTTGTGGGTGTCAGGGACCCTATAATATCTGTCTGGCTTGACAGGAGCAGGAGGGAGAGAATCAGGGTTAGCACTGGAGTCAGAGAAAACATCATCCAGGACATCCATAACTGGAGGGATAGCTAAAGGTCTGTGCTGGGGAAGCTTGAGGAAG
Source organism: Protopterus annectens (assembly GCF_019279795.1). Taxonomy (NCBI): domain Eukaryota; kingdom Metazoa; phylum Chordata; order Ceratodontiformes; family Protopteridae; genus Protopterus; species Protopterus annectens. Next base: position 126,536,695 of record NC_056744.1, on the reverse strand, counting down.
GTACGTAGCCTTTTCCTGGAATCAGAGAATTCCTGACCCTGCCATTTAAAATGCTCCCTCATAGAGTGCAGGACTTCATGGAAGGAAAAATCCTCTGGAGGAGAGGCAGAGGGAATTGATTCCTCAGCATCAGAGTCATCATAGGCCTGGAAGGATTCTTCTTGGGTATCTGAAGGCTCAGAATCCCCAGAGGCTTCATCTGAAGACAGGTTGTCAGCCTGCTCAGTTCTGGGCCTTTTCTCTGCAGGCGGCTGAGAACCTCTGTCTGGATGAGGCTGAGACCCCCTGATAAGAGAAATAAGATCTGCAGCAAGAGACATGATCTGTTTATCAGAAGAAGGGGCCTGGGCAGTAGGTTTAGGATGGGCCTTGGCCTGGCTGGCGGCCTTAGCACGTGCAAAGGCCTTGATGGACATGGATACAGGAGGCCTAGCTGCCCCACATGCAGGAGTAACCTTGTCCACAGGAATGGTGTCGGGTAGATCCAGAACTTCGGTTTCGGGAGGAAAGTCAACAACCGGCACCGGTGTAGACTCAGAGACCGAAGGACGAGTTGATGCTGTGTCGTCGGCCTGGAGCGGTGGAATTACCGCTTCCGAAGGGACCGAAGCACTAGCGGAGGGTTTAGGAGGAGTATCGGTGGAGGACGCGGGCCGAGGATGTCGGTCCCGGTCCTTTCGTTTTTTGGAAGATAGAGTAGTCGGTTGTTCCGACGGCATGATATAAGCGAAAGATTCGCCGAAAAAGTCTTCGGCAAATTCTGCCCGGCGCCTGAGAGTGCGCTTATTAAAGCAAGCACAGGCAGCACAGGCCGAGACGTCGTGGTCTGGGCCCAGGCAAGGTAGGCAATAAGAATGGAAGTCCTTATGAGGTATTTGTTTACCACAAGACAAACAATTATTAACTTTCTCAATTTGTTCTAACATCGGCTGAGGCAAGAAAAAATGTTCCCCAACGGGGTACTTAGCTTTTAGATGACTTCGGTACTGAAAACACAGGAGCTGACCGACCGGCACTTGCGAACTGCTTCGGGCACCTCGCGGCAAGAAAGACTGAAGAAGATGGCGTCGGCCGATGCCTTTATACTCCAGCCGTTCTGACGTCGGAGAGGAGGTGACACCAGCCGACGCCGGACCCAGACTTTGGAATCCGGCCGACCGAGGGCTGCCTGAGGCAGGACAACCCATATGTTATGACTGCAGTTGCATTCTTGAAGGACATCAACCTCTTTTCTAGAAGGTTTGGTATGTAACATCACTTTCAAAAACAATTTCACGTAAGACTGCACTGAAAGAGGGGAATCCATGGGCAGATATCCTGAAGTGGATAACAAATGTACCTTGATGGAAGAGTAAGTCAGGTTAGAGGACAGTAACTTGTACAAATAATGTACCAACAGTGAAACACTAGCCTTAAAAGGATCCCGGTTCTTGCCTTGGCACCAACTAGAAAATAAATATTCCATTTACTACTACATGACTTTCCAGTGGCAGGCTTTCTTGCCTCCTTTAACACCTGATACACATTCTTAGAAAATATGTTCCTATAATGTATTAAGCTTTTAGGATGCGTCATATAATCAAATGATAAAAACATCAAATCTCACTACAAACCAAAAGTAACAAGCAAGATATTAATGTCGCAGCTGTTGGCCTTAAAGGCTTTTTTGAGCCGAAGCACTACAGTTACTTTGTGAATTTGTGTTTTATAATTTTTTTTCACTGGTTTTCCTGGCCTTTGATGCTTTAGCTTTATAAAGTAGGCCCTGCAAACTGCATCAGTAGTATTCCTACTCTATGTGATACAAAATGCTTCTGAGACTACCAGCAGTAATTATCCAGTTCTGGAAAAATGGTGATATGTCATTTCCTGCAATAAGCAAACATACTTGCTAAATATCTGTTACTCTTACGTGATGTGCAAAGACCAAATGACAAACCTGTAACCCGAAACTATAAACAAGCTACTTGAAACTTTAGATATGTGTGACTGGGTCTTACTCAAATATGTATTCATCTTCCATGTCCAGTGCTGTCACATAAAAATTATTTTCCACAAAATGTTAGATTGTTCACATGCAACAATCTAACATTGGTCTCAAATGACTTTCTAGAAAAAGAAACCCTAATAAATTGCCATCTTCTGTAGCAAATGTATTACTAGTAGTCAAAATCTGCTTCATCTGCTGATTAGGCATGGTGAATAGGAAATGACTGAGGCACCTGATGAAATTCTACTGTAGAATCCTGAGCAACTGTTTAAATAACCCACTGGCCCGATTCCCAAAATAAAAAATATTACAAACTACTATTCAGTGGTAACTGCTGGGGAAGGGAAAAAATTCCCTAACAGATGTCACCAGGAGTATTGCTGTTGGTTAACTTCCTTTTAACCCTGCTGCCATGGCAGGGACTGCTTAGACTTGCAATGCTTCTGCTTTCTGGAGAAAAGGATTGTAGGTGCCCGAAACATCTGCTTTGTACACACTACACCAGACATGGCAGCCTTATATGGAGCACTGGAGAGCATAAATAAGCACATTTAAACTGCAAGTACCACAATTTTATATGGTGCTGAATTCAACTTCTTGAGTTTGTCTTTTGTGTCAGTCATGCAATTTCTGAATACACTATACTATATATGTAAACAAACGTTTCTGTAAATAACCACGCATCATGTAAATCAGTGGCTATTACAGCTAAATTACTGGAGGTATTCACCTTTTTTACCCTATACATCTTTCCAAAGCCATGAGTTAATTAAGGTTTTTCTACGTTATGATGTGGAAGATAGGGATGCAGTGGTGGGATCTTATTTGAAACTGCAAGTCCCACTTTTCAGAGGGCAGTGTGTTCATGGGATGTTCTTCGTGTTTCACTGTTGCAGTCATTACATTCGGGTTATCTGCCTGCAGTTATCAGGGGCTGCGAAAGCGCCTCACTGAGCACCAGCGAACTGGCGACTGGCTTCGGAGCATTTCCACTGGGAAAGCAGGATTTTTCTGATTCAAAAAAGAGGCTTAGGGATTTCTTACTCCTGCCTCAGCACAGGCCTTTAGCTATACCTCCCTGTACTAGACATTGTTGATGATGCCTTTTCAGAATTGAGTTTGGCCCGATTCTTTGCCTCCTGCTCCCAGAAAACCTAACAGACACTACAGGATTCCTGATTCTCACAAGCTCCTTTTTAAAAATCCTATTGCGGATCCAGAGACTATTTCACAGGGACCCAGGGCCATTAAGGCTTCTACTGCTAAAAATCCTACCCCCTCTGATAGAGACTCCAGGGCACTGGATAGATGGGGTAAGAAGGTTTATACCTCTGCAACCTTGGCCATTAGGGCTTTAAACTGCCAGTCTCATATGTTAAAGTATCAACAACATGTTATTGGATTGCTTAAACAGAAAATTATGTTGATTCCTGACTGTGCTGAAAATAAAGAATTACAGGATTTAATGCATTCTGCTGAACAGGTTGGAAAACATACTTTGCAATGTGGATTTGATTCTGCAGGGCTGCTGTTACTGGGTCTGTGCTCAGAAGGCATGCTTGGCTTAAGGAGCAATCTTTGCCTGATCATGTTAAAGCTAAATTGCTGGATGCTCCCTTAAATCAGGACTGGCTGTTTGGCAACAAGGCTGAGGAAGTTCTTAAAAAGATGGAAGATAAAGCTAAATCTATGCAAACTGTTAAAAGATTTCTTACAAGTTCAGCCTTCTAGATTTAGTAAGCACTGGCCCTCTAAAAATTTGGCCTTTCCAGCCCCTTCCAGGTCTTCTCAAGCCAAATCCAGAAACGGCAGAAACCCCAGGTTTCAGTCCCAAGGGAAACAAAAAAGTACCGAAGCTAACACAGCTGAAGGTAAAACAATAAACTTTAATGCACACAAAAGAGAGTAAGTGCTTTCACGGTGTGCTCTCACCGCTTCATCAGACTGTTCTAAACTAGTAACAAATGCAGTTAAATACCATAAGTTAATTAGTCAATTAAAGCAGTGATAAAAGCATCAATTATCTAAGAGAAAATTGTCACAACAAGAAAGCCAGGCAAATGAAACATATAAAAAAGATAAAAAATATATATAAAAAAAATGTATAAAAAACAATCCTATACTCAGTGTTTGAGAGGTCTAGCTTTTAAAAAAGAATTGAGAGAGACAACTTCATTAAGACCTGGTATTTTATCAGTATTAAGAGACGGAATCCATCTTTGCTCTGCAGATTCTGTGAGATTCCCAAGATCTCCCCCTCTTAAACTCTCGGGTATGATTTCTAGCACAAGGAATTTAAAATTATGTTCCTGTCCATGGCACATAATATGCTTAGCAAGGGCATTGGTGTCTTTCTTGTTTCTAATGTCTCTTTGATGTTCCAGCACCCTGTCTTTGAGTTGTCTGTTACTCATGCCTACATAAAAAGCATGGCAGAAAGTGCAGTAACTAAAATAAACAATGTTCTTAGTCCTGCAATCAGCATAAAAGTTTGTGTCTATTTTAAAGTGAATATTAGGGTGCACGTAAGTAGGACTAGAGTGTATAAACTTGCAGGCTGTGCAATTCCTGCATTTAAAAGTACCATGCCTCTCTAACTGTAAAACCTTGTTAAAAGCAGAAGTATTGTAGCACAGATGCCTTTTGAAGGATCTGTTATTTTTAAAAGAAAAATGTGGAACAGTATCTATGGCATTTTTTAATTCATCTACAGTATCCAAAATGCCCCAGTTCCTTTTGACAATATCACATATACTACTAACATCAGAAGAATATGTGAGAGGAAACCTAATCAATCCCGTCCTTTGTTCTGCAGCTATGGCTTCAGTGTTGGGTGCAGCAGCGTAATAAGGCCTGCATTTGGCCCCTCTCTCCTTATATGCATCAGTAATACAACTGTCAATATCCTTTTCCTTGTAGCCTCTATCTAGAAAATCCATTTTCAAGGTCTCCAGGGCCTCGGCAAGCTGTTCGTCATTATTATGGAGTCTCATGACCCTGTACACCTGCCCCTTAACATTTCGGGTGACATGCCTAGGAAGCATGCTATCTCTATGGAGCAGATTATTCTTTCTTGTGAGTTTCCTATAAATACTAGTTACTAGGCTAGTCAAATCAGTTTTGTTCACCCGCGCTTACTCTCTTTTGTGTGCATTAAAGTTTATTGTTTTACCTTCAGCTGTGTTAGCTTCAGTACTTTTTTGTTTTTCTTAGTAGTTACTTGTTACTGTACCAATCTATTTTTATTCTCAGAATACTTTTTACACTTCAGTCCCAAGGGACACACAAGACTAAGCAGTGGGGTGTTTCCGCACCGAAATCTGGGAGTAGTAAGACTCTCCCCTATGGAAAACTGTCTTAATGACTTGCTTTTAAAACTTCCACGCACTTCCCAACTGAATGCTCCTTTAGGCGGAAAGATTGGTCTGCAGGCCAAAAACTGGGAACTCATTACCCAGGACAAATGGATTTTAAATAGTGTCCCAAGGATACAGATTTCACTTCCACATGTTACCAACACCAAGTGGGTGGCCAGATCTACCCCCAAATCAGTGGGCAGAGGCCCAAAATCAAGTACCCTCTCTCTTAAATATGGGGGCTATTCAGTTGGTACCAGAAGAGGAAAAGTGACAAGGTTTCTATTCGAGACTTTTCCTGGTACCCAGAAAAGGCAATACATGGCATCCTATCTTGGACCTTTCTACTCTAAACACCTTTCTGGTGATTCCAAAATTCAAGATGCTGACTCTTCACCAGCTGCTTCCTATGCTAGGCAAAAATGCATGGTTAGCAACACTAGACTTAAAAGAAGCATACCTGCACATCCCTATCAGGGAGTCTTGCAGAAGATACCTATGCTTCAAAGCAGGCTACATGCAAAATCAGCTCTCTGCACTGCCCTTTGGCTTATCTACTGCACCCAGGATATTCACAAAGTGCCTAGCTCCAGTCATTGCATTTTTCAGGCAAAGAAATATTCAATTATACCCATAGCTGGACGATTGTCTAATTCAGGCAGAAAGCCAGGACATTCTTTTGAATCATCTGGCCTTTGTTCAAAGGGTACTGACTTGTCTGGGGTTCACCATAAACGCAAATAAATCACACATGGTACCCTGTCAACAAATTAGATTCCTGGGAGCAAGCTTGAATACAACTTCCCAGATGGCTTTCCTCAAGCCAGAGAAATAGATTCATTTGACAACCTTCTTCAAACAAGTGGCCACAAAAACCCAGCTATCTGCAAGGCAAATACTGCAAGCCTTGGGGTTCATGGCCTCCTGCATTCTTCTAATTCCATATGCAAGGCTGCATATGAGGAAAAGTACAGTTTTGTACCTACCATAAATGTAGATGTCCGATAGACATGCAACTGCAGTCATAACATGTGGGTTGTCCTGCCTCAGGCAGCCCTCAGTCGGCCGGATTCCAAAGTCTGGGTCCGACGTCGGCTGATGCCGCATTTCTCTCCGACGTCAGAGCGGCTGGAGTATATAAGCATCAGCCAACGCCATTTTCTTCAGTGTTTTTTGCCCCAGATGCCAGGTGCCCTCCAAGGAAGGCTGTAATCAAATTGGAAGACAAAAACAGGATTCCAAACAAATACATGAGCAATAAAACAAATACACCATAACAGATATCCCCAGCTAAGAGTAAGGGGGATAGGAGTGGACCCTAGGCATAGAGGGGTATGGAGGGAGGGAAAACCCGACTGCAGTTGCATGTCTATCGAACATCTACATTTATGGTAGGTACAAAACTGTACTATGTCCTTCAAGAATGCAAATGCAGTCATAACATGTGGGTAGAATACCATAGCTTAGCTGGGGGAGGAGGTATGCTCTAGGAAAGAGATGGTGTGGCAATCAAACCCTGCAGGACTGCCGAAGCAAAGCCTGCTCCGGATCTGGAATATAGAGGGAGATTGTAGTGTTTGGAGAATGTATGCACGGGGCTCCATGTAGCAGCTTCTAGAATGTCCTTTGTAGGCACCCCTCTTAAAAATGCTGTAGAGGTGGCTGTAGCTCTGGTGGAATGTGGTCTGACATAGGCTGGAACAGTCTTTCCATGAAAGGAATAACAGAATCTGATGCAATGTCCAATCCATTTAGAAATAGTCTGTTTTGAAATTGCTTTTCCTTGGACTGCAGGGGCGTAAGCTACAAAAAGCTGTTCAGACTTCCTACTGGCCTTGGTTCTGTCCAGGTAGTATCGAAGTTGTCTATGAATGTCCAAGGTATGCAGAAGTCTTTCCCCCTTATTCTCAGGATTGGGGAAGAAAGCAGGCAGATGAATGGCTTGATTTAGAGAAACCCTCGATACCACCTTTGGCATAAAAGTAGGGTTGGTCCTTAATGAAACCCTGTCTCTGCGGAAAATAATAAAGGGTGGTATTGCCATTAGGGCCTGTAGCTCCGAAACCCTTCTTGCTGAGGTAATTGCCAACAGGAAAGCTGTTTTCAATGAGAGAAATTGCAAGTCAACTGAAGCTGCTGGCTCAAAAGGAGGTAGAGTCAGTTTTTCTAAGACGAAATTGAGGTCCCAGGCTGGCACTGGGGCCTTTCTTGGTGGCTTAATGTTCTTGATTCCCCTGAGGAATTGTCTTAGTAAGGGGCGAGAGAAAACAGGAGGATCAGTGTTGTATCTAGCTGAAACAGCAGATGCATGTATCTTTATTGAAGAATATGAGAGGCCGCTCTGTAACATATCTGCCAAATATTCCAAGATAAGTGGGATGTTCAGTAATGATGCATCATGTCCTTTGCTGGTATTCCAATTGCTGAATCTTTTCCACTTTGCTAAGTAAACCTTTCTGGTGGATGGTCTTCGAGCCTCTGTTAGTATCAGCTGAACTTCCTTGGAGAGAGATAAGCTGAAGTTATTTATGGGATCTCCCAGGCTGTTAGCTGCAGTGTCTGAAGGTTTGGATGCAGTGTTTCGAAATTGTGTTGAGTCAAAATTAGAGGCCACTGAGGGAGGGCCCACCTCCCGGTGTGACATATGCTCCGTAGTAGTGGGTACCAGTGCTGTCTTGGCCAATCCGGAGCTATTATGATTCCCTTGGGCTTCTCTGCTTTGATCTTTAGTAATACTGAGGTCATCAGTGGCAGAGGTGGGAATGCATAAATTGCTAGGGAGTTCCAGTTGAATGAAAGGGCATCTATTTTCCAAGCCTTTGGATGGTATGCCCTTGTGCAAAATTTTGGTAGAAGATGATTGAGGTGAGAGGCAAATAGGTCCACTTCTGGCTTGCCCCATGTCGAAGTGAGTTGTCTGAAAACCTTCGGATGTAACCTCCACTCGTGTGGATCTGTGAAATTCCTGCTTAGGCTGTCCGCCAACACATTGTCTTTTCCTGGAACAAACTGGGATTCTAACTGGATGTTTAGACTCAGTGATTTCTCCCAAAGCTGCATTGTCAGTCTGCAAAGGGGGTAAGAGTGGGTGCCCCCCTGCTTGTTTATGTACCACATCACAGTGGTGTTGTCTGTCCATATCATTAAGTGGCGTCTGTAGTCATGGTCTGTGTTATCTGTGGTTTTTTGAATGACATACCTGTGTTCTCCTGGCTCACCGAGGCCCATCATAGGAATTCCTTTTGTAGGCATGGAATGAGTGGCATGATTGTCTCCAAGTTGTTGCTGTGTTGAGACCAAATGCTTTTTAGGTACCATTGAAGCTTTCTCATGTGTAGTTTTGCTAATGGAACCAGTAGAATGCAGGATGCCATGTAACCCAGGGCCTGTAGGAATCTCCTTGCAGTCATCTGGGTGAGTTTTGCTAAACCTTTGAAGTAATGAGTTAACTTCTCTTGCTTGTCTTCTGTAAGGTAAGCCATCTGAGAGGCTGTGTCTAGTTTGGCTCCTAAGAAGATTATTTGCTGGGATGGCTGCAGTCTTGACTTTTGGAAGTTGACTGTGTATCCCAGAGCTTGAAGTAATCGTATGACATAATCCAGGTTTTTTGTCAACATCAATTTGTCGTCCGCTTGTATGAGGCAGTCGTCCAGGTACGGGTAAATTTTTATACCCTGGAGCCTGCAATGAGCAATTACTGAAGCCAGGCATTTTGTAAACACTCTGGGCGCAGTAGATAAGCCAAATGGCAATGCTGAGAATTGATAATGCTCTGGCCCTGCAAGAAATCTGAGGTATCTTCTGCAGCTGTGTCTGATAGGGACATGCAGGTATGCCTCCTTGAGGTCCAGAGTAATCAGCCACGACTCCTTGCCCAGCATGGGAAGGAGTTGCTGTAGAGTCAGCATTTTGAACTTTGGTACTATGAGAAAGGTGTTTAATGCGGACAAGTCCAGTATTGGTCTCCATTGAGATTCTTTTCTTGGAACAAGGAACAGTCTTGAGTAAAACCCCTGTTCTTGTTCTTGTTGTGGAACTCTTTCTATTGCTTTCATTCGAGTCAGCAGAGTGATTTGCTTGATAGCCTCTGCCCTTTGATGTTGTGGTAGATTTGGCATGCCTTGTTTTCTTGGTAAGGTATGAAAATGAAACCTGTACCCTCGGTCTATAATGTCCAAAATCCATTTGTCCTTTGTCAGTCTGTAACCAGGAACGAAAAAAAGACAAACTCCACCAATCCAAGTGATATGGAAGCGAAAAACAGCAAGGAGCTCGTACACGGAGAGTAGAATAAATTGTTTAATCCACAGTTAGTTGAGCGCTTTCGACTGGAACACCCCAGTCTTCTTCAGAACTAATAAAAAAGTACAGTTTTGTACCTACCATAAATGTAGATGTTCGAAGATCCACATTGCTGCAGTCCTAACACTTGGGTAGTCCGCTGTCCCAGTCGGCCCGAATACCAAAGTATATGGCTGACGTCGGTCAAGGCGCATTAGTCTGACGTCAGGACGTCAGGGTACAAATGCGCATGACCGACGTCATATCCTCAGTCTTTTCTTGCCCCAGATGTCAGAAGACCCTAAAAGATAAGGCTAAAATCAAAAAAACACCACACACTCCTGCACCAAATATATATATACAATATATACAAATTTACAAGAGTATAACCTCACCCACACAACCACCCCTAAACACAGAGGGAAGGAGGGAGGGTAAATTGGACTGCAGCAATGTGGATCTTGAACATCTACATTTATGGTAGGTACAAAACTGTACTATGTTCTTCATACCACATTGCTGCAGTCCTAACACTTGGGTAGAATCCCAAAGCAGAGGTAAGGGAGGCTGGCAAATCATAAGGAAGCAGGAGCTGACAACATGCCCTGCAAAATAGCCGTGGCAAAACCAGCCCTAGATTTAGAGTAGAGAGGAAGGTGGTAATGCTTAGAGAAAGTATGCACTGAACTCCAAATAGCTGCCTCCAAAATATCCTTAGTTGCCACCCCCCTTAGAAATGCTGTTGAAGTGGCAGTAGCCCGAGTGGAATGAGGCCTAATCCCAGCTGGAATCTCCTTGCCATGATGGGAATAACAAAATGCAATGCAAAACCCAATCCACTTAGAAATAGTTTGCTTTGACACAGGCTTGCCCTGAGAACTCAAAGCAAAAGAAACAAACAACTGCTGAGACAGCCTAAAATCCTTAGCCCTGCTTAAATAATAACGCAACTGCCTGTGTACATCTAAAGTGTGCAAAATCTTTTCCCCCTTATTTTGGGGATCTGCATAAAAGGTAGGCAAATGAATAGTTTGGTTTAAAGCCACACTAGAAACCACTTTAGGCATAAAGGAAGGATTAGTACGTAAAGATACCCTATCCTTATGAAAAATCAGGAAAGGCTCAACCGCCATAAGGGCCTGCAATTCAGACACCCTTCTTGCAGATGTAATGGCTAACAAAAAAGCAGTCTTCCATGACAAATATTTCAATTCAGCAGTAGCTGCAGGCTCAAAAGGTTGTAGAGTGAGTTTCTCCAACACAAAATTGAGGTCCCAAGCAGGAGTAGGAGCTCTCGTGGGGTCTTATATTCTTTGCCCCTCTAAGAAATTGCTTGAACAAAGGATGAGAAAACAATGGTGGGTCACAATCATAGTGAGCTGAAATTGCTGCAGCATGAATCTTAATGGAAGAGAAAGACAAACCTTTGTCCAATAACTCAGTAAGATATTGAAGAGCCACACTCAAATTTGGCTCAGAAACATCCAAATCCTTTGCTGCACACCAAAATAAAAATCTCTTCCATTTTCTGCGTACACTTTCCTTGTACTAGGTCTTCTGGCTTCCATAATCACATTCAAAACTTGTTGAGGAAGCTGAGACCTGCTATGGTTCAAAACAGAATATGCCAAGCTGTTAGATGAAGAGAGTGAAGCTTGACATTGAGCAGATGCCCGTCCTTCTGAGACAAAAGGTGTGGAATCAAAGGTAAGGGCCAAGGAGGCTTCCTTACCAGACTCCTCAGCAATGGGTACCAGTGCTGCGAGGCCAATCTGGAGCTATTAAAATCATCCTTGGCTTGTCTTGTCTGACCTTTAGAAGTACCTTTGGGAGGAGAGGCAGAGGTGGAAAGGCATACACATGAAGATTTTTCCAACTGAAAGAAAGAGCATCCACTTTCCAGGCTGTGTGATGAAACCTTTTCGTGCAAAACTTTGGCAGCTGGTGGTTTAGTGGAGAAGCGAACAGATCTATGTCTGGAGTTCCCCATGACACTGTCAATGTCTGAAATACATGAAGATCCAGTTTCCACTCGTGGGGATCCATGATTTGCCTGCTTAACACATCTGCTAAGGAGTTCTGTGCTCCTGGCAGAAACCTTGCTTGAAGATTCAGCTGCAAGCTTAACGCAGTCTCCCACAAAATCATTGCTTGCCTGCATAGAGGATAAGAATGTGTTCCCCTTGTTTGTTGATGTACCACATGACAGTTGTGTTGTCTGTTAGAATCAACACCTGCCCTGGAAGAAGTAAATCCTTGAAAGCCAGTAATGCAAACTGGACTGCTAACATCTCCTTCATGTTGATATGTAGATGCTGCAGTCTGGCAGGCCACTTGTCTTGTATCCACTTTCCATTCAGATGAGCTCCCCAAGCTGTGTCTGAGGCATCTGTCGTTAGAATCTGACTCGCCTCTGGCCGGGTCACAGAGAGTCCCTTGTTTAGGTGACATTCCTGAGCCCACCACAAAAATTCCTTTTGAATGCAAGGTATTATTTGAATGACAGTGTCCAAATCCTGGCAGTGCTGTGTCCATACATTTTGAGATACCATTGTAGCTTCCTCATATGCAGTTTGGCATTGGGAAGTACCAGAATACAAGATGCCATGAACCCTAAGGCTTGAAGGACTGTCCTTGCAGTCAGCCCGGACTGATGAGATAGTTGATGGAAGTAAAGAGAAAGATTCTTTTGTTTGTCCGGGGTTAAAAGGCCATCTGGGTTGCTGTATTCAGTCTCACACCCAGAAAGCACATGTCTTGAGAGGGTACTAGACTGGACTTTATTTCGTTCACAGAATACCCTAGGCATCTTAGCACTGCTATCACATATTCCAAATGCTGAAGAAGCACGTCCTTCCTTGAGCCAGAATCAGGCAATCGTCCAAATAAGGATAGATTTGTATTCCTTTTAGCCTGAAGAAAGCTATCACTGGAGCCAGAACCTTTGTGAATACTCTGGGCAGTAGATAAGCCAAAGGGCAATGCAGAGAACTGATAATGAGAATTCCCAGCTCGAAACGCAGATACTTCCTGCAAATTAGTCTGATAGGAACATGAAGGTAAGCTTCCTTGAGATCCAAAGTTACCATCCAGTGATCTTTGCCCAGCAGAGGTAAAAGCTGTTGTAACGTCAACATTTTGAACTTGGGAATGTCCAGATAAGTGTTGAGGATAGACAGATCCAAAATTGGTCTCCACGTGTTCCCCTTTTTGGTACTAGGAACAGGCGAGAATAAAATCCTAGGCCCCTTTCTGGCACAGGAACCGCTGAATGGCCCCTATTTGGAGCAACAGAGAAATTTGCTTGTGAGCCTCTTTCCTTTGTTGAGGAGGAATGTCTGGCATGCCTTTGAAAGGAGGCAAGGTATGGAAATAAAACCTGTAACCGTGGTGAATGATATCCAATACCCATCTGTCTTGGGTAATTAAACTCCAGTTTTCTTTGAAAAGTGCCAACCTTCCTCCCAAAGGTGCTGCCAGACGAGAAGATTCTGGCAGCTGAAAAGGCAGGTCATTGTGTCTGTTTACGAAAGGACTGACCCCTGCCCTCACCAGAAGACTGAGCAGGTGAACTCCTGTTCTAGGCCTAAAAGAACCTTGAGCTCTGCCTCTACCACGTCTAGACCTACCCCTAGACTGGGAATCATAAGCAGGATATGTCCACCCCTTGGTAGGCCAATTTCTACTAAACTTGGAGGCTGAACCTGCAAAAATCTTTAACAGTCTGCATAGACTTAGCCTTGTCTTCCATTTTCTTTAGAACTGCTTCCACAGGCGAACCAAACAACACATCAGATTGTAAAGGAGCATCTAAAATCCTTGTTTTCACATGCTCAGCTAAATTCTGATCCCTCAACCAGGCGTGCCTGCGAAGAACCGAACCAGTGGCAGCCACCCTCGAAGAGGCCTGCACAGCATCAAAACCACATTGCAAAGAATGCTTACCCACCTGTTCAGAAACATGAACTAAATCCTGCAACTCTTTACACTCAATACCTTCCGCCAAAGCATCTACCTTAGACTTTAATTGTGAAAGGAGATAATTTTGGTATTTCAACATGTGAAACTGGCAATTCAAAGCTCTCATGGCCAAAGTGGAAGAAGTATACACTTTCTTTCCCCATCTATCCAAAGCCCTAGCCTCTTTATCTGGAGGAACAGGATTTTTAACAACAGAAGCCTTAACACCTTTAGGCCCCTGTGAAACAGTTTCTGGGTCTGCCCTAGGACTCTTAAGATACTTATGAGCTTCAGGCACCCTATAATATCTATCCGGTTTAACTGGAGCAGGAGGCAAAGAGTCAGGGTTCAGAGAAGCCTCTGCAAAAACATCCTCTACCACATCTAGAACAGGAGGTATAGCTAAAGGCCTATGCTGGGGTAGAAACAAAAATTCCCTAAGCCTTTTCCTGGAATCAGAGAAATCCTGACCTTCCCATTTAAAATGCTCCCTCATGGAATGAAGAGTCTCTGAAAATGAAAAATCCTCAGGAGGAGAAGCAGAAGGAGTAGAATCATCTACATCAGAATCAGAGTAAGGGGAATACTCCTGCAAGTCTTCAGCACAAGACTCAGAAGCAACCGAACACTGCCCAAAAATCCCAAGCTCAGGTTCCACCCTAGGCCTCTTATCAGGAAGGGGCATAGAACCTCTAATCATTGTAATCAAATCTTCTGCCATCTTAAGCATATGCTTCTTAGGTACAGACCCTGAAGAACTAGGGGTAACTCCTGAAACAAAACCTGGCCTGCCCTGGGAGAAGCCTTGGAAACAGCAGGGGAGGGCCTAACCACCTTAGGAAGGGAAGGAAGAACAGCTACCTGAGAAGCCCCTTCCGCCTGGCCTACCTCCTGAGAGGTCACATCTTGCAGTAATAAAGTCTCTCCCTGGGATTCCAAAGAAAATTCTGGCTGAACCCCTGGCTCCACCGAGCCCTCTAAAGAACCGACGTCCGGGACGGACGGTTCTTCCAGCCTAGGCTTTGCTGTTTTGTCCTTGCGCTTTTTGACCAGCGGAGTCGGAGCATCCGGCGGCATTTTATAATTACACCGCTTCCCAAAACTAACCTGGCACAATCTAATCTTCTCTTTATAGTGCGTTTGTTAAATCTAGCACAAGAGCGACAGCCAACAACGTCGTGCTCAGGCCCTAAGCAAGGTATACACAAGGTATGGTAATCCCTATGAGGTATCTGTTTCCCACAAGAAATACAGTTATTCACTTTTTCTGACATCCGTAAAATACTGAGGCAAGAAAAACCAAAATAATCCCCAACGGGTACTTAGCCAACTTGGATTCGGTCTGAAACTCCGACTTCGGAAAATCTCAGAACGCCAACCTGCACTTGCAAAACTGCTTCTGCATCGGACCATGCGGCAAAAAAAGACTGAGGATATGACGTCGGTCATGCGCATTTGTACCCTGACGTCCTGACGTCAGACTAATGCGCCTTGACTGACGTCAGCCATATACTTTGGTATTCGGGCCGACTGGGACAGCGGACTACCCAAGTGTTAGGACTGCAGCAATGTGGTATGAAGAACATCATACTCCTATACAGGTTTATATAGTCAGTAATAAATCAATTAATAAAAAAACGCCAAAACTTTAAAAAGTATATGTCACAATTTCATATTTACATAGTGTGGAAATATACCATCCTATCTTCTTATACTAAGGAACCATTTTATAACTTCTTATATACAAAACTGGACATATAAAAAAGTTAAAATATATACAAATATAACAGAATAAATCCGGTATAATAAAAATCTGAAAAGGTAATACATAAATAGCTTACATATAATTTCACTTTACTACACATAAAATTAGTGCACTACATATAATGTAGTTAAAGGAACTCTACATGTCAAAAAAATATTTAAACAGTACTATATTGGGTGAAAATCTATTGGGAAAGTACCAGGAAGGGTTTAATACTTATGGAATCATTTAGTCCAGGGGGTCGAGTAGCATCCAAAAGTATCTGCCACTTACTCTCCATTGCAGCTAAGCGCATCTTCCAGTTACCCCCGAATAATGAACTCTTTAATTGATCTAATATAGTAAAACGAAATTTATGTTCACCCCCATGTTCTTGTATGTGTCTGTATAAAGCGTTTTTGGTATCCATTTTCTGTATACGATAATAATGTTCGTATATACGCTTTTTTAGGGGTCGTTCAGTTTTGCCTATATAATAGGCAGGGCATACTACACATAACGCCAAGTAGATCACTTGGCTAGTGTTACAGTTGCCTGTTTTAGATTTTATACAAGTGGAATTGGTGTCCTTTAACCTAATAAGCCTATCTTCATTGATATGGCAACATTGCTTGCATCTTCCGCATTTTTTCGTTCCCTTAAATACAACTGATTTATCAAGGGGTCTGTTGGCCTTTTCCAATATTCTTTTAAGATTTGTCCCCGTCTTATATATAAATTTGGGTTCACATCCCACAATCTGCTCCAATTTAGTAGCCGTAATTAGATCCCAATGATGGCGTAAGATGTCTTGAATATAATGGGTATATGGTGTATAGGTTAAAATGCACGCTCTAACAAAACACAAAGGTTCTTTATCTGTGACAGCCAAATTATCCACAAAATTACCTAATAAGGGTGGATATTTATTCCCCCATTCCTTTTGAACATACTGAATAACATCTGTTAGCATCTGGTGAGGATAACCACGAGTGAGGAATAAATTTTTGAGAACATCAAGTTCGGTTGACATAACAGAGGCAGATGAAGACATTCTGGCCACACGAATGCACTGGCCTTTAACTATATTTTTAAAAACATACTTTGGATGGTTACTTGTAAAGAATAAATAATCATTTGAAAATGTAGGTTTCCGATAAATCTTTGACGTGAAACCATTGTTTTCAAGTCCAACCATGACATCCAAAAATGGAATATTAGTGGTACTAGTGCTGTGTGTGAATTTAAGAAAGGGAGAAGAGTTGTTGATATACTTCATGAACTCGTGTAATTTCTCAATAGAGCTTTGCCAGAGAACGAAAATATCGTCCAAATATCTGGCATAAAATTTTATGTCAGAGTAAAATTACTTTTAAATACAACTTCCTCCTCCCAGTCCAACATCACAAGGTTTGCAAAAATGGGAGCACACGAGGCTCCCATAGCAACTCCCTTGATTTGTTTAAAGTATTCATCTTGGAATGCAATATAATTATGTTCCAGCACTAGGCCCATCATATCACATAATAGGGACACTCTATCCCAACTTAAACTAGAATGCTTTCTCAAGCTGTTGGAAAAATGTTCTAAACCCTCATCTTTGGGTATGCTTGAGAAAAGATCAACTACATCAATGGTTAAGAGGATGAGATCACTTTTCCATTTGTCCTGAGTTAATTTCCCTAAAAAGCTCCAAGAATCCTTCATAATGTGGGGAATAGTTTCATAAATGTGTTTAAGTTGGTTATCAATCCATCTCCCAATGTTGAAAGTTTTAGACTTTGATCCAGAAATAATGGGTCTAAAGGGAGGATTATCTAAACATTTATGTATCTTAGGAATCCCCACTATTTTGGCCAAAATTGGGTAGTCATTTTTCAAAAACATGTAAGTTTCATTAAGTAATCCTGCTATCTATTAAATATTCTTCAATAATCAGGTCAATGCGTCTGTGTCCTATGTTAATCTGATTGATAGAAATACATTCATATGTATCCGTTTGATTTAATATGTCAGATATACAGGAATTATAAAGGTCAGTCTGAAAAACAACAATCCCTCCACCTTTGTCTGGTTTCATGATGCGTATCTCTTTGTTACATATCACTTTATTTAAACATTCTCTCTCTAGAGATGTTAAATTCAATTGAGTAATGTTAAATCGTTCATATTTATTCCTTATATCCTTATGTAATTTATATATATCCTTACAAACTAATTGCTCAAAATTAGTAATACAGGGATGTGAACTGGGGATAAATGAACTTTTCTTGCACAAAGATGGAATATCTGACCTTACTTGTTTATCAGCTTTATTGTCAAATAAAATAGCCAAATTTAATTTTCGGCAAAATAAATTCACTTGTTTGATATCAAATACATCACTACGCACGGTAGGTATGAATTTCATACCTTTACTCATAACATTGATAAACTGCTGGTCAACCTCCACGTCAGTGTAATTATAAACATTGAAACCCTCATATTTAGTGAGTGTGTAAAAAGGAGTCTGTGTAACCATAAGATTGTTTTGTATGGTCTCATCATAAATAGTGGGTTTTACAAACGAGGGTGTCAATGGGGGACTCGTAACAATAGATGGTCTGTCTGGTCTATCTTCCACAGTATCCCAGAAACCCCCAAAAGCAATGGAACAGATACAAAAATTAACAAATTTATCCCACACCAGAGTCAGTGATGTTTTAAGGGACAGACCATCTATTGTTACGAGTCCCCCATTGACACCCTCGTTTGTAAAACCCACTATTTATGATGAGACCATACAAAACAATCTTATGGTTACACAGACTCCTTTTTACACACTCACTAAATATGAGGGTTTCAATGTTTATAATTACACTGACGTGGAGGTTGACCAGCAGTTTATCAATGTTATGAGTAAAGGTATGAAATTCATACCTACAGTGCGTAGTGATGTATTTGATATCAAACAAGTGAAATTATTTTGCCGAAAATTAAATTTGGCTATTTTATTTGACAATAAAGCTGATAAACAAGTAAGGTCAGATATTCCATCTTTGTGCAAGAAAAGTTCATTTATCCCCAGTTCACATCCCTGTATTACTAATTTTGAGCAATTAGTTTGTAAGGATATATATAAATTACATAAGGATATAAGGAATAAATATGAACGATTTAACATTACTCAATTGAATTTAACATCTCTAGAGAGAGAATGTTTAAATAAAGTGATATGTAACAAAGAGATACGCATCATGAAACCAGACAAAGGTGGAGGGATTGTTGTTTTTCAGACTGACCTTTATAATTCCTGTATATCTGACATATTAAATCAAATGGATACATATGAATGTATTTCTATCAATCAGATTAACATAGGACACAGACGCATTGACCTGATTATTGAAGAATATTTAATAGATAGCAGGATTACGAATGAAACTTACATGTTTTTGAAAAATGACTACCCAATTTTGGCCAAAATAGTGGGGATTCCTAAGATACATAAATGTTTAGATAATCCTCCCTTTAGACCCATTATTTCTGGATCAAAGTCTAAAACTTTCAACATTGGGAGATGGATTGATAACCAACTTAAACACATTTATGAAACTATTCCCCACATTATGAAGGATTCTTGGAGCTTTTTAGGAAAATTAACTCAGGACAAATGGAAAAGTGATCTCATCCTCTTAACCATTGATGTAGTTGATCTTTTCTCAAGCATACCCAAAGATGAGGGTTTAGAACATTTTTCCAACAGCTTGAGAAAGCATTCTAGTTTAAGTTGGGATAGAGTGTCCCTATTATGTGATATGATGGGCCTAGTGCTGGAACATAATTATATTGCATTCCAAGATGAATACTTTAAACAAATCAAGGGAGTTGCTATGGGAGCCTCGTGTGCTCCCATTTTTGCAAACCTTGTGATGTTGGACTGGGAGGAGGAAGTTGTATTTAAAAGTAATTTTTACTCTGACATAAAATTTTATGCCAGATATTTGGACGATATTTTCGTTCTCTGGCAAAGCTCTATTGAGAAATTACACGAGTTCATGAAGTATATCAACAACTCTTCTCCCTTTCTTAAATTCACACACAGCACTAGTACCACTAATATTCCATTTTTGGATGTCATGGTTGGACTTGAAAACAATGGTTTCACGTCAAAGATTTATCGGAAACCTACGTTTTCAAATGATTATTTATTCTTTACAAGTAACCATCCAAAGTATGTTTTTAAAAATATAGTTAAAGGCCAGTGCATTCGTGTGGCCAGAATGTCTTCATCTGCCTCTGTTATGTCAACCGAACTTGATGTTCTCAAAAATTTATTCCTCACTCGTGGTTATCCTCACCAGATGCTAACAGATGTTATTCAGTATGTTCAAAAGGAATGGGGGAATAAATATCCACCCTTATTAGGTAATTTTGTGGATAATTTGGCCGTCACAGATAAAGAACCTTTGTGTTTTGTTAGAGCATGCATTTTAACCTATACACCATATACCCATTATATTCAAGACATCTTATGCCATCATTGGGATATAATTACGGCTACTAAATTGGAGCAGATTGTGGGATGTGAACCCAAATTTATATATAAGACGGGGACAAATCTTAAAAGAATATTGGAAAAGGCCAACAGACCCCTTGATAAATCAGTTGTATTTAAGGGAACGAAAAAATGCGGAAGATGCAAGCAATGTTGCCATATCAATGAAGATAGGCTTATTAGGTTAAAGGACACCAATTCCACTTGCATAAAATCTAAAACAGGCAACTGTAACACTAGCCAAGTGATCTACTTGGTGTTATGTGTAGTATGCCCTGCCTATTATATAGGCAAAACTGAACGACCCCTAAAAAAGCGTATATACGAACATTATTATCGTATACAGAAAATGGATACCAAAAACGCTTTATACAGACACATACAAGAACATGGGGGTGAACATAAATTTCGTTTTACTATATTAGATCAATTAAAGAGTTCATTATTCGGGGGTAACTGGAAGATGCGCTTAGCTGCATTGGAGAGTAAGTGGCAGATACTTTTGGATGCTACTCGACCCCCTGGACTAAATGATTCCATAAGTATTAAACCCTTCCTGGTACTTTCCCAATAGATTTTCACCCAATATAGTACTGTTTAAATATTTTTTTGACATGTAGAGTTCCTTTAACTACATTATATGTAGTGCACTAATTTTATGTGTAGTAAAGTGAAATTATATGTAAGCTATTTATGTATTACCTTTTCAGATTTTTATTATACCGGATTTATTCTGTTATATTTGTATATATTTTAACTTTTTTATATGTCCAGTTTTGTATATAAGAAGTTATAAAATGGTTCCTTAGTATAAGAAGATAGGATGGTATATTTCCACACTATGTAAATATGAAATTGTGACATATACTTTTTAAAGATTTGGCGGTTTTTTATTAATTGATTTATTACTGACTATATAAACCTGTATAGGAGTATGTTTTTATTAGTTCTGAAGAAGACTGGGGTGTTCCAGTCGAAAGCGCTCAACTAACTGTGGATTAAACAATTTATTCTACTCTCCGTGTACGAGCTCCTTGCTGTTTTTCGCTTTCTCAGTCTGTGCCAGTTTTCTGCAAACAGAGATAATTTCCCGCCCAAGGGAGCTTCTAGTTGTTCCCTGGTAGGCGGTAGTAGAGGAAAGTCATTGAGTTTGTGGTTGTTGGGCAGGTGAAACCCCTGCGTCACTTCTTTGGTTTCCTGGCTGCCATTATCGTCCCCTGTAAGGGCCTCTGTATTGGCCTCTTCCTCGGCCACGTCTGTTCTTACCCCTTTGAAACTTTTCTGGATTAGGAAAGGACCAGTTTTTGAAGGCCAATTCCTACTGAATCTGGGGGGTTGAACCTGGAGGAAATCCTTCACAGTTTGAACTGATTTTGCTTTTTCTTCGATGGTCTTTAACACATCCTTAGCATTTGCACCAAAAAGCTTGTTCTTTTCCAAAGGTGCATCCAGAAGTTTTGCTTTTACATGATCTGGTAGAGGTTGATCTTTTAACCAAGCATGTCTACGCATCACTGCCCCTGTCATAGCTGCCCTACATGAAGCTTCCAGTGCATCATATCCACACTGCAAGAAGTGATTGCTTACTTGCTGAGTGTTATGTACAGCTTCCTGCAAAGTCTTCCTGTCTAAAGGATCAGGAGAAGCTAATGTTTTTTGTAAATCTTCTAAGAGATAATCCTGATATTGGAACATATGAAAAAGGCAATTTAAAGCTCTCATAGATAAGGTAGTGGATGTGTAAACCTTTTTACCCCATCTCTCTAATGACCTTGCTTCCCTGTTGGAGGGCAAAGCATTTTTTGAGGTGGAGGCTGAAACTCCTTTAGGCCCCTGTGAAATAGTTTCCAAATCAGCAGAATGGGCCCTGAATAAATGGGAATGAATTTCTGGGACCCTGTAATACCTGTCTGGCTTGGCTGGAGCAGGAGGAAGAGAATCAGGGGTAGCACTAGAATCAGAATACAAATCATCCAGAACATCAAGTACAGGAGGAATATCTAAGGGCCTGTGCTGAGGCTTCTTAAGGAAAGTCCTAAGGCATTTCCTAGAATCAGAATATTCCTGACCCTGCCACTTGAAATGTTCCCTCATGGTGTGCAGAACTTCCCCAAAAGAAATATCCTCAAGAGGGGAGGCCGAAGGTATGGAATCTTCTGCATCCGAGTCCTCATAGGTCTGGAAGAGCTCTTCCTGGCTATCAGAGTGGACAGAGCCCTCAGAGTCTTCATCTGAAGAAGAAGGGTCAGAGGGTTCAACCCGGGGCCTTTTATCAGGAGGAGGCTGGGATGCTCTCTCAGGATGGGCCTGTGAACCTCTAATCATGGAAATTAAATCAGCAGCCATGGACATAATTTGTGTCTCCGGAGTCGGCTGAGGTAAGGATTTGGAAGTAATATGCTTAGTTTTGCTGGCTGCCTTAGCCCTAGTGTAGGCCTTAATAGACATGGCCATAGGAGGCCTGGCAGCCCCACGTGCAGGAGTGACATTGTCTACAGCAATGGTCTCGGGCATTTCCTCGGTTTCGGTATCCGGAGGAAAGTCTATAACTGGCGTCGGAGTAATGTCTGGAATCGGAGTAGTTGGTAATGCGGTGTCTTCGGTTCGGAGCGGTGGGGAGACCGTCTCAGAGGGAACCGGAGCACTTGCGCTAGGTTTTGGCGTGGAGTCGGTGGTAGACACGGGCTGAGGATGTCGGTCCCGGTCTTTTCGCTTTTTGGGAGTTTGCGATGTCGGGAGATCCAACGGCATGGTGTAAGCAAATTTATCGCCGAAAAAATCTTCAGCGAACTCCGCCCGGCGCCTGAGAGTGCGCTTGTTGAAGTGAGCACAGGCTACACAGGCCGAGACGTCATTGTCTGGGCCCAGGCAAGGGAGGCAGTAAGAGTGGAAATCCTTATGAGGTATTTGTTTACCACAAAAAAGACAATTGTTAACTTTTTCAGTAATTTCTGACATCGGCTGAGGCAAGAAAAGGTCCCCAACGGGGTACTTAGCTTTTTTGATGACTTCGGTATCGTAGAATACAGGAGCTGACCGACTGGCACTTGCGAACTGCTTCTGCTTCGGGCACCGCGCGGCAAGAAAGACTGAAGAAAATGGCGTCGGCTGATGCTTATATACTCCAGCCGCTCTGACGTCGGAGAGAAATGCGACATCAGCCGACTTCGGACCCAGACTTTGGAATCCGGCCGACCGAGGGCTGCCTGAGGCAGGACAACCCACATGTTATGACTGCAGTTGCATTCTTGAAGGACATCTACAATGGTATCTCAAAAGCCTATGGTGTCAACATTCACAGGATCTAGAAGCAAGGATTCCTATCATACCTTGCCTACGCCTACAGTTCCTTTGGTGGGCAGAGGCCTGCCACCAAAACAGGGGACTACCATTCACATTACTTCCTGCCGCCCAAATTTTAACAGACGCATCAGACTATGCATGGGGGACTCACCTGGCAGGGAAGTGCATTCAGGGCAAATAGAACCCAAGTCAAATGCACCTGCACATAAATCAAAAGGAAATGTTAGCTGTACAGAATGCTCCGACAGCCTTCAAGGACCACATTCTTCCAGGACAACTAATGGTAAAGATGGACAACACCACTTTCATGTGGTACATAAACAAGCAGGGGTGTACACATTCTTACCCCCTCTGCAGACAAGCCATGGCATTGTGGAACATAGCCTTGAGCTACCAAGTGAATCTACAAGCTCAATTCCTGCCAGGAAAACTAAATACACTGACAGACAGACTGAGCAGAAACCTCATGGACCCACATGCGTGGAAACTGGAACCAAGGATTTTCAACATGTTGACAAGCAAATGGGGGAGCCCAGATATTGACCTGTTTGCCTCCCCCCAGAACCATCAACTGGACAAATTTTGCACAAGGATTCCCCACAAGCTAGCTTGGAAAGTGGATGCTCAGTTTATGCCTTTCCTCCTCTGCTCTCCAAGGTACTACTAAAGATCAAACAGGACAAGCCAAGGATGACTTTAATTGCACCAGACTGGCCTCGCAAACACTGGTACCCACTCTTGCGCAGTATGTC
Organism: Protopterus annectens; assembly: GCF_019279795.1. NCBI lineage: Eukaryota > Metazoa > Chordata > Ceratodontiformes > Protopteridae > Protopterus > Protopterus annectens. Next base: position 126,512,772 of record NC_056744.1, on the reverse strand, counting down.
ACGCTTGGTTCCATGGCACCTGCCTCAGACTCCTTCCCTGTTGTCTCAGCAGGAGAACCAGATTCTGCACCCTCAGCTGCAAACTCTGAACCTAGCAACTTGGCTAATTACCTAATCTCTCCTTTACCATCCCTCAGTAAATCAGTGATGGATATCATTTTAGAGGCAAGGAGGCCTAGTACTAGAAACTCTTTATGCTGCAAAATGGAAAAGATTTTGTGCCTGGAACCAATCTCAAGGAATGAACGCAGCAGTGCCCAATTTATCTCAGATTCTACAATACTTGACTGAGATGCGTCATAAGGGCTTGCCCTTTTCCTCCATCACAATTCATGCCTCAGCCATTTTAGCTCATTATAGCACAGAGCCTTCCCTCTTCTCTCACCCACTGCTCAAGCAGTTCCACAGAGGGGCCAAAAACTTAAGACCACCCAGGAGAGCTCCAACTCCAGCCTGGGATCTTAACTTTCTGTTGGAGAAACTCACTTCCTCCTCTTGAGCTAGCTGCTACTGCAGATTTAAAATTTCTTTCCGGGAAAATAACTTTCCTTTTAGCAATCACTTCTGAAAGAAAGGTATCTGAATTACAGACCCTTATGGCAGTGGAACCTTTTATCATCTTTCATGCGGACAGGGTATCCCTCAGAACCAATCTCTCCTTCATGCCCAAGGTGGTATCCAGTGTGGCTCTTAATCAGTCCATTCATTTGCCTACCTTCTTTCCTAACCCACAGAACAAAGGGAAGCGGATACTGCACTCTTTAGATGTGCACAGACAGCTTAGATTCTACTTGGACAGGACTAAACCTCAAAGGAAATCTGAACAACTGTGTGCGGCATTTGCTGCAGGGACAAAGAGGAAAGCTATTTCAAAACAAACCATTTCAAAATGGATAGGCCACTGCATTCATTTCTGCTATAAGCACCATGGAAAACCTATCCCACAGGGCATCAGATCCCATTCAACCAGGGCTGCATCTATCTCTACAGCCTTTCTCAGGGGCGTCCCTACTAGGGACATCCTAGAGGATGCTACTTGGAGTTCTGTACATACTTTCACCAAGCATTATCATTTGCCAATTTTCTCTAAATCCAGAGCTGGCTTTGCCACTGCAGTCTTGCAGGGCCTTATAGCTGGTCCTAATTCTATTTAAATTCCTCCTCCCAACATTAGCTTTGAGAATCTACCCAAATATAATGACTACAACAGTGAAACACAAAGAACATAGTACAGTTGTGTACACTTACCATAAATGTAGATGCTCGATTGTATTCACTGTTGCAGTCCTGGTTACCCTCCCTCCAGTCCCCTTTCTTCTTTTGGCTATACCTCCACTCTCACTTACTATGCTCAAAAAGCTTTTTGGTGTATTTGCTTTTTTGTTGGAGGTATATTCTTGTATTTATAGATTTAATTGCTTCCCATTAGGGGGGCACCTGACATCTGGGGCAAGAAAAACTGATGTAATGGTGTCGGCTGCATGTTTTATATTCCCGACGTCATGAAAGAAGGGACAGCAACCGATGCAGGACCCAAGACTTTGTTAATCAGGCCGACTGAGGGCTACTGCAAGCAGATAACCCAAACATAATGACTGCAACAGTGAATACACTCAAACATCTACATTTATGGTAAGTGTACGCAACTGTGCTTTCTTGCTACTCTGTTGGCCTGGGCAACCATAACAAACCTAGCCATGCCACCCAAACAGTTTAGTGTATGGATTTATCACCCCCCACTCAAAGACCATACTGCTTACCCCAGCAGTATATTTATTTTATTTTTGTATTTTACATTTGTTAACCGGAATGTCTAACTTGAAACAAAGCCAATTTTCAGCAGCGGCCCGGGGAGAAATGTTCCAGACCCATGTCTTTGTAACATGGGAGGAAACCGGAGCACCCAGAAGAAATCCACACAAATGCAGGGAGGACATGCAGACTCCACACACAAGGCATCCCAGCCAAGAATTGAACTAGATAACCTCTTGCTGGGAGGAGACAATGCTACCGCTGCACCACTGTACCATCTATATATATATTGTGTGCATTTATGGATACTGAGCCAATCATCAAGGCAGAACTGAAAGCAGGCCAATGTACTACATTGTTTGCTATACAAGGGAGGATTTTTCCATAGGAAGGAGATTCTTTGGGTGAGGAACCTCTCTTTCCAAGAGGCTGTGTTTATGTTGCAATGAAAGTTGAGGTCTTGACCATATTTCTGAGGAGGTGGAGTGGGGACATCTAGTACAATAGAATGTTTCACAGCTCGGAAGGCAAGACAGTGGTACAAGAGCTGATATGAGACAGAGGAAAGACAAAAGGGCATTTAATTTTAAACCTTTCATACTACATAAATATATAATTACATTATGTATGACTGAACTTACTAAATGGCAAACACAAAAATGGCGACATAAAGGATGAACATACAAAATACTGAACACCCAAACACTGAACCTGCAAAAGATCGAAAAAGGTAAACAGTTTCCTTTCTTGATCTTTACAGTAAACCCTCCGATAAACACTAGCTTCCAGTCTGTCTGAATAGTGGTTGGTTATGGGAAGGGTTTTCTTTTTATGGCAAGGTGTAGGGTAAGGGTTGGAGACAAGGGCAAGGTTAGCACGCATTGCTAAGGTGGGCAGGGTGTCTGCTAACTCTAACCCTGCACCTCACCCTCAATGAAAAAAACCTTCCCATAGCACCATACTAAAAACAAATTTGGACACAAAAATACACATGAATGTACACTAGCAACACTATATCTACCACCTTACCTAAACTCCTACCCTAACCCACACATACATACACACACACACACACACACACACACACACACACGCACACTGTAGCTATGCCCTTACTTAATCCTGTCCCTAAACACATGCACAAACAGCCTCTCCTCTTACTAAATTCCATTTACCTGCATTGACAAAACATACCTTAACAATTCTGAATGTTTGACAGCGTGACTATTTGAACATGTATACCATCCCTTGCATTTAAAGAACAATTACATGTTTGATAAAACACAGGGGAATTATATATTATTTTAGTAAAAAAAAACACTGTGGTCCTTTTAGAAGGGCAAGGTGTTTGAAGCAGTAAATAATGTACTGTATTCTATGACTGGCCTGATGAGGGAAGACTATATGGTATTCTGACATCTTTAGACTTAGAAGATATAACTTTGATAATTAACTGTGCAAGCCAGAGTGATTCCCTAACAATAACTGACAATTAATGACTGCTGACAAAGATTACAAATAACTGTGATGACTTTCCCATTTTTGGGTTATGTGGTAATCAGACTTCTTTCTCAAAAGGCAACTAAGCTACATTGTTGACATTAAGTCCATATTTGGTGCATCACATACTGGTTCTCATTAACTTCTCTTGGGGGCAGGAGTGTCCAAAGAGGAGTGAATAACAGCACCCAGACTACAGGGACAGTAAAATTGATTAGTCACAGATCTCTGACATTTACAATGACATTGCTCAAAGTACATGATAAAGAGGAGTAGACTTGTGAGAGAGGCATGATGGATACCACTAGTGATGTGCCTTTTAAATTAGAAGGTACCGCCAACACTTAACTTTTTGCATGCTATCACAGATCCAATTTGCAACCCAACATGCAACATAAGATGAGCCTGTCAAGAATGCCAGCATGAAGAATTGTATCTAAAGGTTTAGCAAGGTCCAGATAAGTAGTATGAATAGAATGTTTTTGTCAATGGCTCCCCTTTCATTTCTAAAGAAATTAACCAATTTAAGATGACAGATTCAACCATTCAAAAAAGCAAAACTGATTAGGGTCAAAGATTTGTAGGTCGACAATGTCAAGGTTTATAAAACTGAGTGAGATATGTTCCAGGATTTTACAGGAGATGCAGGTCAGGTTAACAAGACACTAGCTGCCAGGGTCTACAGTTTAGCTGCCCTTGTGAAGTTCCACCAAGACAGCCATTCGCAAGAGGTTAGGTACACATACAGCAGAAAAACCAAAGTGTTAGAAAAATATGTATTAATGTGTGTATTAGCAATATGCTTAGTGCATTTAGAAGCTTGAAAAGAGTTAACACATTAATTCTATTTTATACTGCATAAATCTGTACAAACTGCAGTTGCTTTCTGACCTTGTACTGTTAGCTAAAATCGTGCTTGTGCCTTGGAAAGTTACTGAGAAGCAGGTGATTTTCTGCTTGCGTTAGGAAAATAATGAATAAAACAATACTACTTGTATGAAACTTAGACATGAAGTTCCACTGTGCCATGAGAAAACACACAAAAGGTGAATCTACCTTCTTTTTCTGTTTTAGATCAGGGACTAGATTTGTATTTGTTCTGTTAAGACTTTATTTATAAGTCAGAGACAGAAAGATTACTGTCTTGTCATAAACAGAGCAGGTAGGCAGTCATTCTGAAGAGACTATAAAAATATCCGTGGTACCACGTTAAAAATAAGGTGTTACATAACGATTAAAAGGGTAGAACAAAATGGGTAATAATTGTACAAAAAGGTCCCAAAATCCGCCGTTAACTGAAGACGCGAAATACATGCAGTCACAGTGTGCTGATAATATTAAATACTACTCAAAATGGGTTAATAAGTATGAATTTGACGGTAAATTAGAAAAATCCTCACTTGTCAGACTTGTCGAATAGCTTAAAACTGATTCTAGAGGTCGGATAAAGCAGCAACGTCAATTAAGAATTCCTCAGGCACACAGGTGGATTGAGAAAGTAAACCGAAGGGAACAAAAGAGTAATAATTCAAAAGCAATGTTTTTAGAGAAGGAGGACAATAACTTAGTAATAGCGTCAGCCCCTCCGCTTCCCTTACCAGAATATGAGACAAGTGAAGAAGTTAGTCCACCCCCGCGATATCCTACTGTCACTGTGAGTAGAGACACTACAAAAGCAAAACCGTTTGTTAGAGATCCCGTCGAGACCAGGTCTCGAACACGGGCAGGAAACTCAAAAGGGGACACTGAGTTACATCAAATGGGTAGGAATTCACGATTTATGAGTGAAGAAGAAATATGCCCACTTATAGAAGTGCCTAATCCTCAGACAGGACAAGAAGGTCAGGACCCAACTATTCTAGTGTATAGACCCTGGACTCCGGAAGACATCCGGAAAGCCACTGAGGGAATTCCCCATCCAAAAGTTAATTTTAAAAAGTTCTTAGAAGATTTGCAAGGAATGAGGCTGAGTTATAATTTAAACAGAGAAGAGGTAGAAAAAGTGGTCAGACAAATTGTGGGACCAGATTGGCACATGATTAGTGGCGAGTGGAATCCCCGTGATATTGCGCTCAGGCCCCTCCCACATAGCAGCGCAGAGTTAAGACAACAGAGTAAAAGGTCTTACAGACCGAATCTATGAAAAATGGAAGCCTAGGGCAGACTGGACTTGCATTAATCAATGCATCCAACAGGAAGGTGAAACTGTTGACCGATATTATGCCAGACTATTAGAATGTTTTAATAACCAGTGTGGAATGCAGGTTCCTAAAGATCAGACACACTATTCCCCATATGAGCAGCAGTTAAAAAATGCATTTTTAAAAGGCAGTATTGCACCTATAAGCAGCTTTATTACAAAACACATGGGTGATCATCGTACAAGCAGGTTACAGTCATTGCTTGAATATGCTAGACATGCCAAAAGGCATTTTAATAGCGCAAAAAAAAAAAAGCCCAAGTATTTTCTGTAGAAAATGGAACAGAAGTATATGTAGTACAGTCCGGGAAAAAGGGTAAGAAAAATGCCCAGGGGAACAAACAATCTGACCAACGATCAGAGGACTTTGAAGGGCAAAAGAAAAGGGGTGAATGTTTTAAATGCAGTAAAAAAGGACACTTGGCCAGGGATTGCAAGAAAAACAAGAAGGCAACCACGGAGGATAAGGAGAGTGAGGACTGACTATATGATAGTCAGGAATCACTAGAAGGGGATAGTGGAAAAAGGACAAATGAGTATGTGATAGAGGGAGTAGAGAATGTGACAGAAGAAATAGAGAAAGTGCAAGAAGTCACAGATAGTGAAGAAAATGAAATATTGGATTTGGCTTTATTGAGCTTAGAGCTCTATTTAGCAGACACGAAACCAGAAGTTACACTCCTGGTAGAAGGGTGGGAAGTCAGATTCTTGTGTGACTCAGGGGCATCACGGACCCTGGCACATCCCTCCAAACTGCAGAGAATTCAGAGGCACCTGATTACATATTAGTAAAAGCAGCTAATGAACAGCTGCATCGGGAGCCCCTCTCCCATAATATTGTGATAACTGATCCTGTTTCAGGATTGACCCAGAAAAGCAAAATTGTTGTATCTGCAAAATGCCCTGTAAACCTCTTGGGCAGAGACCTTATGCAGTTATTTTGTATAGCAGTAGTTCCGACTATGCAGGGTATGGAAGCACAGCGACAAATTGATACCTTTGCAGTGCGATTGGAGGGTGAAATGTTTTACTGGTACAGCCAGGACTTGGTTACGACTGATCAAGGGGCAGTGACCAAAGAGTTGATGAACGTAGCCGTCAGCAAGTTCCCCTCCCTTGACACTGATAAACAGCATTTGTTGCACTGTACTCTGTATTATTTTAATACACCAGGACCTGATAAGGAATATGAGCAAGAATTGTTTAAAAATCGTGCAAACAGATTGGTATTACGTAATCTGTACTGGGACACAGAAGGGAACAGTGTAGTCAGCTGTTCGTTGCCCCAGGAGTTCTTTGCACTTTATAAATCTAATCGATTACCACATGTTAGCTTAACTAAGGACAAGAATGTAAAATGGGTAGATTTAGGAGAAAAAGTCACGAGATGGGAAAAACAGACAGAGTTATAACTGTCAGAACAAGGAATACAAATGCAGAAGATGAACTGGATAACTCAGACCCACCCATCTGTACACTTGCAGTCTAGCAAGGATAGCTGATTGGCACTCCTACTGATGGAGGAAGAAAATGCATAACAGAATATACCAGAAAATCTCTGGTCGACAGAAAAATCAGATGTAGGACTTATTCGTAGAGCAGGACCAGTTACTATTACGCCAAAGTCAGCATTTAGACCACAAAAGAGACAGTATCCCTTAAAAAAAGATGCAGAGGTAGGAATCAAACCTATTATAGCAGCTTTACTTAAGGAAGGGGTGCTGGTGGAATCTCCTGATTCACCATGTAACACACCCTTATTTCCTGTTAAGAAAGCGAATGGAGAGTGGCATATGGCCCAAGATTTACAAGCTGTAAATGACGCAGTAATACCAAGGGCACCTATGGTGCCAGACCCACACACCCTGATGAATAATTTAAAACCTCAACAGAAATATTTTTCTGTGGTAGATATCAGCAATGCGTTCTTTTCGATACCGATACACCCTGACAGCCAAATAGAAGTTATGTCCTTACCATAACGTTCCATGTGGAGTGTTCATCTCGCCTTTGTTCTTACACATGGGTTCCGAGCCAATCCTCGGCTCCGTGTCGGCAGCTTGCAAGCTCTGCATCGAGAAGAAGCTCGAGATCACCTAATACCCACAATCCCCCTCTGCCTTTACCTCAGATCTAGTTTGCAAGCAAACCAGCAGCCAGAGAGAGCACACTCATACCAAAATTTACACAATCAAAAGATCATCTATATACATATATATATATATATATATATATATATATATATATATATATATATATAATACACAAGTGTATCCTACAAATACAACTATTGCAAATGCAGAAGGAGAATACTCCAGACCAGGCACCAAATTGAACGTTCTTCCTGAGGGTGGGAGGGTGGGAATGTAAGAACAAAGGCGAGATGAACACTCCACATGGAACGTTATGGTAAGGACATAACTTCTATATGTGAGAGTGTTCAATCTCGCTTGTTCTTACACATGGGTAGCGTCCTAGCTCCATGTTCCTGAGGAACTCACGGGAGAACGTTCTTGAGCACAGTGGAACCAAAGGTTGCCCTATCCCTAGAAACCCTGTCCACTTTGTAATGAGAGATAAATGTATGCGGTTTAGCCTAAGTAGCAGCTGCACAAATCGTGTCTAATGGTAGGCGAGCTGCGTGAGCCAAGGATGTAGACACTGATCTTGTAGAATGTCCTTTAGGTTTGACCGATAAGGTTTGATTAGAATACTCATAAACGATATGATACAATCAGTTAGCCATTTGGAAAGAGTTCGTTTAGTAACCGCTACACCTTTCCTGCTGTCAGCAAAAGCTACAAATAGTTGATCAGATTTCCTGTGATCTTTTGTTCTATCCAAATAAAACCTGAGTTGTCTATGGACATCCAATTTGTGCAACATATACTCTAACTTATTAGTGTGATTTTTGAAAAAGATGGGTAATTCAATGGACTGATTAATGTTATTGGTAGAGCAAACTTTGGGGAGAAAGGATGGATTAGTGCGAAGAGATACTCTGTCAGAGTGGAAAATCAAATAAGGGTGCTTAATAGAAAGAGCCTGAAGCTCAGACACTCGCCTAGCGGATGTAATGGCTACCAGGAAGAGAGTCTTCCACGATAAAAACTTCAATGGGCAAACTGAGGCTGGCTCAAAAGGGGGCAACACCAATTTAGAAAGTAAGAGGTTCAGATTCCAAGGTGATGTAGGAGTTCTAACTGGTGGTCTAATATGAAAGGATCCTTTTAAAAAAGCCTTACAAAGTCTGTGAGCCATAACAGGCGCACCACATTCTTCCACATGAAAGTTGGAAATGGCAGCCAATTGCACTCTTAAAGTGGCAGGAGAAGCTCCTTCATGGAACAATTCTGTCAAAAACTCCAAAATCTTGTTTAACGGAGCTATAACAGGGTCCAAATGATGTGAATTCGCCCAGAAGACGAAACGCTTCCATTTACTGGTGTAGGTCTTTGTAGTGGAAGCCTTATGAGAAGCCACTAATATATTCTGAACTGCCGGTGTAAGAGAGTCAGACCTGGCTAGAAAGGGAAGCGGAGCAGCCAAGCTGCTAGATGGAGTGATTCGAGAGATGGGTGAGGAACTCCTGACGAGTGAGTCAGTAGATCTGGCTCTGGGTCCAGAATCCAATGTCCCCGAATGCGGTGTTGTAATAGAAAGGGGAAACAAATTTGACGAGCCCAGAATGGGGCAATGAGGATTATCGTCCTCTGAAGGTTGTTGGCTTTCTGCAGAAACTTTGCAATCAGGGGAAAGGGAGGAAAAGCGTACAGGAGACCCGGGGGCCAATCGTGCACCAGCGTCCTGGGGACTTCCCCTGGAGGGGGTAATAGGGCAAAGTAGCTCCTGCATTTGGCGTTCATTGGAGACGCAAAGAGATCGCAGGAAGGCTGGCCCCACTTGCGAAATATCGTCTTCGCAATTGACTGTTTGAGGGACCACTCGTGAGGCAACAGGATTGCTCTGCTCAGCCTGTCGGCTATGACGTTGGATGACCCCGGGATGTGCGTTGCGATCAGAAAGCGACCCGTGGACTCCGCCCATTGCCAAATTCTCATGGCCTCTCTGCATAGTTGATAAGACCTGGTTCCCCCTTGCTTGTTTATGTACCAGACTACAGACATGTTGTCTGTCTGAACTGCAATAGTCCCTAGAGGAAGAAGGGGAGCAAAGTGTTGCAACGCTAAAACACTGCCCTCAACTCCAGAACATTGATGTGCAGATTGTACTCCAAATTGGTCCATTCGCCTTGGACTGTCTGTCCCTGAAAGATGCCCCCCCACCCTATCAGGGAAGCGTCCGTGGTTATCGTCGCTGACGGCGTGGGTAGCACAAATGGTCTTCCGCTGGAAAGGTTGCAAGTCTGAAGCCACCAGGTTAGGTGTGATTTGCATGTGTTTGTAATCAGAATTTCGTGTGTCAGAGGTAGCTGTTGGAACGACCATTGTGCAAACAGTAGCCATTGTAGAACTCTCATGTGCAGTCTTCCCAATGGTATCGCAATGAGAAAAGCTGCCATGAGACCCAAGACCTTCAGAACCAGCTTTGCTGGGGATTTTTTGGACGACAGAAGGAGAGAAATGTGGCTTTGAAGTGAGACTATCCTTTCTGGAGGAGCCTTAGAATTAAATGATGCGTATCTAATTCCGCTCCTATGAATAAGATATGCTGTGATGGCTGTAGTAAAGATTTTCGAAATTTACGGAAATTCCGAGGTGAACACAAAGTTGTAGGGTGTAATCCCTGGCCTGTATCAGTTGACGCCGGGTGGTGGCAGAAAGGAGCCAGTCGTCCAGATACAGAAACACCTGGAATCCTAGGCGTCTCAGATGAGACGCTACCACTGCCATGCATTTGGTGAAAACCCTGGGGGCTGAGGTCAGACCAAAGGGCAGGGCTCGAAACTGATAGTGACTGGCTCCCAGCCGGAAGCGCAAATGATCACTGGACGCCCTGGCCATTTTGATGTGGTAGTACGCGTCCTTCAGATCTATTGAGCACATCCAGTCGTCCTTCTGTAAGAATGGAAGGATCGATTGAAGCGTGACCATTCGGAACTTTTCTTTCTTGACAAAGGTGTTGAGGTTGCTTAGGTCCAGAATCGGCCTCCAGTCCCCTGTCTTCTTTGGAACTAAAAAGAACCTTGAGTAAGTTCCGAATCCTATTTGGTCTGCCGGGACTGGTTGGATGACTCTTTTTTCTAGCAGCTTTGAAATTTCTATAGCTGCTGGGTCTTGCAGATGGGGCGGTACATCTGGGAGTTTTCTCTTTGGAATGAGGGTGGATAGGAATGGTATTCTGTAACCTCTGGTAACAACGCTTTTTACCCAGTTGTCTGTAGTAATGTTTTGCCAGGCCTGAGGGTATAAAGCTAAGCGACCCCCGACTGCCTCCAGAGCAGGACAGTCGGGCCTCCTCTCAGGAGTGCTGGAAAGGTTTTCCAGGGGGTGTATCCCTGTCACCTTGGTTTTGCGGACCCCCTCTGCCGCCAGGGCGGTGTCTTCCACCTCTGCCCCTCCTCTGCCTCTAGAGGGGCATCACCCTGTGTGCCTGGGAAAGATCCTTGGGGTTTTCGAAACCACATTTTCCACCACGTTGCCCTTTGGGGTACGGTCTGGAAGGGTGGAAAACGGACTCCCACAGCAGACAGAGTCTTCCCCTCCTGTTCACACCGGTTAAGGGTCTCCTTTACTTTGGGGCCAAAGAGAGTGGCACCATCAAATGGAGCGTTAGTAAAGGAAGACTTGAAGGCTTCCGCAAATGAACATAAGCGCATCCAGGATTGCCTGCGAAGAGCAATCGCTGAAGCTGCTGCCCTACTCGATCCTTCGGCTGCGTATGATATCAGCCTCATGGATGAGTTAACAATGGATGTAAGGGTATTGAGATGTGCTGTAACTTTCTCTGAGACCGCAGCATCTGTAGTACCCTGGAGGGTATCTCCCAGCTCTTTGATTAGATCCCTCTGTAAACGTGTAAAATGGGTCAAATAGTTCAGGGATCGCATAGAAAAAGCCGCTGAACTAAAAATGCTTCCCGTATCTGTCCATAGTCCTGGAATCTTTGTTAGGCGGATGGACAGATGAGGAAGATTCCGACATCTCCTTTTTCGTGGCGCTGCCACCACCATGGAGTCCACTGGAACTCCTTTGTGAGGTAAGCCTTGTCTTGGGGTGCAGTGATGTACTTATTAGGCTTCCTAGGGACTGGTTCCACCGTGTCAGGTGTCTCCCACGCCTTCGAGCAATCAACTCCATTAACTCATCGAAGGGCGGAGTGACCCAGGAGGAGGAAGAGCGAGCACCGAATGCCTTCAGCAAGACTGACTCATCCTCAGAAGGGGGAAGGGACTGCCAATCACCTCTCTGTTTTAGGATCTCCAAGATGTCAGAAAAAGAGACATCTTCTGAAGGTGACTTTGGGGACCCTTCTGACTCATCCAAGTCAGTATCGGATGTCAAAGATTCTTGTGGAGAATCTAAGTGTCTCCTCTTACACAATCTTTTCCTAGGGACTTCTTCAGGGGGAGCATCCGAAGAAGCCTCCGAGGAAGAGGGGGCACCCTCCAGGGGTGGCTATGACACCGGTGCTCAACGCTTGGATGTGGCCGTTGGTGCAGAGGAAGATAACGGTCCTTTATGGGGAGGAGAGGCTGCTTCTACTGATGTGGTTGTCTGGGTAGACAACACCTTCCTCATGAGTTCGAAGGCCCCCGGGTCCCGAGTCAAGGAATCTCCCGGTTCTGAAGAAATGGGAAGAATCCCCGAAACAGGCACCGAAGGCATCGACCCCGAGGACGGAGCCGAATCGATCCGCGCCGAGGCCCCGAGAGGAAGAGTCGGAACCGAAACATCGGTTCGACTCTCGGCCCCGGAACCAAGGATGGAACCGACCGAGAAAAGGACTGTTCTGGCACCACCATCAGTAGATCAACCTCTTCCGGCTCCAAAGACTGGACAGGTCTCGGAGGAGGAAGGGATGGAGATAATGGAAGGCCTTCAAGTTTCAACACCAATTGGGTGGAAACCGAAATAAGTTTGGATAGGGCCGTATGCTCCAATAATTTCTGCACCACACGGTCCACATCGATGTCAGAGAGGGGCTTGGAAGAACGGGTCGAAGGAACCGAAGACGGAGCCGACCTCAACAGTGTCGGGGGAGGGAGCTCCATCACCGGTTCCAAGACTCGAGGCTCGGAAACTGACAACAGTTGAACACTCGGCCCCGAAGTCTGTGGAACCGGTGATCTAACTTTAGCTGAAGAGCTCGGAGCCGATGACTTGGGCTCCGACGTCTTCGATTCCTTCGAGGACTTGGATGCCTGGTCAGAAGCATCCAGAGCCTCCTGAAAGGAAGGTTTTAACAAACCTCTATCCATTAGTTTCCTGCGCCTATCTGTCATGACCCTCCCACTGAAAGAATGACAAATAGAGCAGTCTTCTTGCAGATGGAGAGGGCCAAGACAGTAGACGCAGGAACTATGATTGTCAGTTACTGAAATTTTTTGCCCACATTGGCAACGCTTAAACCCCGATTTAGCCTTTTCAGACATGTCACTATAAAAGAGAGAAAAGTCAAATCCAGTAAAATAGTCAAGTCCGGTAAAATTGTCAAATCCAGTAATGTTAGTCAATCTGGTTGTCTAATCCAAGAAGGGGTGGTAGGCCCCGAAGAGAACTCTAAATAAGTTTTAACAACTTAACGGTGCCGAGTTTCCCTCAACCTTACCACACACACACAAAAAAACACTAAATAACTTTATATGATAAAAGTACCAAGAAAAAATACAAGAAAAAATTTCTTAATCTTATCTTAGGTGCTCGAGCTCGACCCAGTGATGCGAACGCTGCAGCGGCAAACTAGATCTGAGGTAAAGGCAGAGGGGGATTGTGGGTATTAGGTGATCTCGAGCTTCTTCTCGATGCAGAGCTTGCAAGCGGCCGACATGGAGCCGAGGATCGGCTCCGAACCCATGTGTAAGAACAAACGGCGAGATTGAACACTCTCACATCATTGGTTTGCATTCACATTTCAGGGGAAAAGGTATACATATACGCAACTACCACAGGGGTATTGTGAAAGTCCAACAATATTCTCACAAGAAATGGCAAGCAACTTGGCGGGATTTACCCCACCAAGAGGTAGTCAGATTTTGCTTTATGTTGACGATATCCTGCTGGCTTCACCCACCCAGCAAGACTGTAAAAAAGATACCATAGCGCTATTACAATTTTTAGCCACTGAAGGACATAAAGTAAACAAAAATAAACTGCAGCTTTGGAAAAAACAAGTTAAATACCTACGATATGTAATATCCAAGGAAGGTAAGACATTAGATGAAGACAGAAAAATAGCGATTTTACAAGCACCAAAACCCACTACCAAGAAGGAAATGATGTCCTTCCTGGGTATGACTAATTTTTGTCGGAGTTGGATTCCAAACTATGCCTTGGAATCTGCACCGTTGACTAACCTGATTTATAAAAAGCCTATGGCAGCACAGGATTTGTTACAATGGACACCAGAAGCAGAATCTGCTTTCTGCAAACTGAAACAGTTAATAGCGTCCTCATTAGTTTTGGGATTACCAAACTATCATAATCGTTTTTTCCAAACTGTAGATTGTAAGCAAGGTTATATGACGTCAGTGTTAACACAGCAGCATGGGGACAAGCAACGCCCTATTGCTTATTATTCATCACAACTGGACCCAGTGGCACGGTCTTTACCTCACTATGTACAAGCAGTAGTTGCAGCTGCAATGGCAGTACAGGCTTCGGCCTCAGTAGTGTTGTTCCACCCTCTCACATTGAGAGTGCCTCATGCAGTCGCGATTATTTTACTACAAGAAAAGGTAGCATATCTTTCCCCTGCTAGGCATCTTTCCTGTATGACTATATTGTTGAGCCAACATCATATGACAATTGAACGATGTACGACTTTGAACCCTTCTACCTTGCTCCCAACCCCTGCAGATGGCACACCATGCAGCTGCCTGCAGGTGATTGAGCAAAAGACACTGCCTAAAAAAGATCTTACGGATGTTCCCTTGGATAATGCCGAGGTGACATACTATGTGGACGGCTCATGCAAAAGGGGTCCTGCAGGACAGAACCTAGTAGAATATGCAGTAGTTTCTGATACTGACATTATAAAAGCGAAATCTTTACCTCGTAGTTTATCTGCACAGGCAGCAGAATTGATTGCCTTGACACGGGCATGTACCTTAGCAAAGGGTAAATCTGTAAACATTTTTACTGACAGCCAGTATGCTTTTTCTACTGTACATGTTTTTGCACAACAGTGGAAAAATCAAGAAATGATAACATCTACTGGCAAACCAATCAATCATGCACAGTTTATTTTAGATATTTTAGAATCTATTCAGTTACCTCAGAAAGTAGCTATTTGTAAATGCACAGCTCATACCAAGCAACAGGAAAGGATTTCAAAAGGTAATGCGAAAGCTGATACAGCTGCAAAGCAGGCAGCTACAGAAGTATTTCTTTAAAAATGAGGAACTACAACCCTCTGAGATTTCAGACTTAGAAATGTTAAAGACAATGCAAACACTTACTATGCAAACTGAAAAACAAAGATGGGTAAAACGAGGAGCAATTCTCGAAAAGGGGCTGTACATCTCTAAAGAAGGGAAACCGATATTGCCGTCTAATTTGTTTAGATATGCAGTTTATTGAGCCATGGGCAGTGCCATGTCTCAACAGGGGGGATGGTACAGCTGGTGAACCAAGTGTTCACGACGTACGGTACAAACTACTTCAAAAAATTTTGTTCGTTATGCCACATCTGTAATAAACATCATGCATAAGGGGTGTTAAAGCCCAAGCAAGGGAGTTTCCCTACACCACCGTATCCGTTTCATACTATTTGTATGGCTTTCATAGAGTTGAATAAATGTGAAAATAAGAAGTATTGTCTTATCATTGTAGATATGTTTTCCAGATGGGTGGAAGCCTTTCCGACTAAAAATCCAGATGCTACGACGGTGGCCAAAGTTCTTGTTAAAGAAATCATCCCTAGATTCGGCATTCCGGAAAGGATCTACAGTGACAATGGCACATACTTCATGAATCAGACCATACAGCAGTTAAGTAAACATTTTTGTATTTCTCTAAAGAATCATTGTGCGTATCACCCGCAATCAGCAGGGCTAGTAGACAGGCATAATGGGATTTTAAAGAGTAAGCTAAGAAAATTAATAACAGAAACGCAGAGAAACTGGGTGTACTGTCTGCCCCTGGCACTGTTGGGCATGAGAACGGTTCCGAATGCAAAAGGATTGACTCCTTTTGAAAAGCTCTTTGGAAGGGCTTACTATACACACCTCAGTGGAAATCTCTTATGCCCGCAGACCAGGAAGCTGACTGTACATTAGCAGAGTATATGCGTAATTTGTTAAATTCTAAACATTTGTTGCACTTAAATTCTGTTTCAGATAAAGAACGAACCAGACCGTCAGAAGTGGCAGTGCCCCCTGGAGCATGGATCTGGCTGAAGATAGTTAAGAGGAAAAATTGGGCATCTCCGAAGTGGGAAGGTCCATATCAAGTGCTTTTGTCAACACCCACCATAGTCAAAATTGCGGAGCATGCCTCCTGGATCCACCTGACGCACTGTAAATTAGTTAAAAACTTTGAACTGGACAAAACTTTTGTTACATGCCAAGAGCAAAAATTATAGGAGTCCAGAAGAAACAGGAATGCAGAACAACCCTTTCCTCAGAAGTATTGCATAATCATCCTGTTAACTGTATTAGTGATAATAATCTTTTTGTTGTGGCCTTTTCTTTTCCCAGCCACGCAGACAGAACGGAATAAACGTGAAGCGTTACTCATAAACTGGCATCCAAACTTTAACACTTACCAGGCAATTAAATATGTGTATGCTGAGACTTTCAATGTTTCGAATTGCTGGATTTGCACAGCTTTGCTGACAGCATACGGGGGGTTATTAATGACTACAGTCCCCCTAGGGGTCAATGAGACCTGGGAGAACTTGATTTATGATACTTCAACCACTGCAGCACAAGATAAAATAGCATTGCACTTGTCTGTTCCACAAAAAAGAACTCTGTGTTTTTATAAAAATGATACTGTTCAGGTGGGTTGGAGCAATTGCAATGTGACTGTTCCTTATAGATGTTACACTAAAGGTAACAAAGTGTATCTTTATTGTAATACAAACTATGATTCATTTCTTGGATTGATGCACAAAACACTTGATGAAGTAAAACATAATTCTGTTCTTTATAAACAGCTGTCTATAACTGATAGAAAAATGTTTCATGCAGGGCGAGTGTACATTCATAGGAAGGTTACTACTAAAGTAGAGGATTGTTATTTTGTGTGTGGCAGAAAGGCATACAAATGGTTACCCGAGAATTGGTCCGGCAGTTGTTTTTTGGGTTACCTGGTTCCGGCCATATGACACACTGCAGTTTTGCCTCATGGGAAAATTCAAAATGTCCGAGAAGTCGTCAAGAAACCTGTAAATCCATTTGGACAAATCAATGCACGTTGGAAAAAACATCACTCTCTAGGCAAAGGACTGACACACATGGATTTGAGTGATAGCGTTATATCGTGGGCAGGCATATTACCAGCATATGGAGCAGTGAAATCGATCTGGGAGCTGAGAAAACTGTCAAAACTTCTCGAAGTAATGAGCAACACAACTTTTTCTGCTCTCGAATTGGTGACTGATGAACTGAATGCTATGAGAACTGTAGTGCTCCAAAACCGCATGGCTCTCGACTTCACTCTAGCGGTGAGAGGTGGTACATGCGCTTTAATCCAAGAAGAATGATGTTGGTATATTCCTGACCATAAACATGAGATAGACAATCATCTTGAGGTAATTCAGCAAGTGTCGGCCATGACCAAACCAGGCCCAAACCCACTGACAAACTTTTTCCAGAAATGTTTGGGGGGTGGGGTACCATCCTAATGAACATCCTGATTGCCATTTGTGTAGGTATGCTCCTACTGGGAGTATGTGTTTGTTGTGGTATCCCCTGCATGAAAAGACTGATTAAAGACCTTATAGACATGTCAGTTTCTGAAACCTTATATCAAAGTACTGAGTTTGAAAAACTATTAAAAGACTAAAAAGCTTTCATAAGTCTAAACTGAATGACTCTCTTAACTGCAAATTCTGAGTGGAAGAGGTTAGGAGAAGAAAACAAACTGTTTATGCTTATTTTGAAAGTAGAATAAAAGTATTAATAGGGGGGAAATGTTAGAAAAATATGTATTAATGTGTGTATTAGCAATATGCTTAGTGCATTTAGAAGCTTGAAAAGAGTCAACACATTTATTCTATTTCATACTGCATAAATCTGTACAAACTGCAGTTGCTTTTTGACCTTGTATTGTTAGCTAAAATCTTGCTTGTGCCTTGGAAATTTACTGAGAAGCAGGTGATTTTCTGCTTGCGTTAGGAAAATAATGAATAGAACAATACTACTTGCATGAAACTTAGACAAGAAGTTCCGCTGTGCCATGAGAAAATACACAGCTGTAGAAGTTACAGATAATTAGTACAAAGCCTGCTTGAAAATATGAACTGCAATCAGCATTTGCTTGTATCTGGATTAGAAGAGTACCTTGAAAAGTAACACTGTACAATAGATGCTTGTAAACGGATTAATAGTCACCAAGGTCAGGTTGTTTTTCTGAAAAGTTTCTCACAAATCTAGTCATGTCAGCAGAAAATCTGAAGTAACATCTGCTGTAGAACAATGCTAAAAGTTGTGTTTGATTACGTCAGCTTAGAAGGCCATGTCTTGTAAAATAGTATAAGAATAAACATACTTCCTGTTAGTAGTTAGACAAATCCTTGTATTTACATGTTTTTGTCTCCTTGCTTCAAGTAAATTAAAGTGCCTTAACTGAACCTTACGTGTATTGGTCTGAAGTTTTTCCCTTTGACACAAGGTTAAAAAGCAGACAGCCTGGTTTATTGTATTGGCCCATGCAGCTATTATTTTTGGTTTTGGAAACAGCTTCTCCATGCTATAAGACACACTGACTAAGAGTTGCAGAAGCACAAAGTCCCAACACACAATAGCAATACAGTTAACCAGCAAAAAGCAGCAACAATTAAACGCCAAGTCCACAAAAACACAGCCCAAACTACAAGGACTATAAAACAAGGAAAGAGAAATATTACACCTTTTTTTCCACTGTGGAAGGAAAAGTTGTGAAATAGCAGCAAAATGACACTAAACACGCACAAAGGCAAATAAGCCAACAAATACTAAAATTTAGAAATAAACCTAACCCTAAAGGTACTAATAGTAAGGGGAAGAAACACTAGCAAAAGAAAATCATCAAAAGTCTATCAATTTCACTTATCTACAGAGCTTCAGAGATCGCATCCGTAAGCAGAAAGCAGTAAACAAGACCTGAGAATATTCAGGGAGAGCAGTGCATTATAGGAGAGGAGGGAGAGCTTTAGAGGTATAAAGTCTAAGCTGCCAGCTGCAGCTCTGGCAAACCACAGGTTGAGACGGATGGAAAAGACATCATCAGATCACTGGCTAAATGGGAGGAGTGAAACTATAACTGAATTTGTCAACTAGGATGTTGGCTATGGGCTTGAGATCAGAAGCACTAGTACCTTTCAACCGTAGCTTGGTACACTGGTGGGCTTCTGCAAGTTGCATGCAAAAGGCCCTAAAGGTCTGTAAGCAGACTAGGTATCTGCTTTCAGTTCCTTTACCACCAAAGTCTTGCTAAAGGTTCACGAGTTCTTTGATGGCCTGTCTAAGTACCTTCTTATGACACTTTATGATAAATCTTTTATATAAAGTAACTTTTTGTTCTTGTATTATAAAGTTTGTTTATTTTGGAGTTCCTCTATAATGAAGTTTTTTGAATATCCTATTACATTTAAGCCAAATAGGAAAGGAATTCTCTATACACTGGTTTGGATGGGCATACAAGTAAGAGGTATATGCAGCGCCCTTAGGGATTGGGTCAGAAGAGAGGTGTGATTTTGAATTTCTTTTGGTCCTTATACAAGAAAATTAGTTTGAGTTCCAAGCAATCTCTGAACACAGTGTTATTGGGCAGGATGGTACTATTTTTGAGGAAGAAAATGACAGCCTAATGGTCATATTTGATCGAGGAGGGTATGACATTATTAGGGAATGCAGGCACAGGCAACATCTGTAAGGATAAAGTCACATCTAGTGGGAATTTATTGGATCTAGGGAGTTAGTACTGGTAAAACTGAGGAACTGCTGGGCATACTTATTTATTGTACAACACTTTTAGTTAACTGACTGATAGTTCAAGCCAGTCCCATTACCCTAATACAGATAACAGGTATAAAAATCCATTTTAGTGAGAAAGTTCTAATGGTCATCACAAGCCACTGACAGGTATGTTGGAGTTGGCAATAATATAGTAATTGACTTTTAGTGAAATGAAGATGTACAGGAGTCTCAGACTTGTGTCATGAGGGATGTGGCATGAAGTAATGGGAAAGTAAATGAATATGTAAACACTTTAGCTGTTTCCAGAAGATCCGAATGAGTAATGGGCGTACTACCCTCGTATGGAGGGAGAGCTATCAGTACAGTGAACCCAAATGCCAGTAATTACATGTATGTATATATGTTCACACATCAGAAGACCTTAAGATCAGAAAATGTTTTTATTCAGAATCCTAGTGCAGAGCAGTGCTGTATTAATGCAAGCTAAACTTGAATTTTCAGGCTGGAATGTCCAAGAGATGGACCTTGACTAAAAGGTACTACAGGTACAAGAAAAAAAAATGTTTTAGTCAATATGTAGAAGTCCAGAGGACAGAGATCAAGCCATCACTTGACAACAGTCTGGGCCTGTCAGTCACTGCCTCCCATGCTGACACACATTGGATCCCCCCTGGAATGACAAGTTTGTTAGTTAAATGAAGAAGTCAGTTAATCTTGGGGATAGCAAAATACTACTCAAGACGTGCATCTTTCCTGTCCGGAACACAAGGCACAGACAGCTCAACTATGTGTCCCTCTCTCTCTCTACCTCTCTTCCAGGGAACAGAATCTAAGGTCATCCACTCTGAAGCAAGCAATTACACAGTACAGACTCATACCTGGGGTGGAGGGAACTGATGGATCTGTTCATGTCATTAAATATGGCACCAGTGATGAATCTAGTGGAGACCCTATCCTTGCCCAGCTTGGTGAATGAAACAGTATGTAGCCTGTAGTGACCTTAAGGGTGTGGTAGTGGAGCCAGGAGCAACTCTTGTGGAAGAAGATGCAGGTGAGGATGTATTTACAAGTATGGTACAATGTACCTGATGTTTGTATAAGCTGTAGGGGACTAAGTTGCAATTTCTTTACAAACTCAGCATAAGTGGGTCTAGTGCAGGACAAGGATAAAATATTGTCAATAAGCATAAGACAGTTGTTCCCTTCCTCAGAGTCCCTTGTGCAAGCAAGCTGGCAACAGAAGGGGACAAAGCAAATATGTAAGCCCATGTTGAAAATGGACCAATGAGTGATCCAACAAGTTATTTATTTTATTTTACATTTGTTAACCGGGAAAGTCTACTGGACACGTCCTTTTTCAGTGGAGCCCAAGGAAAACTTAGTCGGTCCATGTCATTTATGCTTCAGCCTACATGCAGAACATAATTAAGTAGATACATACAGAAAACATTACATACTGTACAGATGTCTAGTCTGGTTATGTAGTACATGTAGGATATAGCCCTATATACAAACAATAGCTGTTAAGAATTATTTACAGCATATAGTGGAACTGAAGCTTGAAGTGGGCCAGAAATGTAGATTGAAGCTAGCCTGGACTAGTACAGGAACAGAGCCAACTGGAGGTATAGTTTTATTTTATTTTTTTATTTTATTTAACATTTGTTGACCGGGAATGTCCGACTAGGTTCTACAGAGCCTGTTTTCAGCAGAGGCCCAGGGAGAAACGCTCCAGATGCAGGTCTTTGGAATGTGGGAGGAAACCGGAGTACCCGGAGGAAACCCACGCGAACACAGGGAGAAGTACAGTTTTGTACCTACCATAAATGTAGATGTCCGAGAGGTATGCATCTGCAGTCCTAACAAATGGGTTGTCCTGGCCTCAGGCAGCCCTTCGGTCGGCCGGATTCCAAAGTCTGGGTCTGGCCTCGGCTGATGTCGCACTTCACCCGACGTCATAGCTGCAGTTCTGCGGGTATAAAGGCATCAGCCGACGCCATTTTCCTCAGTGTTTCTTGCCCCAGATGCCAGGTGCCCTCTAGGAAGGCTAAATTTGGATAAATGCAAAAATTTCCAAACAATAGAAAGCAAATAGAAATAAACATGTATATACATATATACAAACAAATACACCATAATAGATTCCCCCAGCTAGCTACAAGATGGGCAATTACCCTAGGAGTACCACAGAGGGGAAGGAGGGTGGGTAATCCTGACTGCAGATGCATACCTCTCGGACATCTACATTTATGGTAGGTACAAAACTGTACTATGTCCTTCAAGGATGCATCTGCAGTCCTAACAAATGGGTAGAATACCATAGCCAAACTGGGGGAGGAGGCACTAAGAGTTTATGGTGTAGTTAAGATCTCTTGCAAAACAGCAGTGGCAAAACCTGCTCGGGATCTGGAGTATAAAGGTAGATTGTAATGCTTGGCAAATGTATGCACGGAGCTCCAAGTAGCAGCCTCTAATATGTCTTTGGTAGCCACTCCTCGTAAGAAAGCTGTAGTAGTGGCTGTAGCCCTTGTGGAATGAGGTCTGATGTTTTCTGGAGTTGCCTTTCCATGAAAAGAGTAACAAAATCTAATGCAATTTCCTATCCATTTTGAGATTGTCTGTTTTGAAATTGCTTTTCCTTCCATTCCTGTTGCATATGTTACCAGAAGCTGGTCAGTTTTTCTATTGTTCTTGGTTCTGTCCAGGTAGTAGCGCAATTGTCTGTGCACATCCAAAGTATGCAGTAATCTTTCCCCCCTGTTCTGTGGGTTGGGGAAGAATGTTGGTAGGTGTATTGCTTGGTTTAATGATACCCTGGAGACCACCTTTGGCATAAAGGTAGGATTAGTTCTCATGGACACTCTATCCTGATGGAAGATAAGGAAGGGTTGTACTGCCATTAATGCCTGTAATTCAGAAACCCTTCTAGCTGAAGTGATTGCAAGCAGGAATGCAGTTTTCCAAGATAAGTACTGTAATTCTGCTGTTGCTGCTGGTTCAAAAGGGGGGAGAGTTAACTTTTCTAACACAAAGTTCAAGTCCCATGTAGGCAATGGTGGTTTCCTTGGTGGCTTTACATTTTTAATTCCTCTGAGAAACTGCCCGAGTAGAGGTTGAGAAAAGACTGGAGGATCCATGTTGTATTCTGCTGAAATTGCTGATGCATGAATCTTAATGGAGGAGTAAGACAGACCATTGTGGAAAAGCTCTGCTAAGTATTCCAGGATGTTAGCTATGTTTGCCAATGATGCATCTAATCCTTTTGTTTCAGACCAAATGAGATATCTTTTCCATTTTGCTGAATAAGTTTTCCTTGTTGAAGGTCTGCGAGCCTCCAAGATAATGTCTTTAACCCTTTGAGATAAATCTGGGTTATTTTGCCTTATGTAATGTTCCAAGCAGCTAGTTGCAGTGTTTTCAAATTTGGATGCAGGATTTTGAAGTTGTTCTGCGTTAGTAGTAGAGTTAGCAGGGGTAGAGGCCATGCGTGTTCCCGGGACATGCTCCTCAGTAGTGGGTACCAATGTTGTCTCGGCCAGTCTGGAGCTATCAAGATGATCCTCGGGTGATCTTCTTTGATCTTCAGCAGCACTTTGTGCATCAAAGGAAGAGGTGGGAATGCATATGCTGTCAGGTTTTCCCAACTGAAAGATAGGGAGTCCACCCTCCAAGCAAGTGGGTGGTATGTCCTTGTGCAGAATTTCTTCAATTGGTGGTTGTGTGGGGAGGCGAACAGGTCTATCTCTGGCAGTCCCCATTTCCTTGTGATGGTTCTGAAGATGTCTGGATGTAGCATCCATTCGTGAGCATCCGTGCTGGTTCTGCTTAAGATGTCTGCTAGTATGTTTTCTTTTCCTGGCACAAATATGGCCTGGAGCTGAATGTTGAAGCTCAGGGCCAAATTCCAGAGGTCCATTGCCATCCGGCATAGAGGGTAAGAATGTGTGCCTCCCTGCTTGTTGATATACCACATAACTGTGGTGTTGTCCGTCCTTATCAGCAAAAGACCCTGTTGAAGGAATGGTCTGAAGGTCTGAATTGCCTGTTTTACTGCCAGCATCTCTTTTTGATTTATGTGTAGGTTCACCTGGTCTTGAGACCATAAGCCTTGTATGCACTTGTCCACCATGTGTGCCCCCCAACCGAGGTCTGAGGCGTCCGTGGTGATAGTCTGGCTTGGGTGAGGCCTGTGGAAGGGCAGTCCTTTGTTCAATTGACAGGCCTGGGCCCACCACTGGAATTCTTGTTTTAGGCATGGAATTATTGGAATTTGGGTTTCTAGGCTGTGCTTGTGCTGAGACCATAAATTCCTCAGGTACCATTGCAATTTCCTCATATGTAGTCTGGCATGTGGAAGTAATATTATGCAGGATGCCATGTAACCCAGGGCTTGCAATATTTTCCTTGCTGTAAGCTGGTTCTGCGTTGCCAATGCCATGAAATAGAGTGGTAGCTGCTTCTGTTTTTCTGCTGTGAGGAATGCCATCTGGTTTGATGTGTCCAGTTCTGCACCCAAGAAGGTTATCCTTTGGGATGGGATCAGCCTTGACTTTTTTGTGTTGACTGTGTATCCCAGGGCTTGCAGTAGGTGAATAACCTTTTTCAAATCTTTTGTTAGTTTGTCCTTGCTGTCCGCTTGTAACAGGCAGTCGTCCAGGTATGGATAAATTTGAATTCCCTGAAGCCTGCAATGAGCGATTACTGATGCCAGGCATTTTGTGAATACTCTGGGCAGTAGATAAGCCAAAAGGCAATGCTGAGAATTGATAATGCTCTGATCCTGCAAGAAATCTGAGGTATCTTCTGCAATTTGGTCGTATAGGGACGTGCAGGTATGCCTCCTTGAGATCCAGAGTCACCAGCCAAGACTCCTTGCCCAGCATGGGAAGAAGTTGCTGTAGGGTCAGCATCTTGAATTTTGGAACAATGAGATATGTGTTTAGAGCGGACAGGTCGATGATAGGTCTCCATTGGTTTTCCTTTCTTGGTACCAGGAAAAGCCTTGAGTAAAAGCCTTGGCCTTGTTCCATAGGCGGTACCTTTTCTATAGCATTCATCCTTAGTAAGTGGTCTATTTGTTGTAGAGCGTTTGTCCTTTGGTTTGGAGGTAGGTTTGGCATTCCTCTCTTCCTTGGAAGAGTATGGAAGTGAAACCTGTAGCCTTTGTCTATTGTCTGTAAAATCCATTTGTCTCCTGTAATGTAATGCCAATTTACTGAAAATAAGGCTAGCTTTCCGCCTAAGGGTGCTCCCAGTTGTTCCCTGGTAGGCGGTTTCAGAGCCAAGTCACTGTGATTGTCCTGTGGAAGTGGTAGTGGCTGGATCTGTGGCAGTACTTCTCTGGCTGCTAGGCTGCCACTGGCGTCCCCTGTAGGCACCTCTGGATTGACCTCTGCCTCTAGGGCGTCTATTTCTGCTTCTCTGTGCTCTGGTGTTTTCTGGAAAGGACCAATTCTTGGAAGGCCAGTTTTTACTAAATCTCGGAGGCTGGACCTGTAAGAAATCCTTTACTGTCTGGACAGATTTAGCTTTTTCTTCCACCTTCTTCAACACTTGCTGTGCAGGGGAACCAAACAAACTGTGCTTTTCCATGGGAGCATCCAGAAGCTTTGACTTTACCTGGTCTGGTAAGGATTGCTCTTTTAACCATGCATGCCTTCTGATCACTGTACCAGTCATACCTGATCTAAAGGAAGCCTCCAGTGCATCATAGCCACATTTTAAGGAATGATTACTGACCTGCTGAGTGTTATGCACCAAAACCTGAAGGGACTTACGGTCTAAAGGCTCAGGCGAGGACAGTTTTTTAGTGAGCTGATCTAACAGAAATTCCTGATACTGAATCATGTGGAATTGACAGTTTAATGCTCTAGCTGAAAGAGTAGCAGAAGTATAAACTTTTTTACCCCATCTCTCCAATGCCCTAGATTCTCTATCAGAGGGGAGGGTTTTTTTGGCAGAGGCAGTTGCTACAGCTTTAGGGCCCTGTGAAATAGTTTCAGGATCTGCTATAGGAGCCTTATATAAATGATAATGTGTGTCCGGAACCCTGTAGTATCTGTCGGGCTTAGCAGGGGCCGGAGGCAGTGAGTCAGGAGCAGTACAAGCATCAGTAAATGCATCATCCACAACTGTAAGGACTGGAGGAATAGCTAAAGGCCTATGCTGTGGTAAATGTAAAAAGGTCCTAAGCCTTTTTCTAGAGTCTGAGAAATCCTGGCCCTGCCATTGAAATTGTTCCCTCATAGCATGCAAGGTTTCCCCAAAAGAAAATTCCTCAGGAGGAGAGGCAGAAGGTATGGAATCCTCTGCATCAGAGTCCTCATATGGGCCTTCTGGAGGATTTGTATTTTCGGAATCATCAGAGGAGTAATCAGAAGAAATTGGCTCAGGGGGCTCTGCTCTAGGCCTCTTCTCTGGTGGTGGATGAGAGGCCCTGTCAGGGTGAGACTGGGTTCCCCTGATCAAAGAAATGAGATCCTCTGCTAGACTAAGCATTTGAGTATTAGTGCTAGGCCTGTGAGAGGGGGTTTTAGCAGGTACGGCCTTAGAAGATTTTGCTGCTTTGGCCCTGGCAAAAGCCTTAATTGACATGGATGCAGGGGGCCTAGCAGCTCCACGTGCAGAAGATACATCTAAGGGGATGGTATCTGATAAATCCTGAGAAATTGTAAGAGCAGGTGGAATTTCCGTAGCAGATTCAGCCATGCTGGAAGAGGCCTCCGTAGTAGAAGGTATGCTTTCGGCTGAAGGAAGAACCGCGGACTCGGTTTCAGCCGAAACCGAGACACTCGCGGTTGGCTTAGCCGCGGTTTCGGCCGAAACCGCGGACCGCGAGTGTCGGTCCTTTTCCTTACGTTTTTTAGCTAAATGTGAAGTCGGAGTCTCCGACGGCATGATATAAGCAAAAGCGGAGCCGAAAAACTCCTCTGCAAACTCCGACCGACGTCTAAGTGTCCGTCGGTTGAAGGAAGCACAGGCTAGACAAGCTGCTACGTCGTGGTCTGGGCCTAAACAAGGTAGGCAGTAAGAGTGGAAATCTTTATGAGGTATTTGTTTCCCACAAGTTAAACAGTTATTCACTTTTTCTGACATCGGCTGAGGCAAGAAAGAGTCCCCAACGGGTACTTAGCTTTTTAGAAGTCTTCGGTAGTAGTAATCTCTGGTTCTGACCGACCGGCACTTGCGAACAGCTTCTGCTTCGGGCGCCACGCAGCAAGAAAGACTGAGGAAAATGGCGTCGGCTGATGCCTTTATACCTGCAGAACTGCAGCTATGACGTCGGGTGAAGTGCGACATCAGCCGAGGCCAGACCCAGACTTTGGAATCCGGCCGACCGAAGGGCTGCCTGAGGCCAGGACAACCCATTTGTTAGGACTGCAGATGCATCCTTGAAGGACATCATGCAAACTCCACACAGAAGGCTCCCCAGCCGTGAATCGAACCGGAGAACCTCTTGCTGTGAGGCGACAACGTTAACCGCTGCACCACTGTGCCGCCCAGTGAGTTCTTAAGAGTCTTTTTAAATTGTGTTAGTGGTTAAGATAGAAGTTGTGTGTGTAGGTAAGGAGTTCCATAGCTTGGATATATAGTTACAGAAGAGTGATTCCCCCCTGCTGTATTGAGGGGTTTAGTTACCTCAAGAAGGATTTTATTGCTTCAGCGCAGAGTCCTTTTGAGTACGGTTGCAGTACAGTTTGTAGTGAAGGGGTTTTATTGGGGTGATGCAGGATTTTATGAGCTAGCGTGAGTTGATTGTACTGCAAGATTTGAGGTAATTCTAGCCAGTTAAGCTGTTTTAATGCTAGACAGCGATGTGTCCTATAAGGGGAGTCAGTATCAAACCTGGTGATGTTGTTATAGCAAGATTCTAGTTTTACTAAATCAGTCTTTTTGAGATATGAGTATAAGGGAAGCATACAGTAGAGTAGAAAGGAAGTGGGCATGTGATATGGTCGCTTTGAGTGTTTGTGAGATAATGTCTGTTCCTATATAGTGTTCACAGTTTCTTACGTATTTTTTTTTTTTTAACAGTGTGGGCAATGTGAACATCAAATCTCAAATTATTGTCAATCTCAACACCAAGTAGTTTTGTATGAGCTATGGGGGAAATTATAGTTTTGTTACTGGATGTGATATTAAAGGTGGGGTCTAAGGAGGTGGATCTGGTTGGTTTGAATGGAAGCAGGTTTGTTTTGTTAGGATTCAAAATAAGTTGGATGTTAGATAGGAATTTTTTGACTGTTGGAAAGGATAGCTGAGTAAGTTATTGGAGTTCTTGTAGGGAAGAAGCTGAAAAGATTAGAGTGGAATCATCTGCATATTGTATGACAGATGCACGAGGAATGGAAGAGTGGAGGTTGTTAACAAACAAAGAGAAAAGTAATGGGCCTACAATGGAGCCTTGTGGCACTCAGAGTGACTGGGAGCAGTGGAGAGAGTTCATGCTTTCACAGCACTGATTGTTGGCGGCTGGAAAGGTAGCGTTGGAACCAGGCTAAATAAAAGTCACTAAGACCTATAGAGGAGAGAGTTTTGACGAGTATGCTATGTCTAACTATGTCAAAAGCTTTAGGCAGGTCAAGGAAGGTGGCTGACACACATCTGTCATTATTTCTGTGGTAATTAACTGTGTTTGTGAAGGACATAAGAGCTGTGGTGGTACTGTGACAGGGGTGAAAGCCACGTTGAGTAACTGATTGGAGTTTGTGTACAAGTAGTCCATAATTTGGGTGTATATACATCTCTCTAGGATTTTGGTTAAGGGGGATAAGATAGCTATCAGATGATAGTTTGTTAGTTCTGTGGAATTTTCTCCTTTATGAAGTATTACATGTGATATTTTCCATATTTTGGGGACAACGGCTTCTGACAGGGATCTATTAAGAAGAATGGATACAGGGTAGGCAATGACATCGGCTGCTATTTGTATGAATTCTACTGGCAAGTTGTCAGATGCGAGTGTTGTGGGCTTGATTTTTTTTTTTTTAAGGTATTTTTTAATCCTGTCAGTAGAGATGGGCTGTAAGTGGAATAAGTTGTTATTGAGAGGTGATGTATAGGTTTGGGTATACATTCATTTCATCGGCCGGTGGATGGCCGATCAGAAAATGTTCGAAAGCAGTGCGGCAAATTCTCATAATTGTGAACTCAATTGTTGCGAACCGCAAAACACCTCCCCCTTCTGACTCATGGTAGCACTTGTTTAGGTGGTAGAACAGTCAGAAATGTCACATTCGGTGTTATGTATGACATTCCGACTGTTCGGCAAGGAGAAATTTGGTAATAACACTCGGTGTTATACCCGATTAAGGAAAGTTAGCTCTATCAAATGAATGTATTCCATAGGTTTGTGTAGGAGATGTTCTGTTGATTGGATAGGGCTAGAACAGTGTTAGTGAAGAATTTGCTGAATTGTGTGGCAAAGGTTTCTGTTGTGTTTTCAGTGGTAGGGGAGGGGGTACTACTTTTACCTGGTGAGAGTATTTTGTTAATGGCTGCCCAGAACTTTTGAAGATTATGCTGATGCTTTATTTGTAGATTATGAGAGGAGTTAAGCTTTGTCATGTTTTACCAGTTTTTCAGCTTTATTTCTGAGCTCCAGGTAAGTTTGTTTGGTGGCTTGGGATCTGGCTTTGTACCAGTGGTTACAGGCTTTGTCCCTGGTTTTGGGGAGGGCTCCGGTCTCCTTAGGTAGCCAAGGAGCAGTGTTAGCTTTGATTCTGATGGTTCTGGGTGGGGCACGTAGGTTCAGGATGTTTAGAAAGGTGGATTTAAAATATTTGACAGCTTCATTAAGGTCAAGGTGTTTTAATGGTGTCCAGTTACAGTGTTTTAGATCTGTGATGAGGTTTGTTGGGGTCAAGATTATTTTTATTTCTAATTATTTGGTAGACAGTTTCTTTAATGTGGTGGAAATGCTGTCTAAGGAGGAAGGTTGTTAGATGGTCATTTAGGCCATAAGGCAGGTGACCTGTATGAGAGGGGAGGACTGGTTTGTTAGTATCCAGTAGAGGATCAATTCCCTGTTAGGTGTTTTGTCTAATCTGGATGGAGTTTGGATAGTTTGTGTAAATCCATGAAGGTTAATATGATTTGTGGGGGCATGTGAGTTGCATGTTAGCTAATCATTGTTAAAGTCTCCCAAGATGAAAGTTTCCTGCTGGAGTGTGGTGGAGGACCAGTGGAGTAGGTTCTTGAGAGTGTCTATAGTGTTACCTGGTAGCATACAGAACCCAATTATATTTATTAGTTTGTTTGTATTGAGTTCTAGTTGGGCAAAGAGTGTTTCTGCTTTGTCTAGGTTGGGGTGTTTTATATGTAGTCTCTACTGTGTGGTGATTTTTGAATAATATAGTAATACCTCCACCTTTCTTGTTTGTTCTACCTTTTCTTAGAATATTATAACCTGGCGGGATAATTTCATTATCTGTGATGTGGGGCTTGAGCAAAGTCTCTGTTATAACTTAATGTGGAGAATTAGCATAAGTAATGATTCAGAAGAGCACCAAATTCAACAGTGATTCACATACTACCAAGTGTTGGTCTCAATGCAGCAGCAAACAGCTGGGGGTCATTGTTTTTCTGATATTCTCCCACCAGCAGCAAACAGCAGCGCCAATCCAAAGCTGGTTCCTGAGATGAGGGATGCAGGCTCTCCAGCAATCAGCAGTCTTGACTCAGATGTTGCAGGGATGAGTAGACATGCTGTAGCCTTCACCTGGTGTATGCACTGGGTAGCTTATTCATCAGCGCAGTACAACAGAATATTGAGTTGCACGGCAGTCCAAAATTTAAACTGAACAGATTCCACTGAAATGGCAACCACATAAATTGGGGCAGTATGAAACAACATCCAATCAGCGGTGGCTTGTAATCAATGTTGCATTACTTCTTTCATCAGGAGTAAAATAGCATTATTCTCAAACTGGTTCCTTAGAAATGGGTCAATCCAGCAACTGGTAGTCTCTCTGAAAGTTAAGAATCAATATATATCTACTACATCTGTCAGGAAGAGCAAAACAGTAGCATTAATCCCAGGTCTGCTCCCTGAGGATGTGATCTTTAGTGTCGTCCCAGATACTGCATATTTAAAAGCTGGAAAAGGGCATTAATGTTATAAGTAGTGTAGTGTGCACCAAGTGAATGCGAAAATTGAAGTTTTACTAGTTTAGGACAGGCATTCTCGATATGATCTCGAGGCAACTATAACCTGTCAGTTCTTTCACAGGCCAGGGAATGAGTGCCTTAATGTCTCATGCAAGGTGGAAAAAAATGGTGAAAGAAAGATGACCAGCTTCAATTAAGTCTTATAATCTGTACATACATCTAGACAAGTATTTTACATGCCATCCAATTTACTTTTTTTTTTATTTTTATTTTTTTACTTAAACATGCTAACTGGGTTAGACCAATGATCCCTATGGACCATCTTTTTCCCAATAGACATCTTTATTAAATTATCACATATGACATGGGCACTCTTACATTTATATAAATGAAAAACAAAACATTGACACCACTTTAGTTGCAAACATTACACATCACAGACACCACTGAAACAACTGTAGCTGCAAACACTGCACATCACTTATAATCTATTCAGAGACTGTCCGTTAAGCATCATATACGGCTCATTCAAATCCTGCCTCAAATCTCATTCCTTCTCTGCATATATTGATCGTACAATTCCCATTTTTTCCTATGTAGTTTGCTCCATCCCTTTTCTAAAGATGCCAATTCCAGTTATTTTATCTCTGTTACTATATTCACTACTTCTAATAAAGTTGGTCTAGACTTTGATTTCCATTTTCTAGTAGTTGCCTTTTTGGCAAGCCACCATAATTCGACTCAGCAAGGCTTTATTATGTCTAGTCAATTCCGATTCTATATCATAGCTCAGATAAATCATATCCCCAGTCAATCCAATCTGCTCACCCAGCATCTCCGACACAGCTGCCCGGAGGGAATCCCTAAAGTCTACCAGCTCATTACACTCCCCAAAAATATGTTCCCAGCCACCTCTTTCCTGCCCGTCACACCACCAACATTTGTTATCCACCTGAAGAAAAATTCTTTGGAGTCTACTTGATGTATAAAAATACCTATGTAAACACTTCCAGGCAAAGATCCTAAAGACTTTGTTGCATATTTGGGAGATAAACATATATCCCCCATTGTCTCTTAATGAATTGCTTATCCAATCTCTCTTCCTAATCCTTTCTAAGCTCCTCTGATTCTTATATTACGGCAGCTTCTGTTCTAGACTGTATTAAAAACTCTACCAGCCCTGGTCTTTCATTTAAAAGCCCCCTATTTCTTTCTTTCTGCCTACAGTCTGATATCAATCCTTGATAGGGAAGGCAGTCTCTAACTTGCAGTCGAAATAAATTCTTGGCCTCTTCCCATTCTATTACCTTTACCTTTCTAGTTATTTGCTCCCAATACCCTGGGTTCCTTTGCCAGTTTTCTCCAATAAATTCCAGCCCTCTTTGCCTATTATCTATACCCCTAACAAGTATCTGTATCCTTAACCACAGTCATTCCTGTCGACAGAACTTCTTTTTTCCACTCTTGTGCTGGTATAGTTCTTAGAATACTCCCTGCTATTTTATGAATATAATACTCTGTTTTTTGTTCTCCTTAAGAGTCTGCATCCAAAATCCCAATCTCTCCTTATTTCTTGAGCCCCCCACCCCACTTGTATCATCATCATCATTCCTTTCCACTTTGAATTATAGTTTTCTGCTTGTGCTATACAAGAGCCTTAACTGTGTTGCTCTAAAATACCCCCTCAAACTGGGTAATCCTAGTGCACCTTGTTCTAATGGAAGACTCATCTTATATCCCAGTTGACCTTTGCTGTCTTCCCCTCCCAGATAAAATCTTTCAACTCTTTTTTAATTGCTATCTACAGCTTCTCCCTCTAGGTGATAAAAATATGCCTGACCTGTGTATAAGACTAAAGGGACTAAAGACATTTTAATTGCTTGTATCTTAGTATCCGTATCGATATAACAATGCTTCCAGTTTTTCAATTTTTGTATTATCTTCTGTTTAGTCTCATCCCACATATCCTCAGCTGCCACAACAGAGTAATTTCTAATCCATACTCCTAAATACTTCATTTTATCATGTCCCCATAAATATGGATATTGTTGAACCAATTTGTGTGTTGGTACACAATTTACTGCTAATGCCTTTGTTTTAGCTTCATTAATTTTGTATGCCAAGAAGATTTGAAACTGTCTTAAAATATTCCACAGCACTGTGATGTCCCTTTCTGTTTTCGTCATGTATAAAATAATATCTGCAAACAGAGCCAGCTTTTCCTGAATTCCTTATTTTCTTTGCCAATGGTTCTAAATACAATGCAAACAACAAAGGGAAAGAGGACAACTCTGCCTGGTTCCTCTACTCAAGCATAAGCTATCAGAGGACACTATCCACTTTAATTTTCACCTCTGATCCCTCATACATACTCCTAATCAACCTTATAATTGTATCAGGGAAAGCAAATGCTTCTACTGCCCTGCTCATTAAGTCCTAGTCTACTGTGTCAAATGCTTTCTCTGTATCAAGACCCATCAATGTTCTGTTAATATTGTCAAATGTTTGCCTTCCCCTCCACAAAACCACAGTGATCCATATCTATCAATTTTGGTATCGCTTTTGCCATTCTTTTAGCCATTATAGACAAATACTTTATAATCAGTTTAGTACTGAAAGGGCCTGTATGAAGTTAGATCTGCCTGATCTTTACCCTCTTTAAGGTATTACCGTTATCACCGTTTTCTTCCAGGATGCTGGTACTTCTCCTCCTCTTAAAATACAAACCTTCCAGATCTTTTATCAGTTTTTTTTCCCTTTTCTATCTTCCAAACTTCCAAAGGAATACCATCTGTTCCTGGGAGCTTTACTGGAGATTGGTTATATGTAGCCATTTTTATCTAATCTCTTCCTATCCTGCTAGTAAATTAAGCCTAGTCTACCTCTGATCTTGGCATATTTAATTCTTCCATAAACATTTGCATTTGCACCTTTTCTTGACTTCCATATTTCTCTGCTTTATACAAACTTTCATAAAATTTCAAAAATATTTCTAAAGGATCCCGTTATCTTCCTTATTATAGGTTCCTTAAGTGACATCCGTTTCCACTTTCTGTTGCCTGAGTCGTTGTGCTAAAAGTTTTTGTACTCTAGAATTATCAAAAAACAGTTGCTTAACAGCAGGGTTTCTAAACTTGTGCATATTATTGAGGTAATCCTTTATTTTCTGTTTAGCATTCTGCAGTTGCTCTTTTTCTTGTTTTGAGAGATTCCCTCCATTTTGAAATACTTTTAACATGTCAGTCCCTCTAAATAATTCTTGTTACTTCTTAACTATATCTCCCTTTCCTTTATTTCCACCCTAGTTTTTAACTTTTTATCCCACTCCCTAGCTATAATTTCAGAAGAAATTTCTATCTCCTCTAGTAGCTCCTAAATTAATTCCAAAAACCTATTCCTTAAATTCCTCACTTTTCAACCGATAGGTGGGAAAGCATCAGTGACTCGCTTTAATTTCATTACCTTGCATTTTTATTTTCGAAATTATTGGCACATGATCTGA
Organism: Protopterus annectens; assembly: GCF_019279795.1. Lineage (NCBI taxonomy): Eukaryota > Metazoa > Chordata > Ceratodontiformes > Protopteridae > Protopterus > Protopterus annectens. Next base: position 126,478,464 of record NC_056744.1, on the reverse strand, counting down.
AATAGTTATTGGATGGTTTAATACCTTCAATTAAATGCACATGTTCCTGGGAGATATAAATTTTATCTAGCCTAGCCCAGTTTTTGTATCTTGGAGAATAATATGGAAATTCACTCCAAACTCCTAGTACTGAAAGCACATCCTCCATGCCAAACATTTTCATAAATTTCTTCAAAAATCTACCCTCCTTTGTTAAATTTTCCCTTCCAAGTCCCCTGGACATATCTTCACTGTTGCAAACCAAATTACAGTCTCCACCTATACGTAATATTCCTTGCTGAAAGCAGATTATTTCTCCCAGAATCTTAAGATTTATTACAGCAGTTTTAGGGGGAATGTAAATTCATTCCAGTGTAATACCCCTCCCTTGCCAGCAGCCCCCTTAGTACTATACATATTCCATTATTTTTTTCCCCTCTTTTATCACTATTGGAGCTCCTCTCGCAATTAATATAGGTACTCCTATTTTCCTTTGCCCCAGATATTCTGCTGAATAACCATCCTGAAAACACTTCTTTATCAAATTCACATGTTCAGTTCTTTCCAGGTGTGTCACCAGTAGCATAGCTACTTGCACTCTACATTTTTTTAATACAGTTCACTACTCTTTTTTTATATTTATCTGTAAAGACTGAAAGGTATTACAGAAAGCATCATTTTCTTCTATAGTTATTATTACCACCTTTTATGTATAAAGAACAGTTGTGTACACTTACCATAAATGTAGATGTTTGACTGTATTCACTGTTGCAATCATTACATTTGGGTAATCTGCTGGCAGGTTGCCCTCAGTCGGCCTGATTAACAAAGTCTTGGGTCCTGTGTCTGTTGCTGTCCCTTCTTCCATGATGTCAGGTCGTCAGGGGTATAAAACATGCAGCCGATGCCATTACATCCGTTTTTCTTGCCCCAGATGTCAGGTGCCTCCCTAATGGGGAGCAAATAAACACAAAAACACAAAAGTATACCTCCAACCAAAAGGCTTTTAAGCATAGTAAAGGAAAGTAGAGGTATAGCCAGAAAAAAATAGTTGGCTGGAGGGAGAGTAACCAGAACTGCAACAGTGAATACACTCGAACATCTACATTTATGGTAAGTGTACACAACTGTACTATGTTCTTCATGTTTCACTGTTGCAATCATTACATTTGGGTAGATTCCCAAACCTATGGTTGGGAGGAGGAGTTACAGCATTAAGGCCAGCTATGAGGCCCTGCAAGACAGCAGTGGCAAAGCCAGTTCTAGATTTAGAGAAAATTGGTAAATGACAATGCTTGGTGAAAGTATGTACAGAACTCCAGGTAGCAGCTTCCAGGGCATCCCTGGTAGGAACACCTCTGTGAGAAAGGCTGCAGAAGTAGACGTAGCCCTTGTGGAGTGAGATCTGATCCCCTGAGGAATAGGTTTTTCATGGTGCTTATAGCAGAAATGAATGCAATGACTTATCCATTTAGAAATGGTATGTTTTGAAATAGCCTTCCCCCTCTGCCCCTGCAGCAAATGCTACCAGCAATTGTTCAAATTTTCTTCGAGATTCAGTCCTGGTCAAGTAGAATCAAAGTTGTTTGTGCACATCCAAGGAATGCAGAATCCATTCCCCTTTGTTCTGTGGATTGGAAAAGAAGGGTGGCAAATGAATGGACTGATTATGAGCCACACTGGAAACCACCTTGGGCATGAAGGAAGGATTGGTCCTGTGAGATAAACTGTCCGCATGAAAAATGATGAAAGGCTCCACTGCCATAAGGGTCTGTAATTTAGATATCCTTCGAGCTGAAGTGATTGCTAAAAGGAAGGCTGTTTTCTAAGAAAGAAATTTTAAGTCTGCAGTAGCAGCTGGCTCGAAAGGAAGTAGAGTGTGTTTCTCCAAAACAAAGTTAAGGTCCCAGGCCGGGGTAGGAGCTCTCCTGGGTGGTCTGAAGTTTTTTGCCCCTCTGAGATACTGCTTGAGCAGAGGATGAGAGAAGAGCGATAGTTCTATGTTATAGTGAGCTGAAATAGCTGAGGCGTGGATTTTAATGGAGGAAAAAGGCCCTGGTGCAGCATCTCAGTTAAGTATTGCAAAATCTGAGGTAAATTGGGCGCTGTTGTGCTCATCCCTAAACACTGGTTCCAGGCACAGACTCTCTTCCATTTGTCAGCATAAGATTTTCTAGTACTGGGTCTCCTCGCCTCCAAGAGGACATCCATCACAGGTTTGCTGAGGGATGATAAGGGTGAATTTAAGTAATTAGCCAGGCTGCAAGGTTCAATGTTGGAAGCTGAGGGTGCAGAATTTCGTTCTCCTGCTGAGACAGCAAGGAAGGGGTTTAAGGCAGGTGCCATGGAGATATTCGCTACACACTGCGCAGGAGGGGGTACCAATGTTGGCGCGGCCAGTCTGGAGCAATCAAAAGCATCTTTGGTTTGTCCTGTTTGACTTTTAGTAGAACTTTGGAGAGCAGAGGCAGAAGGGGAAAGGCGTAGACTAATAGGTTTTTCCAGCTGAAGAAGAGAGCATCCACTTTCCAGGCTTGTTTGTGGGGAGTCCTTGTGCAAAATTTGTCCAAATGGTAGTTCTGGGGGGAGGCAAATAGATCTATGTCTGGGCTCCCCCATTCGCTTGTCAACATGTTGAAAATCCGTGGTTCCAGTATCCACTCGTGTGGGTCCATGAGGTTTCTGCTTAGTCCGTCTGCCAGTGTATTCAATTTTCCTGGCAGGAATTGAGCTTGTATGTGGACTTGGTAACTCAAGGCTGTGTTCCACAATGCCATGGCTAGTCTGCAGAGGGGGTAGGAATGTGTACCCCCCCCTGCTTGTTTATGTACCACATAACCGTGGTGTTGTCTGTCTTTACCATTAGTTGTCCTGGAAGAATGTAGAACTTGAAGGCTGTCAGAGCATTCTGTACAGCTAACATTTCTTTTTGATTGATATGTAGGTGCATTTGATTTGGGTTCCATTTGCCCTGAATGCACTTTCCTGCCAGGTGAGCCC